>NC_058134.1:163510738-163640495 GCF_016433145.1 Gracilinanus agilis | reverse complement strand
CTTTCTTTCTTTCTTTCTTTCTTTCTTTCTTTCTTTCTTTCTTTCTTTCTTTCTTTCTTTCTTTCTTTCTTTCTTTCTTTCTTTCTTTCTAACCCTTACTCTGTATTGGCTCCAAGTCAGAAGAGTGGTAAGGGCTAGGCAATGGGGGTCAAGTGACTTGCACAGGGTCACACAGCTGGAAAGTGTCTGAGGCCAGATTTGAACCTAGGACTTCCCGTCTCTAGGCCTGGCTCTCAATCCACTGAGCTACCCACCTGCCCCCTTAAGTATTTCTTTTTATTGTCCTCAGGGTGATGCAAAGCTTTAATTCTATCGATATTTTAGTATATCTAGATATACAATTCTTTTTAGTCATGCATTTATAAGGACATTTTGCTCATGGAATCATTTTTAAGTCAACAAACAATAAACAGAATGGAATCTTGTATTTTATGTATGTTTTTTAACCCCCAATATCTTTTATATATAGCCCTCTATATTAATTTTATTTGTTACAGTGCTAGGCAATGGGAGTTAAGTGACTTGCCCAGGGTCACACAGCTGGGAAGTGTCTGAGGCCAGATTTGAACTTAGGACCTCCAGTCTCTAGGCCTGGCTCTCAACCCACTGAGCCATCCAGCTGCCTCATTTCTCTATATTTTAATAAAATTTTAAACTTAAGTTGTAGGCTACTAAAGAATATAGTTTGCAAAAGTCAGAAATCCCTTCCCATACAAAGGATGAACTTAGTGCATGTTTCATTATTCTCCTTAACATTTCAAATGATGTTAATGTTTGCATACAATTATGATTAAATTCTTCATTTTTATCTATCAAATTTATTGCCACATAAGTAGAATTTTATCTTTTCAATATATTGACAACCTATATCTTCACATTAGCAAATTTTGTTTCTATTACCAAAGAGCTTTTTTGTGTATAATTGATTTGGACCTAATCAATTTACATCTGAAATGGACTTCAGTTTCCTTATATGTAGTATGACTCATACAAAACAAAAACTTTTTGATTTCCTTTCAATTCTTAAACTCTGATACTTAGCCTTTTTATTTATCCTGATTAAATTTCATTTCATTTACTTTAGCCTGATTTTAGACCTTGGTGACCTCCTGGAATCCTGATTTTGTCATTCAAACTTTTAACCAAAATTTTTGATATTTCACTTATAAATTTCATATGTAATCTATCCTTGCATTAATCTAAATCACTGATAAAAATGCTAATCAGTTCAACATATAACAAATTTCTTAGATACCTAACTAGAAACATCCTTCCACTGACCATCAAAACATTAATAGTGCCTCTCTCAGGAAGTGATAGACATAAAAAAACAGAATAAAACAGTTTTTCAGATATGACTAATAAAATTTCATTGATGAACTATGCATATTTGATATGGAGCTCTATTTTATTTTTATTATTCTTGGAGCGAGTGTGAGGGAGAGAGAATAAATTAATGTAACAAATACAAATTTTAAAACTTAAACAAGAGAAGAAAACCATGAATTATGGATTTTTCTTAATGATTTCTTTGAACCCAGTCATTTAATTAGTTCTAAATCTGACTAATTATTATGTAATATGACCAATATGTTCCAATATTTTCTACATAAGAAAATTTTAAATTCTTTGTAAAAATCTAGGTTACTATATTCATACCATTCTTTTAATTGAGCAGTCTAGTTACCTTGTTTAAAAAAGGAAATTATATTATTTGGTTTTTGTCTATTTGCGGAGAATTCCATTTCATATTTCTAGATGTGAACTAATTAAAATTTAATAACATATGCTGGAATTATCTTATGAAAATAAAATTTTATTTATAAAAAGTCTTAACTAATATATACATAAATGTGTTTATTATAATATATGTATATATTAATTTTTATGTTTATATGTCTATATATTAGTAGAATGTTTGTCTCCATTCTGGCAGGCATCTATCCTACTTTTAAAAATTATTCAGACATCACTAGCAGTGTTTCCATGATCATATCCACTTTTTTTTCATTACTCTGAAATATTTTTCATTGCTCATAAGTAGAAGTATGTGTTTTCTTAACATATCCATACTGATCTTGGGCTCCCCCTCTTCAATAGCCATTTTTTGTCCTGTCTTTTTATCTCCAAAGTCCAATATTCTTCACAAAAAATGAAAGGAAAATAATGTATGGAACAGCTCTATTTTTCCCTGTTTCTTATTATCATTATACCATTTACCTCCTTTCCTATAAGATAAGTAATAAGGAAAAGGAAAAAAAAATTCATCATCAACCTCAGTTTATTCCAATAGACTTATTCTAATACTCTCTCACTCTATTTTTATATGAACACGGCATGTTTTTTTTTTCTGTTTATCCTCTTTTTATTTAATTAATTTAAAATATTTTTGCATGGTTACATGATTCATTTTCTTTCCCTCTCTTGCTTCCTCCCCATCCTTTAGCCAACTCACAATTCAACTGGATTTTACAAGTATCATTGATCAAGACCTATTTCTATATTATTAATATCTGCAATAGAGTGATCATTTAGAGTCCACATTCCCCCATCATATCCCCATCAAGCCATATGATCAAGGAAATATCTTTGTTCTGTGTTTCTACTCCCACAGTTCTTTCTCTGGATGTGGATAATGTTCTTTTCCCTAAGTCCCTTATCTTAGATCATTATATTGCTGCTAGTAAAGAAGTCTGTTACATTTGATTGTGCCACAGTGTATCAGGCTCTGTGTACAACATTCTCCTGGTTCTACTCCTTTTGCTCTATATCAATTCCTGGAAGTCATTCTAATTCATGTGGAATTCCTCCAGTTCATCATTCCTTTTAGCTCAATAGTATTCCATCACCAGCAGATACCACAATTTTTTACCCATTCCCCAATCAAAGGACATCCCCTCATTTTCCAAATTTTTGCCACCACAAAAAACACGGTTATGAATATTTTTGTACGTGTATTTTCCTTATTATCTTTTTGGGGTACAAAACCAGCAGTGGTATCACTGGATCAAAGGGCAGACAGTCATTTAAAGCCCTTTGTGTATAATTCCAAATTAGCTTCCAGAATGGTTGGATCTGTTTATCCTTTTTAACTTGCATTCTCTTTCATTTTTTGAAGTTGTCTTTTGATTAAATCTATGTTGGTTGATGAATTCCTTGTGCATCTATATCAAGATTGTTTGATAACTTCTATTTTTCTTCCTCTGAAGTACTTAATTGCATGTTATTCTTAATAGTCTCCTATAATTTTTTCACTGTTTCTCTGCCTAATTTGTGATGTTTCTTAATTTCTATCATGACATTTTTAAGTATGATCTCCTCAAATTTAAAATGACTGCTATTTTATGGAAAGATTTCCTCTTACATATTATGTCAAAAATTCAAAGTTTGAGTTGTTATTTCGTCCCAAAATTCCTAACAATTCTACCTCAATAATCAGTTCCTTCTTGTGAAGATCAGATCAGAAATGGTCAGTCTGTTTCTAAGACAACTCTTTCGAAGTTTCATTGTATTGTATCCTACTTATTGTATTCGTCAGATTAAGAATAATGTCAGGCAGCCAGTTAGAACATTTCGGGCTGCATCTGGCCTGTGGACCATAGTTTGCCCATCACTGCTCTACACCATAACAACATTCCTCAAAGGTAGCTCCTTAATCTGATTAAGTCCTGTGTCTCATAAATTTATGTGCATATATGCTTAAACACATGTGTATAGATATCCTTATACATATATCTATATACATATCAGTCTTTCTATATTATGTATAAAATACAAGGATCAGATTTCACTAAGACCTGTCAGTACACTGTATATTAAATTATCTATACTACAAAATTTGCATTATAGTTATATCTGTTATTAAATACCTGTAGAGTAATAGAAGTGAAATCAAAATAATTGGGGAAAAGGGGAGAGTAGATGATGGGACAGATGAGATCAGACCATATTTCTGCTGATAAATTACCTGCTTTGTTTTAGCTAGTCAAAATAAACAATCATTTCAAATGATTACTGTCAAAATGAATTTTCAAGTGTCATGCCTAGTGATATGGGGTAGAGAGTGGGGGAAGGACTTGTGGTCACTTTATCACCTAAGAAAACTAGTTTTACATATATATATTCATTTGTGTTTGTTTAATTTTTATACTCTATTCAAAATAATACAATCTTATCAATACATTGCATATATAACATATACATAATATTTTATTGAAGCTGAAGATAAAAGAGAAGAGAATGCACAGTTTAAGTATTAAAGTAAATTTTACTAGATGCCATAATTGAGCAGATTTCCATAATTAGCAATGAAAAAATTATACAAGTGATTGTTAGTGGTAATTGTTGAATGGTCAATATTTGCTGAGTTAGACCTCCTTGGAAATACTCTGCCATTGAGGAAACTTTCATTACCTGTACCATGTTTTTGAGATTTGATCACTTTCTAATAGAATTTTAAAATGTGGCTCCATAATATATTTTATAATTTAAAAGTAATGTTCATAAGGAAATATGGTCATCATCATTGCCCATTTTAGGTATAATTTTAAGTACTAATAAATATTTCCCTTTTTTTAACAGAATGACATGGGAGGGCAGAGAATTCTAGTAAATAAATGGAGCACTTTTCTTAAGGCAAGATTGGTTTGCTCAGTGCCTGGAATGAATGGAATTGATACACACTTTGATGAATTAGGTAAATATTATAGAGAGAAATAAAAGTTACTATATGATGTTTGTGACAATTCTGTGACTACCATTAGGTACCTACCTCTAAAAATAATTTGCTCTGCATGATATTTGACAAATACTTATTTTAGAAAGATTTTCTAGTAGCTATAATATAGTTGAATCTATGTTGTGTAAGTAATTTGAGCATAGGACCGAAGATTTGGTCCATCTAATTAATATGGGATCAGTTTTTCTGGTTCATTGTCATTTAGTTCAGTTGTTAAAAAGCAGCAGATTTACCATATTTTTAGTCTGTTGTGATTTTCATATGGTTGTATTGTTTGTTTTTAAGAAATTCACTCTGTTTTAATGTTACAGAGGACATATTTTTACTACATACAAGAGATAATAAGAATCCAGTGATATTTGGACTCTTTAATACAACAAGGTGAGTAAAAAAATCAGTGGACATAAAAAAGTATACAAATTTTCATGAGCCTTCTTGTCTCCAAGGCCTCTAATATAAATTGTTTTAACTTTTTTTCTTTTTTATCCCCTACAACCTATCAATCACTGTCTTGCTTGTTCTTCTTCCTGTTTCTTATGTATCATTTCCTTTCTGCTTCCAAAGTCATGGCATCAGCCTAAGTCTATTATTTACTGCTCTGCTTCCCAGGTTTCCAGGTTCAGTTCATCCTAAATAGACACAATTTTTAGAAAAATGACTCTTGAACATAATTTTCAGTATATTACATCTTGCCTTAACCCTCAAGTAACTGATTGTTTTGCCTGTCCTCATCAGATTCTTCCTAGTCTAACATTTAAGACCTCCACACCCATCATTCCAACCTCATATCTAATCACTCCTTGGCATCATCTCTAGATAATTCAGTAGCTTCCTTGTTTCAAATATTTATTTGCTCATTCTAGATGAGTGGTTTCATCTTTTTTATTCCTTCTCCCTGAAATTGCTATCTTTTTCTTCTTTGCACAGTATAATGAACCTTTATATCAACTCAAGAATCTTTTAAATAATCCCAACTTCCAAGAATCTGATCCTACTAACTTCATCCCATTATAAGCAAACTTATAATCAATTTTTTTTTGCTTTTTTTTTTGCCTTTGTCCTCAGCAAGTGTATAAATAGTTTATATTTTCTTACCTTGTTGTTCTTTGGGACTTCCTTTATAATATGATTCACTAAATTTTTTGAATGCATATTTCATCAACATGTGAACTTTTAGTGCCTTCATGGTTAGGGGCTGTGTGCTTTATTTCTTTTATATTCCACTAAAATAGCAATATCATGGCTTGTCCAGGGGTATTAACTTTTCCAATATAGTCAAGAGAATCAAGTTGAAGAAATGTTCCAGTTGAGACCTATAGCAAATAATTTATTTTAATTTTTCCTGACTTTTCCCTCCATTTGTAGATAAAAGTCTAAAAAAGTAACAATGTTTGGAGATGCAGGATTATGTTTGCTCTTTAAAGATATATGCTACAAACATCCTGAAATTCATTTTCATATCCAACTGGTCCTTTATTTTGGCATCTCTCTGATAAGTTGTAAACCCACCTTGTCCTGAATATCATTGAATCAAAATCACCTCACTGATGAATTTTACTTCTTCTGGTCTAAGATCAAGTTTAGTGGTTCATTGGATTAGTACCCTGCTTATGCAGTTAATACCCGAGTTACATAACCTTGGATTTGGCTTCTAAAAGAGAGAATTGGAAAGAAAGATAAAAATGTAATGAATATTAAAAAACAAGTAGAATCCAATTCTGATAGACCTTTTCAGATAACAATTGGACTTAGGGAGCATTTGGCTTAAGAGAATTGGAACTACATGACCTCAGAGATGGTAATAGATGGAGGCAATTATGAAGAGGATAAGAGAGACTATAGAGCAGTGGTTCCCAAACTTTTTTGGCCTACCACCCCCTTTCCAGAAAAAATATTACTTAGCCCCCTGGAAATTAATTTTTTTAAATTTTAATAGCAATTAATAGGAAAGACAAATGCACCTGTGGCCATCGTCGCTTCCCTAGATCTCTGCAGCACCCACCAGGGGGCAGTAGAACCTGCTTTGGGAATCACTGCTATAGAGCCATGAAGCATTGAAGACATGCTATTGCCCTCTCAGGTATAGCAGAGACAACTCAGTGGATGTTCATGGAAAATAACACAAGCTTTGAAGTGAAAAAACATAGGCATTAAGACTGGATCCAATCCTTTTTTAGCTAAAGAACTTTAGGCAAGGGGGCAGCTAGGTGTCTCAGTGGATTGAGAACCAGGTCCAAAGACTAGAGATCTTGAGTTCAAACTTGGCCTCAGATGCTTCCTAGCAATGTGACCTTGTGAAAGTCACTTAATCTCTGTTATCTAGCTGTTGCCACTCTTCTCCCTTGGAACCAATATACAGTATTTATTCGAAGATGGAAAGTAAGAGTTAAAAAAAAAAACAACAAATAGACAAGTTATCTCCCTATTACATTAGTTTCCTTATGTAAAACAAGAGATAAAAGAAAGGATTTTTACCAAATACTTTTAATGATTCTGTTCTCCAGAAATTTAATATCTTCTGTTTTTCCTTTCAAAAAATGTGTCCAATAAATATGATATACAACATATGATATTCCCATGTTCTGTTGTATAATAACCTCTTTGCTCACCTTTATTCTCCTCCAAAGCAATTTTATTGCATTCAGTTTTTATAGTATAATATGTATATATTGCATTGTTTTCATATGATAGATGATTTGTTGCTAGCTGATTATGACTAATTTGAGGTTAGTCTAATATTTTCTTTTTCTAAAAAAAGGGACCATATTGGTGACTATTACAAAAAAATAAAAGGCAGAAGCCAACATTAATGTATCATGTTACTTTGCCTGTAGAACATAAGCTCTTTGAGGGCAGGATCTTTTTTGTTTTATTTTTATATCTTCATTATCTAGCACAGTACTTGGTTGATAATAGGTACTTAATAAATATTTAGTAAATTAATCAAAATGGAACAAAATTTTAGGTGTTATCAGAAATTGACAGCCATACTCAAAGAACTCTTGAGCAAAATTTTAATATTAATGAATGAGAATGATTTCCAGCAATGGTTTCTTCAGAACCTAGATGTTTCTACCTCAATCAAAAGATATTTTAGCATTCTTAAAATATTTCCATTTAAAAATATTTTATGTGTATATGCATGAAATTCAAGAGTTTGGGTCATGAGTATGAATAAAAAATCAAAGAAATGGCAATGAAGAATCATTCAGAAGAAATGCAATGATCAGGGATATCCAAGTGCATTAAAAGAATTTTCACTTAAAGTAGCTATATTAAGAAAAATGTTTACTTAGAACTTGAATAATTATTAGACTTTGTAATTTTACTTTGTTAACTTATATCTGGACTAAGAAACAGGAAATATATGAACTCAAGGAAGTTGAAGAACCCTTTACAAATTGAATGTATACTCAGTTCTTTTAATAATATCATATAAGTAGTTCTTCCTGTAGCAAAAAAGTTTTAATTATGTAGCTCTTTGAAATTGATTCCAAAAGTGTTATTTTAGCTTTTTCTTTTGTGTTTTAGTAATATATTCAGGGGGTATGCTATATGTGTTTATCACATGGCAAGTATCCGTGCAGCTTTTAATGGACCATATGCACATAAGGAAGGACCCGAATACCACTGGTCACTGTATGAAGGAAAAGTTCCCTACCCAAGACCTGGTTCTGTAAGTTTAAGCATTTAACTTAAGAAAATATTTTTATTAGTTTTTTAAAATACATTTCTTTCTACAATAAATATTTCTTTTTGTGATTTATATAGTTGTCCAGAAAAACACATTCAATATGTCACCTGTCAAAATGAATGCAACCAAATTTAGAAAGGAAATGGAAAACTGGAGGAAAATTATATAGCAAGTATTTCTGACAAAGACCTCTTTTTAAATATATATACATAGATAGAGAACTGAGCCAAATTCTTATAGAATGAAAATCATTCACAGACTGATAAATGGTTAAAGGATATAACCAGGAATTTTTCATATAAAGAAATTAAAACTATCTGTAAGCTTCAAAATTAATATATAATATCTCTAAAGTATTATATTTAAAAAGAGGTATTAATAATAACTAACATAAAAAGCTAGAGTAAAAAGCCTTCTTTTCCCAGCCATGCATGCAGAAAAAGAGAGAGGGAGAGGCGGAGTCACAGCCAACTATATACATAAAGTGACCACAAAACATAGTGGAGAGATTAAAAGGAATTCTGGGAAATACTAAAGACATTTTGGGGAGCATATTTCAAAGGTACAAACTTTTCTAATATACAATATAGCCATATGAAAAATGTTCCTAATTATGATTAGTTAGAGAAATGCAAATTTAAAAAACTCTAAGGTGCCACCTCATACCTAATAGACTGACTAATATAACAAAAAAAGGAAAATGATTAGTATTGGGGGGATATGGAAAAAATAGGACACTAATAGATTGTTGTGGAAGCTATTAACTGGGGAACAATTTGGAATCATTCTTAATGAACTGTGTATACCCTTTCACCCAGCAATACCACTGTTGAGTCTATATGCCAAAGAGATTAAGAAAAAAAAAAAAGAGAAAATGACCCCCTATACAGAAATATAGCAGTTCTTTTTTGTGGTGACAAAGAATTGGAAACTAAAGAGCTGTCCATCTCTTGGGGAATGGTTGAACAAGTTGTGGTATATGATGGTAATGAAATATTATTGTGCTATAAGAAATGGCAAATTGGATGATCTAACACACACTCAAAACTGAAAAGAATTATATGAACTAATGCAGAATCAAATGGAAACAGAATATTTTTCCAGTTTTGTTTTTATCTTTGTCTCCCCAATACTTGACACAAAATACTTGATAAGTGCAAATAATCAATGCATGATTATTAAGTGCCTATTATGGTCCAGGAAGTATATTCAGCACTGGGCATACATAGACAAGTACAATGCATTCTGTATTCTCAAAACAAAATTTTCCAGGATGAAATCATCCAAGTATTTCTCAAGTACCTGCTGTATGCATGGGCTTTACTAGGTGCTGATGGTACATTACAAAAGTACTGTTACCAAAACAAAGTTAGATACAAAATAAAAGATGAAATATTTTCTCTGCTCAGTGATTAATTTGTATCCTGTGATGGAGGTTTCTTTCCAAAATTGTGGTTATGTAAAAATAATTTAAGGTAAAATAGTTTGATTTTAGCCTAATGGGTATGCTTTATAGTTCTCATTATCTAATGATAGATTAAAAGGTGATGAATTTTGCTTTTTACCCTATTAGGATACGATTTTGGGTTTGTTCAAAAAGTTAAGTCCTGGAAAGCTGTCTCTTGCTTTGGAATTTGCAGGCAGTGGGGGTTGCAAGGCAGAGTTTTGTGAAATGCCGAAGTGTTGTTTATTTGTTTGTTTGTTTGTTTGTTTTTGAGCCAACTGTCTTTCCTGAGGTCTCTGACCCAATGGAGCTTGGAGAAGGAGGAGGCTTACCTCTGGAGCTCTTGGCAATCCCTGTGCCAATTTGGGAATACCTATAACAGCATTTAGTGACTATATGGCTGTGATCAGAGAGATATTACCAGCTAAGAAAGAAGCAAATAAGATCTTTCTTTCTGGGTCTCTGTGAACCTGACCATATGGAAATAGACTCTTAGCCCAAGTTGGGCCAGAAGCCAATTTTGGCCCACCAGGTCCCATCATGGAGGCAATATATAAATTAATCGATAAGGATATTAAGAAGAAGGCTAGATCAGATACTTGAGAATTTAGGATAGGATAAGGAGGATAGGAAGGTTTAGAGCAGTGATTCCCAAAGTGGGCCCTACCACCCCCTGGTGGGTGCTGCAGTGATCCAGGAAGGCAGTGATGGCCACAGGTGCATTTATCTTTGTTATTAATTGCTATTAAAATTTAAAAAAAATTAATTTCCAGGGGGCTAAGTAATATTTTTTTCTGGAAAGGGGGCAGCAGGCCAAAAAAGTTTGGGAACTACTAATAGAGTTTACTTTAGGCAAGAAGAAAGGCTGTGAGGCCTAGAAGGAAGTGGAAAAAAGCTTAGTACCCCTGGTAGAATTTAGGGAACCCCTATTTTTGAAAACCTTATTACTATCCTTTTTTTCTTTTACACCTTAACATAATAAATAATGTTTGTTTTTGTAATCTGCCTCCAAGGAGTTTTTTTTTTTTTTGGTCAGAGTTCAGCTATCATACAACTCTCTTATGTTCAAACATAGTCAGGTTGCTTGAACAACAGTTACAAAGTAAGGGAATTTGTATACAGTCTATCATCAACCCTTCCAGTTTCCACTACAGTTTATCATTTTCCCTTACAAACCACAGAACTGAGTAATAACTATAGAGGAAAATGTTTTGTTTTTTTAATGGACAGAAAGTAACCATACTGATGAAAAACCTGATCATATTTGGAATTTAACATTAAAATTTTAGCTAATTAGGTAGTCAAATAAATCTACATTTGAAAAGTTTGAAGGAAATGCAAGAGATAATTTTAATTTGATTTCATATGCCTTCCAATTCAACAACTTACCCATTTTGAATGGGTCAAGCAAAATTTATGTTTTCTCCAAGTTGTCTCAAGAGAATTAGGATCTTGTGAATGATCTTACAAGACTTAGAGGTAGAAAAAAGGATCTTAGCCCTCATTTCCAAATGAGAAAACCCATGCATGGAAAGCTAGAGAAAGCTAAGGTCATTCATGTTGTATAGAGGAACTGGGATTCAAAACCAGTTCTTGAAACCATGCATCTAATGCTCTAATCTCTATACAAGTAAGGTTTCTAAGCATTTCTACAAAAATTGGAAGCTCCATTATTTGTTTTTTAATTGGTGCTACTGAGAACTTTTTTTCCTGTCCATTCAAACTTCTGTGTTTTTAATTGGAACAAGAGTCTACAAATAGTTATGTTTTGCATTATGTGCCTTGAGGGCAACTAGGTTGGAAAAATGCAGGATCATTGTATGTGTTATGTGGTCCATGGAAAGCAAACATTTAACTTGTCATACAATTCAAACTCCCCCTTTTTATGAGAGCCTTGTGAAATTCCATCAGTCTGTTGAATACACAATTACTTGGAAGTCTAGTAGAGATCATTTTTGCAGAGCCAAAACCAAAAGTGGAAACAAACGTTACCTCTTTTTAACAAGTGTAAGTCTTTACTATTTCAATCACTGTCTCCTACTAGCTTAAAATTATTATTTCCAGTAAGACATAAAGTGTATTTTGTTTCACTCTATTGATTGAAATTACAGTTTAAACTAAGGGAACCTACTCCTGTGGGTTTGCTAGAATTGCTTCCTAAAACCACATTGTCTTAAAGGGGATTTGGAGGAAGTGACTGGTTCCTGAAATGGTTCCAGCATGGACATAAATGGTTTCAATTATAAATCATAAAAATATGCTAACGTGAAAAATTCATGCTAAATTTAGGAGCATTGCTCCATTCTTAACAAATCATTGAAAATGTCCTGTATACAAAATAGAACTATTTAACTCTAAAAAAACTTGTTATAATTAGAGCCTCCCGTCATCTACAATATGTAGATACTCATGAAGAAAATTTTAGCAAACTGCTTGTCCTAGAGGGAAATAGATGAAACACAGGGGCACTTAATGACAAGGTAGAAATTAGAATGAAACTTAATGCTGTTGAGAATTCCTTGCAATAATTCATGGGTGCTGCTATGCATTTCACTTTTAAATGTGCTTAATTTTCCTATTGCATTTTAGACTTAGGGAATTAAGACTAAGATTGGTAACAAATGTTTCTAGCTTTCTCATTTTTTTGGCTCATTCAAGAAAAACAAATCATATTTTTACAAATTCTAGCACAATCTTTCTTATAAGACACTTAACTGTGTCGGATTTGAAGTCATGCTGTCCTTTGCAGCTCAAAAATGCTATTCTATATGATATAATGGAGATCATCACCATGGTGGTACATTGTTACAAAAAGAGGTATCTGTGAGCATGATTTTAAAATTTTATAGTAAATTTTTATTTGTATCATTTATTTTTTTATTTATGTCATTTATATAAATTTATGTCATTTAAAATTTTATAGTAAAACCATTGCTATAGTGATATGAATCTTGGCTATTTTGAGGAAGTTTTTGACAATTTAAAATTTTTCTTTTTGAGGAGGAACCAGATTTAAAGCTTGGTTATATGTATTTGAAAATTAATTTATAATATAAAAAAGTTTTGCAATTTAGACTAAAGTGAGAATGTTTCATTTTTTATAGTGTCTTCCATTAAAAAAAGAATCTTCTGTCCAGTTAAGAAATTAATGCATTTAACTTTTCTGAAATTGCTACAGCTTTATGTACGTCTCTAGTTGTGGATTTAGCATGCTATAAACAATACAGGGTATCGTCACCTGCTCTAAAAGCTGATCTCACTTTTCCTGAATAGGACCATTATTTATTTAAAAGTCTTTCTAAAATGTTTGATATAGTGATTGAGCATAGACCATATCCCAAATCAATCTCACAGAGGATTAATGGAAATGTACAAGAATGTCAATCATGACAAAAAAGAACAACAACAAAAAGCCCTCTGAACTCTATATTTCCATAGTGTGCCAGCAAAGTGAATGGAGGAAAATATGGCACCACCAAAGATTATCCTGACGATGCAATCCGATTTGCAAGAAGTCACCCACTGATGCATCAGCCTGTGAAACCTGTTCACAAGAGGCCGATTCTAGTTAAAACAGATGGAAAATATAACCTGAAACAGATAGCAGTTGATCGAGTTGAAGCTGAAGATGGACAATATGATGTCTTATTTATTGGCACAGGTAAAAAAATACTTTCAATGAATGTAGGCCTTTAAACTTGTTTTAAAGATAATTTAATAACTAAAAGGAAAAGAGAATTCTTCTTTATACTCATATTACACATCATTTTATTTTAACCCTATTTCTTAAAAAGCAGTGATTAAAAACTAACATTTTTATAGTGCTGGGCACTGTGCTGAGCACTTTATTATTTCATTTGAATCTTATAACAACTCTAAAGAGCAGAGCTATTATTATCCCCATTTTATAGTGAGGAAACTGAGGCTGATGAAGATCAAATGAATTACTCAGAGACACACAGCTAGTAAGTCACTGAGGCCTGACTTGCAGTGAGGTCTTCTTGACTCCAAGCCTGATACCAGATCCACTGAATCACCCTATTTGCCTCAATAAGGGAAGGATGAAGTTTATTGCAATACGGTATTTGAAAGGCAGGGAACAAGGATAAGGTATGTATCAGATCTAGAGGAATAAAGTCAGTTCCAAAAAACATTTCAGCCAGAAATTGAAATGTGGTATCAGGATTTGGAATATAGCAGCTTCTGCCAGATCCCAGAAGACAACTTAGGCTTTTGGCTGATTAGTAAGTTTTCAGAAGCTTTAAAAATTCTCATTAATGAAAAAAAGATTGGCTTGAACCTAAGACCATCCAGGCCCTTGCCAGAAGAGAGTGAATCTCTAGAACCAGTCTTGTCATATGCTGCCTGGGATTTTTCCAAATTAGTGTTCTTGATTTCAAGGAAGATCAGGATTCTAGAACTAAGTCAGAAATAGGAGGTAAAAATACTTTTATTTGAGTCTGCAGCACCTACCCAAGTCCCTTTCATGGAATAGTTTTTACCTAATGCTTGCTGAATAAAATCAAATTATCTCAACAAAAATAAGAAGACTGAGATGAGACTAAGTTTCTAAAACACTCAGGGATTTGTTGTGAAACATTTAACAATTAACTTCCCATAAGGAAAAAATGTTTTCACAACACAGTTTTAAACTTAATTTGAATTATGAGCATTTATCCCTCACCTTCTTTAGTCTGGACTATCAACAATCAATAAATTAAACCCTCATTTTTATCATTGTTGATTCCCAAGGAGTGAATGTGCATAGTGCTTGCATGTGGCCTGTTGCTCCTCATAGTATCATTTGAAGACACTTAAACTATGTTTTTAGTTTGTAGAATTGAATTAAATCTCTTAGAGGCAGATTGATAAACTCTGACTATTCCCTTGTTCCAACAAGTGATATACATTTTAAATTCATCAGTTCCAAATGTATATATTTGATACAGTATAAAATTGCTATTTTCTTCCAGGTCATAATATATTTTTGTATAAATGACAATGGAGAAGAATCTTCATTTCTATGTGTAATATAAACTAAGCTAAGATTTGGGGGGGAAGTAAAGATGTTCAAATTGAGGACATTGACCGACATATTAATCATGTTAAATGAATATGATAATAGAGGGGAAATTTAATATTATACCTCTAATTTTATTTCTGGATGGAAACTTGGATATGTTTTCAGTTTAATTTTTTGGGACTATATGTATACTCAGATATATTTACATACAAACAAACATATATATTATATACACATATACATGTATATGTATATACACATCTACTTATACATCTCAACAAAGTGTTATGTGTTATTTATCTCTCCAGCTCTATGGTAAATCACTGTAGCAAATATTCTTCTAAGAGACAGTATCTTTACTGCTGTATCCTTAATAATTCAAAAAAAGAGACTTGAAGGAGTGAAGATATTGGAATACAAAGTATAGTTTGGCATTTCAAAGAAGGCCAATCAATTCCAGTAATATTTTTTAAAGGAATTAAGTAGGAAAACACTGCAACTGATTTCCAGAAATTGGCATCTGGCCAAGGTTCTATAGTTATCTTTTAACATTTATCCATTGTATACAATAAATGTGGATATGTTGAATGCTGTTTTGGGGGGGGTCAAAAAATCTTTGATTTCTATAAGATACTTGAAAATGCAGTTAGCTGGTAGCATTCATATTATGCTACAAATAAGGTAAGAATGTTAACTATTATAACAATATTTGACAATAATAGTGGGAAAGTGTGGAATAGACAGTATGTTCAAAAAATTAAATAATCTGGATACATTAGCAACAGAACATTCCAAGAATAATCAATAATTTAGTAACTTAAACTTATATATGTCCATTTCTATTCTTTTATTAGGTACCTTATTAATACCTTATTAATTATTAGTACCCTATTAATACCTTAAAATAAGAGATTACATTGCTTCCTATCTTTGTCCCCTGAAAATCCAGCACAGTTTCATTTGTAAAGAAAGTATTGAATAACTTAGCATTAAATTTAATTAAATAGTATTTTACTGCAGTACATTTGTTCATCATCCTAAATTTCTTAACATGGAGAATTTTTTTAAGTTACCTGTTCTTCCAGCTGACAAAAAGAGAATTTTAACTCCAGAGTTATAAAAGAAACATCTGCTACTTTTTTACATAGTTTCAGTTAAGATTAGGGATTAGGCAACCATTCTGGATGGCAATTTGGAACTATGCCCAAAGAGTGCTAAAAGATTGCCTGCCCTTTGATCCAGCCATATCATAGATAAAAAGACTTGTACAAAAATATTTATAGCCACACTTTTTGTGGTGGCAAAAAACTGGAAAATGAGGGTATGCCCTTCAGTTGGGGAATGGCTGAACAAATTGTGATATATGCTGGTGATGGAATACTATTGTGCTCAAAGGAAAAATAAACTGGAGTAATTCCATGTGAACTGGAAAGACCTCCAGGAATTGATGCAGAGTGAAAGGAGCAGAACCAGAAGAACATACAGAGACTGATACACTGTAGTAAAATCGAATGTAATGGACTTCTGTACTAGCAGTAATGCAATGACCCAGGACAATTCTGAGGGATTTATGGAAAAGAACGCTACCCACATTCAGAGGAAGAACTACAGGAGTGGAAACAGAGAAGAAAAACAACCGCTTGAACACATTGGTTGATGCGGACATGGTTGGGGTTGTAGACTCAAAACGACCACACCAATGCAACTATCAATAATATCTAAATAAGTCTTGATTAATGACACATGTTAAAACCAGTGGAAATGTGCATTGGATATGGGGAGTGGAGTGTTAAGGGGGTGAAGGGGAAAGTAAAAACAAGAATCATGTAACCACGGAAAATTTTTCTAAAAAAATAAAATATTTAAATCTAAAAAAAAAAGATTAGGGATTAGGAATCTTGAAACACAATGGTGATCAAAGAACTAATATTAGAAATTAAGCAAAAACTAACAAAGTGAAATAGTGGATTGAGGAAGCTATAATACATTTCAAACAAGGAATTATGAAAGAGAATCACAACAAAGTATCCAAGAAATGTATATGCAAAAAGAAGATGGGCTGGTTATATCATGTGATAAAGTGATCATCTATGGACAACCTGTTAATGTCCTTTGGATGTAAAAATAACTATGGAAACTCCCCTGAGTGATCCCCTGTGGTGAATTCTCAGGGAAGGTCATAGACAAGAATCATGGAATGATCAGGCAGAATCTGGTGCTATTTGCATCTCTGGAAGAAATAAACACATTAGTAACATCACAGGCATTCCATTTAATAGAATATTTGACTTTCAGAGTTTAATGGAAAGAACACCAGATTTTAAGTACAGAGTTTCCAAGACCAAGCCTGAAATTTATTCCCTACTAAGTAGTATAAAGGGACTGATTTCATTTAATAATGGACTCACTAACTCCATTTTATGAAAAGACATGTACTCACAATCCAACCATGGGCAAGTAACAATGCATGAATATAAGTTTGATATGATCCAGGAAAAATAGTACAAAAAGTGTTAATGCTCCGGTGAACTGAGGCTATAAAGGGAAGCTAAGGGGGAAAAGGGTGAATGTGTATGACTTCATGCGTGTGTGTAAGTGTATGTATATTTTAAACTATTCATCACCATTTTAGGATATGAATGAGATGTGGAAAACAAGAAAAAAACATAGCTCCTCAATTCTAATTTTGCTCCTGTTTCATATGCACAGGTTGAGGACCTTTGTACTAGAAATGAAAGGACAAAAATGTCTAACAGGGAGTTCCTTACCCAGATAAGTAAGATGACAATAATGACATCGCTGAGATACCCTTCATGAATTTAAATTACCTCACCTAGCAGATGTAATTTGCTAAGGCACAGTCAGTTCTCTCTTAAAGGTTGAAGAAAACTGGAGATGCACCTCATAATTAAGGAAAGGCGAGAGAAAGAGAGAGAGAGAGAGAGAGAGAGAGAGAGAGAGAGAGAGAGAGAGAGAGAGAGAGAGAGAGAGAGAGAGAGAGAACAGAAAGAATAGAGAAAACGAACTCTAGGCTAGTAAAGTATGATTCAATTCTGGAAAAATTCTAGAATTGAATGTAAAATAATGAGTATTCATCAAGGAAAAGAAATAATAATTTTAAAGAGTGATAATGCCAGAATAACTTTATTCATTTCTTTTTTTAACAGAATTACTAACCTAGTAGATTATGGAAATGCTTAGAGATAGCTTAACTAGATTTTAGCAATTTGGAATTTGTTGTTTTTCATTATTAGATGTTGATAACAAACTTATGCACAACCAAAAATAATTAAGTCATTTGAGTTTAATGAATCCAGGATTCATGCCAGAACAATTCATTTCACTATTTACTATCTCCTAGTAAATTGCACTAAAATATATATGAACAAAATGATCATATTAGTGGGGGGAGGTGTTACCTTTGCTGGTACTAGAGATAAGACAAGAAAAATATGCTATAAAATGGACGGTTTTAAAGGGATTCTCTATAATGGTCTTTTGGCACTTAAGATTTTTTTCTCTAAAAGTAAACACTTTGCTTATATTTATTTGAAAAAATCAGCACATAACTCTTGGATTTTTCTTGTTTTCTGTTCCTCTTCTAGATAGTGGCATTGTGCTAAAAGTAATCACAATTTACAACCAGGAAACAGAATCAATGGAAGAAGTAATTCTAGAAGAACTCCAAGTATTCAAAGTACGTATGAGTGGCAGCAACTCTTTCAAAATAAAAGATAATTAAACACACTAATATATTCCTAAAAATCTAATAATAGCATCAATTTGTCCTAAATTATATATTTGGAGTTTCAAAAGAATTTGAAGCTGGAAAATGTAAAAAAAAAAAAAAAATGGGGCACCAGGGATATAAATGTGTCCTAATCACAACAAGTCTTAAAAATCTAGATGCAATCTTTCTTTATTTGTAATTTTCCTATTAATATATAGAAGAGGGTAGCATTATTTTTATCACCAGTATATATTTTTAACATTTTATCAGTCTAAGAACTTAAAAATTATACTTGTTTCCCAAGCCATCCAGAGTTAGTACCAATATTTTGTAGTTTGGGCAACTAGGTGGTATAGTGGATAGAGTGCCAGGACTGAAGTTAGGGAGACTTATCTTCCTGAGATTAAATCTGGCCTCAGATGCTTACTATATTTGTGACCCTGGGCAAGTCACTTACCCCTGTTTGCTTCAGTTTCTTCATATGTTAAATGAGCTAGAGAAGGAACTGCCAAACCATTCCACCAAGAAAATATCAAATGGATTGACAGAGTTAGACATGCCTGGAATAATTGAACAATAGCAATTCATAATTATGATTTGTATGAAAATACCAATTTAGGCAAGTTGTTGTAAAGAAATACTTTAACTCAAAAATTGGATAAATAGTAAAGGTATGAATGTATTACTTTCCCTTAGAATATCTTTATCATCTAGTCTCTCATTTCTGTCTCTCGTCTAGCTACTTATTTTTCCCCCTCCCTCCATCATAACATTCCCTTTGATTGCTATTTCCCAAGCTACTTGGTATTTTATTTTACATATTCTTATGCATACATATTATGTCATACATACAGATCATTCTGTATCATCACATTTAAATATATATAATCATATATCATAATGTACATCATATCATCATAATTAGCTTACTTCTTCACCCTCTTTCTGAGCAAATTCCTTCTATCTACTCTACGACTGAGAGTAATTTTTGAGAATTACAGAAATTCTCTTTCCATGTAGACATATAAACATTTTTACCTTAATGACTCCCTTAAATTTTCTCTTTTTTATTTACCTCTTTGAGGTCCTCTGGTGTCTCATATTTGGACTTCAATTTTTTTGTTTAGGTCTGACTTATTTCTTAGGAATGCTTTGAATGATCATTTTTCCCCCTGAAAGAATATACTCAGTTTTACTAGATAGGTGACTCTGGCTTGTAAACTGAAATCTTTTGCCTTCCTGAATATCATATTCCATGCCTTTTGATTCTTTAATGTAGAAGCTGCTAGGTCCTGTGTGATACTGATTGTAGCTCCATTGTATTTGAATGGTTTCTTTCCAGTTGCTTGAAATATTTTTTTTTCCTTGGTTTGGTGGCTCTTAAATTTAGCTATTATATTCCTGGAAGTTGTCTTTTGTGGATTGCTTTCTGGAGGTGATCTGTGAATTCTTTCAATTTCAATTATATTTTCTTATTTGAGGATCTCTGAGCAGTTATCATTGATAATTTTTTTTTGTAATGTGATGTCCAAAGTTTTTTCTTGCTCATGGTTTTCAGGTAGTCCAATAATTCTGAAATTGTCTCTCTAGATCTATTTTCTAGATAAGTTGTTTTGTCCATAAGATATTCCATGTTTTCCTCTGTTTTTCATTCCTTTGATTCTGCTTTATTGTTTCTTGATTTCTCATGAAATAATTAGTTTCTAGATGGTTAATTCTGATTTTCTTCTGTCAGGTTTTGGTTCTCCTTTTTCAATTGACCTATTTCTTCTTGTATCACTTATATTTTTCTTTCCCACTTTTCCTCTGCCTCTCTTAACTGGTTTTTGAAGTCCTTTTTCAATTCTTCCAGAATCTGTGTCCAATCCATATTTTTCTTTTGGAATTTGCATGTGTTTCCTTTGTTTTCACTGTCCCCTTCTGTGTCTATACTTTGCTCTTTGTCTCAATAAAAATTCTTTAGAGTTAGATGCCTTTATTGTTGTTTGCTTATTTTTCTTATCTAATTATAGGTAGAATTGGGGAAATGATATGATGGTCTGAGGTCTGAGAACTCTGAGAGTCCCTTTCCCCTGCTGATTCAATTGACCCTTGAGATACTGATAGCTTAAAGATTTGCCTCAGGCTTTGGAGTAAGCTTTTTTTTTAAACCCTTGTACTTTGGTGTATTGTCTCATAGGTGGAAGATTGGTAAGGGTGGGCAATGGGGGTCAAGTGACTTGCCCAGGGTCACACAGCTGGGAAGTGGCTGAGGCTGGGTTTGAGCCTAGGACCTCCTGTCTCTAGGCCTGACTCTTACTCCACTGAGCTACCCAGCTGCCCCCTGGAGTAAGCTTTTGATCTCACTCTGATCTTGATCAAGGCAGGGGCTGATCAAATTTTAGCCTCAGGTTTAGGCTCAAGTTTTTCGTCTCACTGTGTACTTGATCTAGTCAGACAAACCCTTGATTATCCTGCCTTAGAGGTTTGACCCTGAGCTTTAGGCAAAAAGATCAGTATTTAGTATTTACTTAGTAGGATCAGCCACCTCAAAATGGAGGGTTAGAGGGTAGGGCTTGCTCTTGACTTGCTCTTCTCTCCTTGCTATAACTTCTGGCTGGCTCTGCTCTCCTCTCACCCCAGTGTCCCAGATGTTCTTTGTCTACCTTTTGGGTTTGTCTTTTCTTAAAAGTTGTTTCACTCTGTCTCCTTGTTGATTCTTTCACTCCTGCATTCATTTTGTGGCGGTGTTTTAATCATGATCAGAGCAGATTCTCATGTTGGCATAGAGCTGCTCTGGATTACTCTGCCATCTTAGCTACACCCTATAAAGAAATATAATGGCAGCCATGTTGGGTCAAGAGTGAGAGACAGTTACCTGCTTAGAATGCAGAATGAACTGAGGTGATGTGAGCTTGGCGTGAGCCTGGCATGAGCTAGGGCAGTTGAAATTTGCCTATAAAAGGAACAGACCTGAACCCCTCTTAGTCTCAGTTTGGAGATATTTGGGCAAGGATGGAGAAGGGGTGAGGCCCAGCTTATTCTCTCTTTACTCAGAAACCAACTCTAGCTTACAGACTGATTCAACTGTATAGCATCCACCTCAGTTCTCTGATTTACTAACAACAAGATCTGAAAATAAATCTATCATCAGCAGGGTCAAGCCTTAGGCTGGGCCAGTCAGGCGTAGCCAGGTTGTCAGTAAACCAAGATCCTTAATTAATAATTATCAATTGAAGATTCAACAAAGAGTTATTCAACTTAGATTTACTTAGGACATCCCATTTCACACTTTCCATCTTACTCAGTTCCCTTTTCCCCTAAACACTTTAACAATTAAACCATCTTTTAAGAAGCTACTTGCCTGTGCATTCTCAAAGTTCTAGTGGGAGGCTTCAGTTGACAGTATCCTGTGACAGCCAGAAAAGGGGTTTTACTTTCTCTATTCCTTCAACCAATAGTTAAGATTAAATCTGCAGTCAGAACAAATTGATTAATTAATTAGTCTTGATAGACCAAACATCTAGGTCTATAGTATATCAAGCTAAGGAATATAGTCACCACCATCAATTTATTAGGGCTTCAGTTAGGACAAGGGTCAGCTGTGTTCCCCAATCAGCTGATTCCTTAGTTCAGGCTGTTAGCCCTGGGTTACTGTTTTGTTATCTTGGATTTGGAGTAAGAATATTCCACACATTCTCTTACTGTACCAGCTATATTTGGGTTGACCTTCTGGGATCACTACTATATCTAGGTGTCCTATTAGGATCTCTCAACAATCTCCAATTAATTCCACATCAACTACCAAGATTTACATAACAACCCCCAGAATTATATTACTTGGTATTTCTTTTCTTTTTCTTTTTCAAAAGCCCTTACCTTCTGTCTTAGAATCAATACTGGGTATTAGTTCCAAGGCAGAAGAGCAGTAAGGGTTAGGCAATGGAGGTTAAGTGGTCACACAGCTATGAAATGTCTGAGGCCAGATTTGAATCTAGGACCTCCTGTCTCTAGGCCTGGCTCTCAATCATTGAGTTACCCAGCTGCTTCCTACTTGGTATTTTCAGTGTTTCTGTTTACTATACATGTATTTTTAAATATATGTGTAGAGACCCTTGATGGTGTAAATATGTAAAACTATGGCGTGCTTAAAATTTTTTAATATAGATTTAGGCTATTAAAGCTAAAAAGATAAAAAAAAGGTAAAAAGGGCAGATAGTTGATTCAGTGGATGGAGCACCAAGTCTGGAGTCAGGTTAATACTTTGAATGTGACTAAAAAATGACTAAACGACATAACAGTTATTAAAGCTTAAAACTGCCCTCAGACTATTAGGCCATCTCCTATTTTCATTCATATATAATAATACATTTTCTCTCTCTTTTCTTTTAGATTTTTATTTCTTTCCCATTTTATTCTAAAAATCCCCATTTTTTTCATCTTGGAAAAGATATGTTTTGTAAGAGAATGAAATAGCTAGTATTTAACATCTATGTTAATTTTTTGGTAACTGTTTCAAAATGACTTTTCCTTTAAAATATATCTAGGCAAAAATTTGAATTATAATGAGGCAACACCTTTACCTTTTCTAACTTCTTTCTGTAAACAGATAACATTAGTTGGATTGGGAAATGGGCCAAAATAGCCTGGCAGTTGTTTGGTCTACTATTTATAAATATTTCCTGTATTATTCTTTCACTATAAGAAAATGTGAATGTGGTATAATATACTGAGAATTGTTTCCTGAATGAAACGAGAGCCCAGTCCCTTGAGCTCTACTCCAACAAAAACAAAAACAAAAACAAAAACAAAAAACCTAAAAATTGTTCCTGAGTGAGTAAAAAGTAAATGATAATCAAGAAATCAAAAGAGTTCATGAAATGACATTTTCCTCAGAATTGTACAAATGATCAGACAAAATTCCCACTGGAAATAGGAAAAGAGTCCAACCAGCATTCTACTCAAACAAACAAGAAGGTAGTCTATCTGCCCACAGGACACTGATCATATTTCAGCCTTCCATATCTATAACTGGACATAGCAGGAGAGATGGGTTAAAGTTAAATAGAAGATAGCATGGTACTGTAAAAAGAGAACTCCTTCTTGAATCTGAAGGACTAGGATTAAATTCTATTCACAGTTCTTTTTCTTTGCTCTTAGGCAACTCATTTAATCCACTTTTTCCTCAGATTCTTTAACCATGAATAGAAAGGTTTGAAGTAGATTATTTCCAAATCCCCTTCCAGCTCTAGATTTATGATGCAATTTGACTGGGTAAATTATTTACTGCTTTATTTAACACAGTTAATATTGTTATATTGCCGTAAGAAAAGTTTACCAATGTTCTTTTCTTTAAAGTTATTTGAAAGGTATAGTTTTAAAAATTAAACTGTCATAATATTTTCCTCTTAAGGATCCAGTTCCTATTATTTCCATGGAAATTTCTTCAAAAAGAGTAAGTGTTTATTTATTTTATTGTGGAATAATTACCATGAAATGATATGTGGCATAATTGATATCAAATGTATATGGTAATACAGTTTCATTCCAATGGAACAAGTTATATTTTTATTTTAAGGAAAAGTATATAATTTAACTTTTAATAGATTCCTTTATCTTTTATGCTCAGCAGTGGGACCTCTTCATTGGGAGTTCACTAGACTGATGAAATTATAGATCCATTATAGTAAGAAGAATAAAGGGCAATAGAAGTCATCTTTCTGTCTACAATCAGTGTGTTGTCTTGTTCCCTTGAGAACTTTAAAAGGAGATTGTAATTTTCTTACATATTAGCAAAATGCTTTCTAGACATAGGATGATAAAATTTATTCAGTTTTCATCTACTATGATTCTTAATATTTTTATTCCTCTGTCTTTAAGTTTATGGAACCACTTTATAAGTTTTTCTAGTGAAATGTTGACATCCTTCATGTTTTGCTTAAGTCAGCACAAACTTTTCTTCCTGATCTGTTTAGAATTAAGAGTTCAATATCCAATAAAAGGCTTAGGATTGGAGAAGGAATATAGCATCATTAGTGGTTTTTGGAAACCATTCCTTTGGAAATTCATTCTCATGGATATTTCGACATGAGTCAGTGTGTTGTAGGTTAGTAGAAAATGTTCATTTTTGTCACTGGAAATTCTTTACTTTGATTTCTACAGCAACAGTTGTACATCGGATCTGAATCTGCAGTTGCTCAAATCCGATTCCATCAGTGTGACATGTATGGTACAGCTTGTGCTGATTGCTGCCTAGCAAGAGACCCATATTGTGCATGGGATGGTATATCATGTTCCCGCTATTACCCAACAGGAACACATGCAAAAAGGTAAAAATGTCAGTTTCTTAATGATATATATTTGAATCATTCTCTGAGATTATTTGATATGAACAACTTTCCGCTTCTAGATAAATGTACACTAAAGGTGTATCCCCTAAAGTGAAATGATATTAAAATCAGTCAATTTATGGGAAAATCATTTGAAACCATTTTCAGCTATGCAGATTTTTAAAAGAAAGACTTCACACATTTTCTTTAATTCACTTTTCAACATGTTAAATTATATACAATTAAATTATGTCATGCATTGCACATGCTTAAACATTTGAACATATAAATGACATAGTATAGTCATTAGAGTACAGGATTTGGAGTCAGAGGAATTGACTGTGAATTCCACCTCTCTCTCTTACCACTTGAATGATTTAGGATGTCACATTTCTTCCCTATGTCTTGTTTTCCTTATATGTTAAAATTAAGAGGCTAGACTTACTGGCCTTTTTACATATTAATTACAAAGAACATGAACAAATTTATACACATGTTTTACATATATACATGTAAATGTACACATGTATGTGTGTATACACATATACATTGTAGTACTATATACATGGATTAAAATATAGGCACAAATGTGTATATATATATAAAATTTCTGGGTATACATGTATATGTATATATGGATTATAAACCGACATTATATATATATATATATATTTGTGTTGTATTTGTCTCTATATATGTTTGTATAAAGAAAAGAGAGAATCTAGATTCTAGATCTGTAATGTTGTACTCTTGATATAGAAACTGTCTCCATTGATACCTATCAATCACAAATTTAGATATAGTTGTAGAAATCTTTTGAGACACTGTGATGTTTCCTATTTTAGATGAAGCATTTGATACCAGGTCATCCTGACTCTAAAACCATCCCTTTTATTCACTGTACTCTATGACCTTTAATAAACTAGTTAGCTCACTTTACTAATCATAGTATTATTCTCTTGTATGTATAGAAAGTCATTAAGTTATTTAAAAATATTATAGAGGGGGAAAGATAACCAATATTTGAGAAAAAAAGGACTTTTGTTTTTTAAAGACATATGTAATACAAGATATTGTGTAAGTGAAAAGAAAGGCAGTACAACATTACATAACTCCTGAAGCCAAGAAGACTAGGTCTTACAACTTTCCTTTTTTTTTTTTTTTTTTTTTTTTTTTTTTTAAATTTTAAACCCTTAACTTCTGTGTATTGACTTATAGGTGGAAGATTGGTAAGGGTAGGCAATGGGGGTCAAGTGACTTGCCCAGGGTCACACAGCTGGGAAGTGTCTGAGGCCGGATTTGAACCTAGGACCTCCTGTCTCTAGGCCTGGCTCTCAATCCACTGAGCTACCCAGCTGCCCCCTACAACTTTCCTTTTGAGTACTTAATAGCTGCACGACTATGGGAATAACACATCACCTCAGTCTCTTTGGTAACTGTAGGTTTTAACTGCTAAGTCATAAAATAATTGGAATATATATGCACAATGAGAAAACTCCATATTGGTTGATGAAATCAGAACTTTTCTAAGGTAATAAAAATTTTAAAAAGAAATTACTTAAGATATGATCCCCCTAACACATGGTTTAGAAAGAATAACTATTAATTGCTAGTTCCAGATTTTTGCTATTGACATACTGTCACTCATAAAATGAATTTACAGCATTTGCATTACAAAATAAATTACTGCATTATTTTTTAAAAATGGAAAGCAACAATGATCAATAATTTTATATAAATAATTATATAGATATATAAATAGATAATTATAACTGTATGGATTTAGATTAATTATGTATAAGTTCATGAACTCTTAGTACCCATCACTGTCTTACAAAAAATAGTATTCATCTTCATTCCACCTTAATCCCTAACCTTTCCTCTTGCTATTTTATCCCCATTTTCTTTTAGCAGTAGAAGCTGGAGTGCTTCAAACTAAGTCAGTCCTAATTGCATCCAGAAAAAAAGTAATTCTTTAATTTATGGGATGACATTGAGATGACAAGGAAATGAGTAAAATCTAAAAGCCTTTTAGATAAGACATGGAGTGAATGTTATGCACAAGCAGGATAGTAAATGATTTTTTAAGGTGGGGATTCTTAAACATTCCAGAAGAATATTTTGTACTTGAGGGAAAACAAACCCTAACATAAATTCTGTTGAGAACTCATAAAACTAATTTATGGATGTAATTTCTCAAAGCTAGTGGTATTAGTCTGTTGATAGGGGTCAACAGTTGCCTGCCAGTTTAATTATATACATTATCTATGAAAATAATAAAACTAAATCAAAATAATACAACTGTAGAATAGAATCTATTTCAAATCACTTACTTCCTAAAGTGCTTGAAGTGGACATTTTTGGCAATTAATAAAATAGCTAAATAAGAAATTGTAGGTATTTAAAAGGTATAGAGATATATATGAGCATATTTGGGGAAAATTGTCATCAGGAAATTAAGTTTCATATCTGAATTTTTAGAACTTAATAAATGTGTGTCTATGAGGAAGTCACTGTCATACATCTAATGAGTGCTGGAATTTCAGATATGAAACTAAGACTTCAAAATTCAGGCCCAACACGCTATCTACTTTACCACCCTACATTTCTCATTGTTGAATGAGCAACATTTTGAATGGATAAAGAAGTCTGACATTGATTATTCAAACATTCAAAAATAGCCTTATGCAGAAAGGTACTGCAAAACAATTTAGTCAATGTGCTGTGTTTGCAAAAGTTTTCAAAATTTACCCTTTACCTGGAAATCAATACCATTAAATGGCCTATAGAGAAATTCCAGCTGAAACAGATGTATCCACTTTTTTTCCACCCTGCCTTGGATCAACTGCTACCTCTCTTAGAAATCCCTGACTGGAAGGCATGAAAAGTGTTTAGATAAACACAAAATAGGAAAATGACAAGCTACTAGGCATGAGGGATTCAGAGATTTAAAAGAAGAAAAAATAAATTCTAAAATAAATCCTACATTTGCCCCATGTCCTCTGTGCCATCTGCTTCTAATCTGTTTCATTTGAAAGTGAATATTTTAACTCCTAGGCAAATGCATGACCTATGTAATTAATGAAACGTGTGATTTAATTCAGTACACATGAAAGAGAGAGAAATCCTTTCCTTCCCCACCGACCCTCAACTCCAGTGACTACAGTTCTGCATAGGTCATTGCCATTTTGGTAACAGAAGAAGAATCCCTAAATTCCTTAAACAGGAATTTATTTGAACTCTGGAGATTTTCAAAGAGCCAAGGTAGTCCTTTACTTATTTCCTATGAAATTATTCAACTTAAAAAATAGAAAATGTGATTTTTTTCTAAATAAAATAACCAAAACCAAGATAAAACAAAAATTTAAAGCAAGAAAAAATGGATCAAAGATTCATTTTTGCTTTTTTTTCATTTTTACTAAGTAGATTTGTTATTAATTTCTTTTGCTTTTTTACAATGCCCATATGTGCTCCATGGTCCTCCTTCCCTTCTTCCCAGAGAGCCATCTCCTGTAACAAAGATTTTTTTAAAGAAAAAAGAGAAAAATGAACAAAACTGAAAAATACATTAAAACATTTAATAATATGTGTACTATTAAATAATGAAAGACCCCCCCACCCCAACTTTGCAAATTCAGAAGACATTTAAGATCCTAGATCAATAACTAGAAGGTATCTCAAGGGCTATCTGATCCATCTCCCTTATTTTATAGATGGAGAATCTGATGCTAAAAATGAATAAATGATTTCCCATGGTTACATAGAGAGTAATCATTAGTAGTAGAAATTTAAACATAAATCCTCTAGTTCTAGTCCCAGACAATACTTTCTCTACTCTGTAATAACATTTCTTTCCTTCCTCCAAATAGTCTAAATAAATTACCACTGAATTATTGTGATATACAAACTAGTACGTAATATGCATACATATACACACACATACATATATATATATATACACGTACATATACACATATATATACATACATTTGTATAATATATGTAGTTGTATATTTATCTAGTATGATAATAATTATTTATTAAAATCATATTTCATGGAATAGATTAACTGATTACTTCAAGGAAATAGTTCTCTGGGATGTGATATTCCAGAAGAAAATACAGAAAAAAAGACTAAGAAAAAGAAGCAAAAAGTAGTAAAAGTTATTTAGAGAAAGTTAAGTGGATAGGATGAACAGTAAAAGAGAATATAAGAAGTGAAATGATGTGGTTGAAAGTTTTACTCATTAACTTTATTAATTTTAGTTCCATAAAGTAGTTATGAAGATCTATCAAATGGCTTCATATTTTAGGACCATCACCTACCCCTAAGAGGTCTTTGTAGAAAAGTTCTAACACATGAAAGGAAAATTGTTTGCTTTTATAACAGATCATTTTTGCTAAAGACCTAGCTAGAAAAGCAGAAATTGAAAACTGGTTTTTAAATAAATAGTTCTCTGTTCTTAGAGTGAAAATGACCCAACAGGGGAAAAATTAATATATTACCAAACCCACTATATATTTTCAAAATATAACCAACTCCCCCTTTCTCTTAGTGCTAGATTTTATTTATCCTTAGCCCCCTTTGGCAATACTTCTAAATGAGATTTTTAAAATTATTTAATCCTAATTATCAAATGATCATTTAAATTTTTTGTAATGGATTATTTGTAAAATAATATAATTCTGTGAAAGATACCCTTATTTTAATACCCCCAATAATATTAAAACAAAATGTATGTACTTGTTATTCATTTATATTTGTCTTCATTATATATCTTTAGAATTGTCAATTCTTTGACCAAGATTTGTTTCCCTAGATAATTTCTTGAATCATAAATTTTTTCAAGGATTTATAATCATAATAGTATGGACGGTCTCTCAAAAAACTCATTATCAATATTGCAAATTCTTTAAAACTTAATGCCTCATCTCTCCCAGTCAGTATGGCTGGAATAGTAATGACTCTATAGTTACCTGGCCTTCTCAAATTTTATCAGACAATCCATCAAATGGTTCATACACTAAACTTTTTCCACTTCATAGGACCTGCCAGAACTCATGTTCAAATGGCATGGCCTTTGAGAGCTGAGTCATTTCCATGTCACAATGATGCATCAAAGTAGAACATTACTGGAGGCCCTCAACTCTTGTCATAACAAATTTTACACACCACGATCCCCTGTAATGCCAACTTCTTTGACTTTTTCATTCCTCTTGTGATTATCAAGAGGACTTTGTATTGATGCTTTAAAGACGAAAAGAACAGGAAAAAATGAGCTAGAACTGCCTTATGGTGCTTTGTATTTGGTTAAATCTTAGTCCTAGAATATTTTATTGTATATTTTGGTATGAAATAATATAAATAGGACAGAATTTCTGTCTTTTTTCTTCAAGTTCACAGACTTCAGGACACTATAACATTAACTTTTCCATTCTTCTTTGTGCCTTGAATTTATTTTAAAAAATCAATATTTTATTTTATTTATTTATTTGTTTGTTTTTTTAACCCTTACCTTCAGTCTTGGGGTCAAAACTGTGTATTGGTTCCAAGGCAGAAGAATGGTAAGGGTAGGCAATGGGGGTCAAGTGACTTCCCCAGAGTCACACAGCTGGGAAGTGTCTGATGCCAGATTTGAACCCAGGACCTCCCGTCTCTAGACCTGGCTCTCAATCCACTGAGCTACCCAGCTGCCCCCTAAAAAATCAGTCTTTTAGTCAAATGTTTAGTCAGATGTTTCCCTAGCAGTTGAGTTGTGGGGCCAACCAATAATCTTATGTAAACATTATCAGAGATAACTCATCTGACATAGCTTCACATAGACATATTGGTATATCTATTACTTGAAATAGGATCTGAACCTGTCTTTGAAAAATAATTTGTTAGATTAGTTCTGATTCTAATGATTTCCCAATTATGTTATATGATTTTAATCCAATTGAGCAACATTTTTGGCTACCTGTTATATTCAAAGAAAGTCCTATATGAAATGCAAGAATATTGGTTCATATTTTTAACAACTGCCTTCCAATACAATTTTTATATTACTTTACTGAATGGGCTATGATATGTCTGTGATAAAACCTGTCCATAATAAGACATTCTAAACAAAGATTTATCAGTAATTCTCAGCTATTAAATGTGACAAAGTAATAGGTTATATTAATACTCTGTTGCTCATCTTTCATAACCTTAGTGATGCTAATTTATTTGATATAGAAAAAAGTCAGACAAAATATTATTTTATAAAATGGACATTATTGTATTTGGGAAAATCTATAAATGTTTTAATTTTAAATAAATATGATTCTTCCACTGTGATCATCCCAACCCACACATATTTGTTATCACTCTGTATATTAATTTCAAACAAAAAGGCATTTCAATATGTGTTTGCATAATACTATTTGGAAAAAAGTATAAGGCATTCTTTTTTACAGTTTTTGCTTTGGGATTCAAATTTAAGCTAATGGACCTGTTTAAAATATATTTTTCCATGGTTCTTAGTCCCTGAAGAATATAATTATTTCCTTTAGTAACATTCAATAGAAGTAAAGAAAACAACATAACTCAGATTTTTCTCCTTGTTTAGTATGACTGATCAATTTTTCAGGAGCAAAATACTTCATGAACTTATAATTCAGGTTGTTTTTTTTTAAACTCTGGGAAATTGAAAACTGTATATCCTTTTTAAGTACTACATTTTTTTCCCCTAGACGTTTCCGAAGACAAGATGTTCGGCATGGAAATGCAGCTCAGCAATGTTTTGGACAGCAGTTTGTTGGTAATAATAAATTGCTACCAGTTGCTTTGAGCATACTTTACAGATAACTGTAGTGAAAAGCATTAAACATCTAATGTGAAGGACCATAGTTCTCTTTGCAGTTGACCTTCACAAGAGTAATGTTTACTGAACTCTTATGCTTCCTTGAGAGACGTAGGACCTGAACCAGAAATTATTTATATTTTTTTTAACTTCTGAGCATTAACAACTCACAACATGGTTCTCTAGATATTTCAGACCAATGTATCATCCTTCCCTTAATGTAAATGTCTTGTTGAGTAACACACCAGAACTATTTATGCCTTACATTTTTATCACACATTAAATTTTGCAAAGCATTTTACATACATAGTGCCATCTGCTTTTTGTGTCAGCAGGTATTATCAGTACCATTTTTACAAATGAGGAAACCAAGGCTCAGAGAGGTTTTGACTTGTCTGGAATCAGACAAGTAGTGTCAGAAATAGTATCCTAAGCCACACCTCCCTGACTCTAAACTGAGCATTTTCCCACAATATCACATTGCCAGTGTACCCAGAAATTTCTTCATTCTACCTTCTTTTCCACATGTCAAGAACTGACTTGTTCCCTGGCCTTCATTCTCTTATTATGAACAAGTCTGCCTCCTTGCATTCATCAATGGAATGTACTCTACCTAACTTTGAGACTATTTCCAACAACTTGGAATGTAAACATAACTATCCTTGCTTCACAACATCCTAAACTTGGTACTTGTTCTCCATAACAATTACTCAGATTCCTTGCATAGAATGTTACCTCTCATTGCCTAGAGGCCTAGTCCTAATACCTATAGCCCTCCTCACCAGAGTTTCTTATTTTTAATTAGTTGAATGTCTAGACTAGCTTCATTGTCTATAGAGATATACAGTGTGTGTGTGTACTTTCCCACCTCAGCTAACTCCTGACTATAGGCGCTATGGAATTCCTTCATCCTAGTATTATCCAGCCAAATCCTCCTTCTTGACTGTCTCTAAATTTCTCTATGGATTTTCTCCTCATGTTCTGGCATAACACTTACTTTGAATAAACCTGCTTAGTGGACTTAGACCTAAATGAATCAGCCCTGAGAAATTGTTTTCCAACTATGATCTTGAAATGCCATTGTCCTTAAGGGACAGAATTCTCTTATCCTGAGAGAGACAAATCAAAAAGAGACAGAGACAAAGATAGAGGTAAGCTAAATATTAACCCTCAAATTTCCTTTTTAGGAGAAGTATTGGATAAAACTGAGGAACGTATGGCTTATGGTATAGAATATAACAGTACTTTGTTGGAATGCACTCCACGATCACTTCAAGCGAAAGTAATCTGGTTTGTACAAAAAGCACGTGAAGCAAGAAAGGAAGAGGTAATTTATCACTTAATTCTATTTTTATAAAAAAATTCTTAAAAAATTGGGTGCAGTAGATATTTGTGAATCTGAATTGATGTCCTCTTAAAAACTTGTGCATTATAATTTTTTATAATTCACCTTTGAGGGACAGCTCGGTGGCTCAATGGATTGAGATCCAGGCCTAGAGACAGAGGTTCAAATCTGGCCTCAGATACTTTTTTTTAACCCTTAGTATTGGCTCCTAGGTGGAAGAGTGGTAAGGGTGGGCAATGGGGGTCAAGTGACTTGCCCAGGGTCACACAGCTGGGAAGTGTCTGAGGCCGGATTTGAACCTAGGACCTCCTGTCTCTAGGCCTGACTCTCAATCCACTGAGCTACCCAGCTGCCCTGCCTCAGATACGGTTTAGCTGTGTGCTCCTAGGCAATTCACTTAACCCCCATTATCTAGCCCTTACAACTCTTCTGCCTTGGAACCAATATACAATATTGATTCTAAGACAGAAGGTTTAAAAGTTTAAAAAAATAAATAAATTACATTTTTAATAAAAATGATCACATTTATGTTTTTGAGTTTTGCTTCTAGAAACATGGGGTCAGTCTAGAAAAATGATCCAGCCACTGAATGAATTTGTTAGTATATATAATGATTTTTCAATATTATAATACTAGTTTCTCCCTAAAGTCTTATTGTATTTCCTCAAAGTATGACTATTACCCTAGGTTATCAAAGGGTGTTCCAACAGTGGGTCCTACCAAGAAAGCAAATCTTAATTAAGAGGGTTCAGCTAATGGACCATAAATATCTGAAATTCAAAGATATGTCTCTTTAAAATTGTCTTAGAGAAAATAAGCATGCTGATGAAATCATTCACTGTGACTCATTAAGTGAAAGTTCTAGCAAAAGAATAGCATTTTTCTTTGTATCACTCCTGTATACAATTAGATCATTTAAAATGTCTACCTTCTTATAAAAAATGGATGATTTGCCACTGAGGTAAATTTCTTTCCTAATGAAAAAAAATAGCATCTTTGTTGTCAAAAGGAATTTATTAAATGCCTAATTAATTGGTTTTGGAATAGAGACCAATAATTGAACCACAAAGAAGTAAAGTAAAGGTGGAAAAGTAATTATGGAGATAAGGAACCTTTTTTTTGCCACCAGAGTGGAAAGCCTATGCATCTCAAATTTTTTTTTCATTTCTCTATTGTCTCATTTGTCTGCAGACATCCTTATGTCTGCTCAGTTCTATAAGTCTTTCCTTTATCCTTGTACTCTTTTTCCAATCCTGTCTACATTTACTGAGTCTTTAACAAAAAATTTGACTACATCGAGTTGTCTCCAAATCCTCATCACTTATTCAATTCTTACCACTTGCCAATTAGTCTTCTCTATTAGTTAGTTTATATAAATTTCTTTCAGAGTAGGTTACCAGAGTTCTCCTAATAACCAACCCCAATGACTTTTAAAAAATGTCTTTGCCTTCCCAGAAGCAGTGTAGTATATGAGAAAGAGTTTTTGGCAAAAGCAGAGAATTGGTTTTAAATCTGTCTTTGACAATTTCTAGATATTTGATGTTTTTTTTTTTAATCCTGGGACTCCATTCTAGGAGCATAGGGCCACAACCAGTAGGCAATGGGTCACAGTCGCTCAGGGTCACCCAGCTGGGAAGTGTCTGAGCCCAGACTTGAACCTAGGACCTTTCGTCTCTAGGTCTGGCTCTCAATCCACTGAGCTAGCCCAGCTGCCCCTACTTTAGGTTGCAGTTTCTTTAGCAGATGTAGTTTTTACAGGGTGGGGTTGCTAGCCCCACGCCCAACCCTCCTCCTTTTTCATCCGGGCTAGGGACTGTCCTTAGCCCAGGAGTGGTAAGGGTGGGCATTAGGGGTCAAGTGACTTGCCCAAGGTCACACAGCTGGAAGTGTCTGAGGCCGGACTTGAACCTAAGACCTCCAGTCTCTAGGCCTGGCTCTCAATCCACTGAGCCACCCAGCTGCCCCAGATATTTGATGTAAGGTAAATTACGGGTTTCAAAATAAACTTCCAGAAATCATCAGCATTTCTATTTACCATCAGCAAAGTCTAACAGCAAGAGATAGTATTTTCCTCATAATTGCCTTGTGAGATACATATTGCAAGTACTATTATTTCAGTTTTACAGAGAAGGAAACTGAGACTCAGTTGCAATATGTATCTCATATTGCATAATAAGTTCATAAAACTTATTCCTAAGTCACTAAACAACAGTTTTGAACATTTTTATGGTACAAGCTCAAAAAAACACATCCCCAAATCCCCAAAATACTCTGTATAGTAAAGACACTGGTTGCTTCTGATAAAGACATAAATTATTTCTGTCTCACTGAGACCAAAGATAATTAAGAGACCATTGTATTCTGAATGGGGTGAGGCAATCTTATCCTGAAAGGGGTGCTGTCTTGAAGAGACCTGTTTACCAATTCCTACTGGGGAAAGGGGAAAAGGAGCAGCCCAGCTGCATCTTCCTCAGGCTTTCTAGTTAGGAACTCGGGTAAACTCTGTGCTGCCAGGAAAGATGCACTGGGTCTTTGGCATGTATGTCAACAGAGAGATCCATGTATGCCACCTGTGGCACATGTTCCACAGGTTTGCCCTCATGATCTTAGGAATCACATGTGTCATCTTCCCATATAAAAATGTATTTGCTATTTCTAGAATTTCTAGTACAATATTAAATACTAGTGGTGATAATAGGAATCCTTGTTTTACCACTGACTTCATTGGAAAGTGTTTTAGCTTATCCCCATTACAGATAAAGTTTGCTGATGTTTTTAAATAGATTCCATTTATCATTTTTTAAAAAAAGGTTCCATTTATTCCAATGTTTTGTCATTTTTGTAAGTAATGGGTGTTATATTTTGAAAAATTCTATATGGTTGCTACTGGTTTTGTTATTTGTAGATTCACGTATGTTGATAGTTTTCCTCATATTTAACTAACCCTGCATTCTTGATACAAAAAAAATATATATATATTCATATATATATGTAATGATTTAATACTGTAATCTCCCCTGGAAGTATTTTATTTAAATTTTTGCACCAATGTTCATTAGGGAGATTAGTCTATAGTTTCCTTTCTCTGTTTTAGCTCTTACTAATTTAGGTATCAGTAGCATATTTTTGGTGTAAAAAGAGTTTGAAAGGATTTCCTCTTCCCTTATTTTACCAAATAGTTTATGTGGTAGTGGAGTTATTCGTTCATCTTAGAATCAATTCTGTCTATTTGTTGTAAAGCAGATGAGTATAAAGGGTTAGACAATAGGGGTTAAGTAACTTTCCCAGGATCACACAGCTAAGAAGTATCTGAGTCCAAATTTGAACTTAGGACCTACCATTTCTAGGCCTGGCTCTGAATCTACTGAGGCATCTACTTCTCTCTCCTGTAATTCGTAAATTATCTCTCTCCAATCTATCTTTTATATGAATTGTTTTTATTTTTCCTAATGAAGTATTACCCATTTCTTTTATATTTGTTTATTCTTTTCATTTTCGTTTTTCTTGATGTCTCATGGAAACATTTTGAACTGTTGATGTCTCATAGTTTTAACTTGCCCAGTTCTGCTTTTAAGAAAATTCTTTACTTCAGTATATTTTTGTGCTTCCTTTTCTATTTGGTCTATCCTGATTTTGAATGAGTTCTTTTCACCTGAGAATTTTTGTTCCTCTATTATTAATATATTTTTCCTGTGGCTTTTACCAAAGTGTTAGTTATTTTTCATAGTATTCTTATATAATGCTTGTGGGGTAAAGCCAATGTTGTGGGCTATAATGGTGAACCCTCTGAAACTTAGCTTAAAAGTAAAAAAAGAGATTTATTAGTAAGATAGAATTATTGGCCTGCAAGACAGCATGAGTGGAACAACCCTGGGGGGTTGCTCCCAGAATGCTTCAGTTCAAAGGTTTTTATATTCTTTACAACAGTGAGTATTGTAAGAAAAGATAAGTAATGGGGTCACCAGGGATATTAAAATCAACTATGGGGTTTGTGGGAACACTCTCTGGGATGTAAGAGAGACTATAACTGAACACTGAAGTCTTGTACAGCTACACCACTCCCAACTGGAAAAATAACAGCCAACTGTCACTCTGGCCAGAGGCCTTGAATTAACTGACAAGGTAACAAGGTGAAATTGGGTTTTAATTAGAAACAACTAAAAGGAGGGATAGGAATGACTACTCTAAAATCTTAACACCTAATAACAAAACCCAAAGGGACAGGGAAGGACTTATTCACTACACTAATTTAAGCTATCTAACTATCATGGCCCAAGGAGCTATACTGGAATCTCTGGGTTTCTGCCTGAAACCTGGAACCTGCCAGGCTTGAGTACAGCTGGGCTTTTGTGGCTTTGGGATTTCTCACTGCAATCCACTGATGATGTCTGGATGCCAGGAGCTACAGTTGTCTCAAGAACCAAGTAGTAAGGGTTTTGCTTGAAGCACTGTCCTCTTCTCTTGTTCTTTCCTTAAATGCCACACCACACAGGATCCCAGGGGAAAACAGGATGCAAGGTGTCCTTTGCTCTGAGTTCTCCCAGGCTGGCAACAGTTTTTGCCTACCACTAATGGAGTCCACACACAGAACACAGATAGACTTCCTCCTCCTTCATTCCAACCTGGAATTCCCAGCTCCAGCTCCTTCCTGCTAGGTACTTCCTAATCAATATATAATCAATACCTAATAACTAGTTAATCTAATCTTACTCATAACAGTATACGATGCTATGTCATGGTGTGGACATGACCCTAAAGTGGTAAGCACTCAGGCATTTTGTGGGGTGTTTGGTCATCTGCCTGGGTTCTGCCTGAAGACCCTCATAGTTTAAGGAACAGATGGATGCCTGAGTATAGCCTGATGGTATCAGGGTGTACTTGAGGTGCATCTCTATATCCATCTCAAACTAAAGGATGATCCAAGGATGATAATAATCTCAGGGTCTTATAGATATTATCAAATATTCTTGGGTTAGGAGTCATAAAGACAGAAAGGAGCAAGGGAATTTTCCTGCTTACAGTTTACCTTGATTTAAGGGCTCATAATGCCCATGCCATCTCCATACAGTGCCCATGCCATCTCTGTAAAATGCCCACGCCAACTCTCATTTCTCTTCTCATTTTTTCCTTAATACTCTTATATCTTTCTTTAACTCTTCCAAGAATTCTTATTGGACTTATGTCTAATTAGCACTTTTTCCTTTTAGACTTTGCTTGTAGCTGTTTCATATTGTTGTCTTCTTTCTTTGTTTGTTTTTTTTTCTTACCTTCCATTATGGTAGCATTTTATGGTTCAATTATTTTTATTGTTATTATTATTGTTTGCTAATTTTCTAGCCCAGTGATGGGCAAACTTTTTAAAGAGGGGGCCAAAGGAAAGGAAATGCTCATCTGTCAGTCTGTTTCTAAGGCAACTCTTTCAGTTTCATTGTATAGTATCCTACTCATTGTATTTGTTAGATTAGGAATAATGTTTCCCCAGCTGGATAGAACAATTCAGGGGGCCACATCTGGGTCAGGCTGTAGTTTGCCCATCACTGTTCTAGCCTATTCATTTATTTTGAACTTTCTGTCAAAGTTGAGTTCTATTCACCAGGGCAGTGAGAAGGTACTGTCTCAGCATTCAGTCTTTTTAGTACTGTTCTTTTCAGAGATATTATTGTAGATCTCTAAATTTTTAGTACTTCCAAGTTGGTGTAATCTAAGGAGAAATTTGGTTACTTCTCTCCTGATCTGTGTTCTATTTTTTACTCAGGAAATGACCCTTCCTGAGGGTACAAACACTAGTGGTCCTCTCTTCCTTGGAACTTCAACCAGAACCCTTGCTCCATTATACCTAAATATAAGTATACCTCTTCATTTTAAAGAAACCACCTAGAACTATGACTCAGAACTACATATGGTCAACAGTTGCCAATCAGTACCTGCCATACCCAGTGCCAGCAAAAGGTTTTCTATAATTTTTTTTCAGAGCAATAGTCTGACCCCTTTACCATCTCTGTGCAGAAATTGAACTGAATCTTGAATTTGCTAATGAAATCACTATTGCAATCTCTTCCAAGGACGAAAATTGTTACTGCTACTCTGCTTGCTTTGAGTTGGCCTCCACCTCAGTGTAGCAGACCTCTCCTGCCAACCTTCTAAGATTCTTAGGCATGAATATATGTTTCATGCTTACTCTCTGTTGAACCTATTCCTCTTAAATCTGATTTGAGGCATTTTTAAAGTTATTTGGAAAGGAATATTGGGAGTATTTAGCGAACTGCTACTTCTACTCCTCTACTTTGGTTTCCAAATACCTGTTTCCTCTTTCCTTTTCTCTTATATCTATAATTTTTCACTATCTTTTCATCCTTTACATAATCCTTTTTTCCTCTAACCTTTGCATTCCTATTCTTTCTTTTGGTTTCAACTACTTCTTCTACCTAAATATTCTCAGATATTTCATAACAGCCCCGTATTTTCTCCTGAACTCCAAGCCAACAACTCTAACCTTCAGGTAGTATTGAAGTGAATATCACACCTTTTATCTCAAACAAATGTCCCAAACTAACCTTATCTGCCCCCTTTCCCTAAGCTTTTCTTGTGACTTCACAATTTCTATTGGTATTATCTCTTTTTACCCAAATTTCCTCATTAGGAATCTTGGTTGTTTTTTTTTTTTAAACCCTTGTACTTCGGTGTATTGTCTCATAGGTGGAAGAGTGGTAAGGGTGGGCAATGGGGGTCAAGTGACTTACCCAGGGTCACACAGCTGGGAAGTGGCTGAGGCACTGGTTTGAACCTAGCACCTCCTGTCTCTAGGCCTGACTCTCACTCCACTGAGCTACCCACCTGCCCCCATTGGTTGTTTTTTTTTTAATCGTGTCTTCACTCACCTCTCATGTGTAATCAAATACCACCTCTTATTGTTTCTACCTCTAGTCTAGATCATCTTTTGCCTCTGTGCCCTCCTTTCATACATACCATTGCTACAAATTTAGTATATACCTCCATTACCATCAGTTGGACTAAGAGAAGAACTTCCTAATATGATTTCTGGGCAATATTCATCCATCCTAAGTTGTCTTTCATTCATCTGCCAGACCAATACTTTTAAGGTATATTTTCAAATATGTCACAGATTTGTTAAAAAAAAAATCTGCAGCAATTCCTTTGTGTTTGCCTAATAAAAACCAAATCTGATTGTCTAGTAAGTGAGACTGTAAAGATGTTTTTTCAGCTGTATTTCATACTACTTACCTCAGATTCAATGATCTAGTGTTTAAGCCTTTGCTTTAAGCCTCTGCCTGGCATGTCTTCCATTTTCCACTTTACTTTTTAAAACAGTTATCCATTTTGTTAAGCCTTACCTAAATGACACCTTCTCCCTTGAAGCATTTCTTCATTTTTTCCCTTGTTAATAATGACCATTATTCCTCAGAATTTATCTAGTACTTTGGTGCCTTTCAAAATGCAACTATTCTGCACTAAAAATAAGAAAAATCCTTAATTTGGTTATATAAGTTTATACCTCACTCTCTTGCTGAAACATAAACTCCTTGAAGACAAACATTGCATTTTATGTAAACTATATCTTTCACTGTGGTACTCTGCTTATGGTATGAATTGAATGAATATTTGTCTTAAGGTGAGTTGACTCTAAAGGAAAAAAATGTTGAGCCTTTTTTTATTTTAGTTTAAATGATTTCACAGAAAGAATGTTATTTCAGGATTAGTTTAAATAATAAAGGAGAGATCACTTTGAAGACATGGAAGAGAAGAGAGATGGAGTAAGTTGAATCATTTGTCCTGACTGGAAAAGGTTTTAAGGCCGTTATGGGGTAGAAGAGTGAAAATTTGTAATTTTGGCAATGAAGACAAGAGCTTATAGAAGATGACCAAACTGTGGAAGGACAAGTCTGTGAACATATTATCTTTTGCTAATTTGTGTTCTAGTAGTCTATTCTTCTGGTGAAATAAAAGCAGACACTAGAACTTGTCATTTTGGCCTTTGTAGCTGCTCAGCAAGTCTTTTATTCAACTCTTTAACTGATTCCTGTGAAAATATGGTAACTAAGGAAACCCAAAATATAGGCAACAACTGAACTCTTTTACAATAAATTAGGATTTCATTCTGGCATTTCAAGAGCAAAAGGGACAGGTCTCTCAATTTACCCTCAAACTATTAAGATTTATGAATTATAATACAGAATTAAAACTTCCTCAAGGAATTATAGTTTGATAATAATGTAAAAGTTATCTGAAACCTTGCTAATGTGGTAGGCTGAATTGATTTACCCCTTACAGGCATGATCTATTATAGTGCTGAATTTTTTCTCAGTTTTATTTAATCAAAAGTGAACAAGAGCTCCTTTTTTAGCCAATCATCTCTAATTTGGCAGTAGTATTAAGATGCCTGATATTCTGAGGTGAATATTTCCAGTAGAGGAGTCACTGTGTTATTAGTGGCTTTTTTCACTCAATCTGGTCTGTTCCAGATTAGAATCTGATCCAATCTTGTCTTGCATGGAAAAATTGTACCTTGTCAATCTTTCTGAGGTGCTGCTTCCATCAGCATTCAGCAATAGCATTCGATCTCATTTCTGCTTGAATTTGGTACTTCTTTATCATTTTGCTTTATCAAAATTTTCTTCTTCCTTATATTTTTATCTTCTTTGGATACGGTTCTATTTAATAATACTTCAAGTTAAAGCCTGGATTATGGACTAAATCTGTGATTTCATTTATGTACATAACTTCTACATGATGAAACTTCCTCTAGCAATGTAGATCAGCATCTTTTTTGCAACATATTGTCTTTAAGACTAGTCTATCAGTCTCTCAATTAATAAGCATTTACTGACTGTCTACTATGTGCCAGGTACTGTTCTAAGCTATAGGAATACAAAAAGAGACAAAAGACTGTCCTTGCTTTCAAGGAGCTTACACTCTAATAACAACAATAACAAAAAAACAATAAAAAGGAGGAGGAGGAAATATAGTAAAAGAGAAGGAGAGGAGGTGGAAGAAGAGAAGGAGAAGGGAAAGAAATAGAATGCAAACCTTCATGAATGTCACACAGTTAGTATATATTGGAGGCATAATTGGTGCCCAGAGCTTCTTGTACCTGACATCAACTTTGTGTCCCTTTTTATACATTATTTCTCTAGTATTACTTTAATACACAGAAGTGATTATGAATAATGGTTAGTTTATATGTTCTGTTGTTGCTTCTTATCCTTAGAGATTAGGATTTAAACTCCTACTTTAGTTCAAATATTCAAAAAAATTGATAAATTCAACATATTACTTCTATGTGTACTCTGTAGGGACAGATCAGTTAGGGTGGGAATAGGAAAGATAGAAGAGATTTTATGAGAAATTTAAAATATCATATAGGCATTATCTGGATTAGGTAGAAGATAAAATCATTATTTCATTGAATATAAGACATTCAATCACATTATAAAATTTCAATTTTAGTGGTTGTTTTGCATAGAGTTCCATTAAATGTCAAACATTAAAGAGGAATTGGAGGAAATAAAGTTTAATGCAATTTCTTCAAGAAATGCTATGCTACTAAAATGCAATTGGGTATTGCTTACTTGTCTCTTCCCCATTTCTCAGATAAATAGATAGAAAGATAGATAGACAGACAGACAGACATATATATATATATGGAGAGAGAGAGAGAGAGAGAGAGAGAGAGAGAGAGAGAGAGAGATACAGATACACATGACCCAATTGCCATATATCTTTAGGGGTTATTAAAGCCCAGGTGACAGTAATACCTTATAGACTTAAGTTTGTTGTCATTAGTTTTTGTTTTCCAAATTGTATGTTTTCTCTTTTCTATATCAGAGTGCCTGTTTCTCAGTTTCTAATCACTATCATCATTAACATTATTGACACTTGCTTTTATCTCAACTATACTCTTCCCTCTTTTTACTCCATTTTTTCTTTCTTTATCTTATCTTCTATAACTTGACTTTCTTTGTGGAGTTGGTGATATATAGAGAAGGGCTGATAGAACCCCAATCCTTAGAAAATCATACTTCAGAATCAATAAAGAAACTGGAATTCCTGCTATAAATTCCCTCATAAGTGCTCATTCAGCTGCTGCTTATACTCTTCCAGAGAAATGAGAGTCATTCTTTCCAAAAGCAGCACGTTTCCAATTTGGGGTAGGTAAAATGGTGAGAGAGAAAAAGTTTCCTTTATATTGCACTTTAAGTGTTTTGCAAAACTTAAAGTTCTGTATGAGTGTGAGGTATTTGTCATGAGCATCAGCATCCAGCATTAACATTATCTGCAAATTCCATACATTGTTTCTAGTTTTGCTTTCTAGAATTAAGATCACTTCTACAAGTTAAGAATTTGTCATGATGCTTTCTACTGTGCATGTTACTTCACATGTGATCCTGAAAGAGCTGATTACCATCTATGTTTTATGTGCTGGGCCTCTCAGAGCAGTCTAATACTAGCTTTGTTGTTATTAACCAAGAATGAGATTTCCACCTCTGACTATAGGAAAATATAGCCATATATATCTTGTTCAAAAAGAAAGCTTGAGAGACTTTGTAAAACATTTTGTTGAAATTTTGGTATACTATATTGATAACATTCCCATAATCTACCATTTATCATTTTATTGAAAAAAGAAAACCAAATCCTTTATGGAATGACCCTATCCAAATGAAATTCTTCTAGATCTTATTGTTCACTACTTGCCTTCAGAAATACTTATAAATATCACATACTTTATTTTAGATATTCAAGGATTGGCTAAATTTTATGAACATTTATTATGACATCTCTCCTTTTACTGTATGAGAATGATTAGCATATTATATTGCCCTTAAATGCCCAACCACTACATTTTGTTAATTGGAGAAATTTGAAAAAAATACATTTATCCTCTTGATATTCAGAAATCCTATATTGGTTTAAAACTGTGCTTTCCATTAAACATTTAACAAATAAGTAAAGGATAATATAGAAATATATTTTATTCTAACAGTACTCAATTTTTTCAGAATATTAGGTAATTATATCACATGTTCAAAAGCTGGAGATCTTAATTAAGTGTGAAGTATGTGTTTTTTATAGAAATGGTACTCATACTCTTATCTTAGGAATAATGAATACAAGCATGCCATATTTTAAAAGACCAAGTCAAATCCAATTAAATGAGTTCCATTATAATGGAAGTCTCCATATAATAAAAACATTTCTAAGCTTCAGGTGACAACAATATTTAATACAATGAAGATGGTAGTATCAAAGAATTGCCTGTGTCCTTTGGAGTTTATTATATTGAAATTTCTTCTTCAGTCATATTTCATTCATCAAATTAGAACTTTTCCAAGAAATCTGACAACCTTTATTCTAGGGACAAGATATGCTTGTTGAGTTACCCTTTGTAAAGGGTTTCCTTTAGGGATGCCTCAGAATATTGTAATTTGTTTTCCATATCTGTACTGAGATTATACAAAGGGCAGAAGAAAAGGAAACATTTAATACAACTAAACATCACCAAGCATTTTTTGAATCCAGAACATTGTACAAAAGACTGAAGGAGATAAAAAGTTTATTCAGAACAAGTAGAAAGAAACATTAATATACAAGTTAGTATGCAATAGAGGAAAGAACATTGGACTTGGAGTCTGAATAATAGGTTGCAAATGGCTATGTTTCTTACATCATGGATAATCTAGAATAAATCCTTTTACTATCTATTGTTTTCAGTTTATTCATAACATAGAGGCATGAAACTGGATGAACTCTTAAGATCTTTTCTGATCTACTTTCTAAAGGAGAGGTTATTTAAAATAAAAAGGAAGGATGCTCTAGATCAGGGGTTGGCAACCTTTTTGGCTGTTAGAGCCATAAATGCTACATTTTTTAAAATGTAATTTCGTGAGAGCCATACAGTGCTCACAGTACGCACTCCTGTAACTAACAGTGCCTGAAAAAATTGACTTCATGGCTCCTGCAGAAAGAGCCATATCTGGCCCTCAAAAGAGCCAGATATAGCTCGAGAGCCATACATTGCCGACCCCTGCTATAGATTATAGATAGCTTTGAATTTCCAGGAGAAGAATATTATTGCTATTAATATTTTTGGTTGATTCTAAGAAGTTAGTGGAGGTATTTTTTGCAGGAGCATTACATGACCAGAAGCAAAAAATGAGTCATGAACCATAGTCTAATAGAAACTATAGATAGTGGTCTTGAGTTTAAATCCCATCTCTGATATATTCTACTCGAGTCACCAGGGTTAAGTCATTTCAATTCTCTGGACCTCAGTTTTCTTGTCTGTCAAAGTGGACTAGATGGCCTCTGAAGTTCCTTGCAACTCTAGTGCTATGATCCAAAATTTATTAATATTGACAGTTATCCAGTATGAGTAAAAATTTGGAAGGTGGATAGAGTTGAGCCAGGAAGACTTGTCAGGAGATAACTTGACATATATCTATGTCAGGTACATAGTACTTTGTAACTATTACACAATTCCAAGAAATCAATGAAGACATTGCTAGAAGAGTTGCTGTAAAGAAGAGGATGACTCTGGTGTAAAAAAGGCAGAGAACAAGCATGCAAGTCACAAGATTTGGTCTCTAATTGGAAATTAAAAGTAGTATGAAAAATGAACTGGTGCCCACAGTTTTGACAGGGTATTTGGTTAGTGTCACTAGTAGAAATAGTAAAAAAAAAACACATTTGGATCTGGATCATAGTGGGGGAGAACACAGAAGTTCAGAGCAAATATAGTATATATATTTTGTTTTGGAAATGTTGATTGCCAATGGATATGTTAAAGATGTGCTTCTAAAGTATGGAATATAGCCTAGAGCAATAATGGAGAAGCTATGGCATGGGTGCCAAAGGTGGCATGCAGAAAAAAAGGACTTGGGCAAAGCTGCTCCCTTTCTCCTGTTAAAGGGATTCTCGTACTGTCTCTTTAAGAGGCAAGAGAGGGGGATTTCTAAGTGGAGCAGAACAGACTGGAGTCAGTGAGCCAGAGCTGAAGATTCTCTTACCAAGGAGAAGAGGGGGGGAGATAAGGAAAGAATCAGTGGGCAGTTAGGTCTTTTGCCTTTATATATGGAGACAGGAGGAGATCTGTCTCTGAGGCAAGGGCTACTGACAGTTGGAGAATAAAACCTCATTCAAGGAGGTCATGTGTGGTGGTTGTTGATTTATTTGTGAAAGATAGGTAGTTAATGAATCAATTTTAGATAGTGAAGGTTAGATAGGCCTGGTCTGGCCAGGCAAGAAGAACTTGTCCTCAGAAGACAGAAGTAGAGTTGTAGTAGAAATTTCAGTTAGTATTAGGAATTTTAGGGGCAGCTGAGTGGCTCAGTGGATTGAGAGCCAGGCCTAGAGACTGGAGGTCCTAGGTTCAAATCCGGCCTCAGACACTTCCAGCTGTGTGACCTTGGGCAAGTCACTTGACCCCTAATGCCCACCCTTACCACTCCTGGGCCAAGGACTGTCCCTAGCCTGGATGAAAAAAGGAGGAGGGTTGGCGTGGGGCTAGCAACCCCACCCTGTAAAAACTACATCTGCTAAAGAAACTGCAACCTAAAGTAGGGGCAGCTGGGCTAGCTCAGTGGATTGAGAGCCAGGCCTAGAGACGAAAGGTCCTAGGTTCAAGTCTGGGCTCAGACACTTCCCAGCTGGGTGACCCTGAGCGACTGTGTGTCCCATTGCCTACTGGTTGTGGCCCTATGCTCCTAGAATGGAGTCCCAGGATAAAAAAAAATTAGGAATTTAGGTATAGGCATAGGGTATTAGAATAACAATCTCTCTTTCCTCCTTTCTATCTTCTAGTTGTACTTCTCAATTTAAACTAATTTTTTTTATTAAACTGCTCTTCTCACTTTTGTCAAATTCCTATCATTTAACCCTTATACCCCTCTCCACACTGGCCTGAGTACATTTTTTACATTACTGCCCCTCTGCCCAGTAACCAAATGGAAACACTTCCTCCATTGTCTAGGCTAAGGGGGTACAGGGTACAGTACTTAGGCTCTGAGGGGGCCGGCATGGTACTCAATCTTGGGGGTGGGATAGGAGTAGGGCCTGGAACTAACTCCCTTTCTAAAAGGTTCACCATCACTGACTACTAGGAGTACAGGTATAGATTTGGAAATAGATGCCATAACTCTATGTTGCTCCAACCCCACTCCTCAAAAAAATACACCCATCTAACCATACATTCATTTATTTAACTTAGTTATTGAGGAGATATGATAAAGAGCATGTTCTATTAGTAACAAGAAGTAGAAACAGCAAGAAAATAAGAAAGAAGAAAAGTGGCAGCAGCAGAAGAACCAAAACAAGAAGAATAAGAAAAATAAGAATGCGAAAAATTTTTAATTTTATTGAACTTTTAGTATAGTGGGAAAGAACCCTAGCCAGTAATCAAAAATCTTCCATATCTCTAGTAATCGTAGTCAGAGGTAATTTTCTCTATCATTCAATATTCCTGAAGGAAACATTTAGACATTGGAAAATGTTACATCCTATAGAAGCAATAAGAGGTCTTCCGCTTTCTCTGTCTAGATCCTGTTGAACAAGGACATATCATTTGCTTCTTGCTCTTTCTCTTCTTATAATTACCAATCCCCATAATGCCTTTTTTGTCAAGCAAACTTAGTTCAGAGTTCCTCAGTCCTGAATTCCTCTCATTCTATCTATACTTGGGTATTAATAGGAGAAAATATGTAAATGTGTCATTTTAAAAATGTTCTTCAGAATAATTAATACCACTAAAAATGGTGCTCTAAAAGTTATCAGACTCCTTCTCTGATGCCTCATTGTTTTTCAGAAATGACTCTGTTTTCTCAAAGGCTATTTCTAGCATCATGGAAGGGCTTCCATTATGAGCTTAGCAACAAACTGTGTATCTATCTTCTAAAAGCCTAGAAAACTAAGAAGAGACTCAGTAAGGGAAAGTGTACCACCAGTCAATTAATTTAGAAGCAATAATTTATTAAACCATTTATCAGGCCTAAAGCAATTTCAATCTGTGCCCATTTAGAACTAATCACAAATATAAAATGAAATCATAGAACTTTGGGGATGATATTGAAAATTATTTGAAAGAAAAGGATATCATACCTCATATATCACAAATGTTTTAGTGCTTCACCAATATTTCCCATTATCTCAATCTCTGATTTAAAAAAATTGTTCTTTCTGTTTCTTTTGTTCAAGACTAATAAGCAGGTTGGCTGATGAATGCCAAATTTGGCTTAATAACATGAATCCTTAATTCCTAAACATGGAACAACCATTATCTGTACATTGACCAAAGATACTATGCATTATTAAGATAACTTCCCTTATTTTAATATCATGGAAAAATCAATTATTACAAAAATCATGAAATATGTATGTGTCCTTCTTGCATTAGTGGAATTTAGATAAATTAAACTCTTTAATCTCACCCTCTCATTTTATATGACTTATTGTTTAAAGACTTCCACTGATACTAAGCTCAATAGGGTGCTTCAAGGATCAAATAACAGCCATAGCTTCCTGTCTCCTTATATCCATGGATTGAAATCAGAAGGTTTTGTTCTTGTATTATTTTTCTTTTGTTGTGTTTTCATAATATTGAGTAAAGCATGTGAACCCCTAGAATCATTTGAAACAGCTGCTTCACAGTTTTAAATGTTTAAACCCCTTTCAAGGTTTTTCCAGAACAAAAACATTCATCTTTACTCAACTATAAATGAGTGTTTACAATTCCAATTATTGATGTTCTGAGTTTGCATGTGTAGCTTTGTTCAGCATCATTCCATTTTCCATCCTCCCAATTGTCCTTTCTATTAAGTATACTATTAACCAATGCTCATTTTCCTTCCTTTCTGGCTATAAGAATTCATTCCCATTTTAGAGATGGAAAAAAAGCACATTGAGAACTGTGAGTTTGTAAGAATAGAAATGGATATTAAAAATGGAAATAGAACCCACTTATTTTCATCTTTGTCTAGATTCTATGAAGTGATCAAAGATATTCTTATATGAACAATTATTATTAAATGTATTTTAAATATATTTTAAAAAGAATTTATTAAATGTATTTTAAAAGAATTTATTAAAAGCCACTTAATAAACATATATTAAGCACCACTGTGGGTTATACACTACTAGGTTCTGGAGATCAAGAAAAAGAAAGAATTTCTGCTCTCAAGGAGTTTAACTTCTAATGAGGGAAGATAACACGAAAAAGGAAGTTGGAAAGTGGACATAGATGGCAAAAGGGAAGATACCAAAGGAGTCCTGGAGGGGAGGGAGCAAGCTACATTTCATTCAATGGAATTGAAACCCATCAGAGCAAGAGTGGAAAATTAAATGAACTGAAAGTCCAATTGCTGCCCTCTAGAAAGGAAAGATCTTGAAAAAATAAATTGTTCCACCTCAATCAGAATGGAAAGGAGGCTAAGGGCTATGGGAAGGTATTGTCTATTAAAAGTCTACTTTAGCAGAGTGATGAGATGAGAAGTGATTACCCTGGGAATTTATCTCCATGTATTAATTATCTCTTTTCATGCTTAAAAATTTTGGATCATTTTTTATTCTATATTTTTATAGGATCTTTACCTATCTTATGCCCTCTAATGGTTTCTGTCTTCTTTCTCTTCTATATTTCTATGACTTGATATCAGTCCCTATGAATTTAATTTGACATCTCTATGATGACTTCCAGTTTTCTATATCTAGCCCTAGTCTTAACCCTGAGCTCCAGTCTTACTTCAGTGACTTACTCTTAGACATTTCCAACTGAATGTTCCATTAGAATCTCAAACTCAGCATATATAAAGTAAACCATTATTTTTTTCCTAAAATCCCCTACCCCAATTCCAAAGTTTCAACTTAGTGCTAAAGGTGTCCTTTTAGCCATCAAAGTTCATAATTTGAATATCATTTTTTTTCATCCCTCTCACTCAACTAATGTATCCAAAGTGTTGTGTATTAGGTGAATGAAAAATGAAGCAGCTACAATTTGGGAGGGTAGGATCATAGTGCCTGCTGGCCTGTCTTGCTTCTGCCACAGAGAGGTTTGGGTGGTGTAAAGGAGATTAAGAGACTTCTTAGCTAGATGGTTTAACACACTTGAATGATGTTGCTTTAAGTAGGATTGAGTGACCCTGCAACTGGGTGTGGTCTGTGTTAAACTATCTGACCGGCCCCACCACTCAGTTGATTCCTCCTTTACAACTGACCAATAAGAAAGCAAAAGATTCTTCCTCAACCATCAGTGCTAAGTGAACTTAGTTCTTTAGATGAAATGAAAATTAGTAAACTCAAACTAATAAAGATGTTATAACTGACTGCAATTTGTTGGTTGTGATGTTAATCCTGATGATAGAAGATCAATAATCACTTGAATGAGCTTGATGGGAGAAAGGAGAAATTTTAACTGACGTCTTTCCCCTAAGAATCTTCAGCACAGATCAGGTCAGTAGAGGCTCCTCTCTTTTTAACTCATTTAATGAAGATAAACAAGTAGGGAAAGGATGGGTTGTAATAAAGAAGAAAGAGGGATTGGGAATAAATCCTAGAACCTTGTTTAACTAACTAAACCTAAAATAAATCTTCAGGAGTTTTTAGGTGAAGCTGATTCACTGAATCTGCCAGGCCTTAAGGCCTGATTTCAGTTGCTTAATGTTCTAGCTCAGTTATTCCCAAAGTGGGTGCCACCACCCCCTGGTGGGTGCTGCAGTGATCCATAGAGGCGGTGATGGCCACAGGTGCATTTATCTTTCCTATTAATTGCTATTGAAATTTTTAAAAAATTTATTTCCAGGGGGCTAAGTAATATTTTTTTTTCTGGAAAGGAGGAGGTATGCCAAATAAGTTTGGGAACCACTGGTCTAGCTCAATTCAAGTTGGTTTGATTTAGCAGAATTGTTCTTCAATATTTATCTTCTTGTTGGTGTTTAGAAAATTCTATATTATTGATGATGTACAGGAATGGATGCTGATGGCACTGAATGAGCAATAAGCCTAGATAACTAATCCTATGAAATATATAAGTTAACCTTAGCTAACAGACAATTTTGAAATGTCTACCCTCCCACCATTCTTAAGACTAAGACTCTGAGAATGGGGGTCAGCCTCAATTCATAGGGTGCTCTCAACAGATTTTTGGTCTCATGCCAGCTCATGCCACCCATACATTCTGCATTCCAATTTCAGTAACTGGCAACTATCCTGGCCCAATATGGCTTCTTGTAAAAGAATTTACACTGGCAGGAGAAAAGGCTTAAACTGGATTTTGTGGGTTCTCCCCAGCCTACTCTGCTCTGCATATTTGCAACACTACATCAAACCACTAGAGGAAGGCAAATTCACCTTTAGAGATCCTTGGCCTTGGGCTGGCCTTGCTTCTCAGTCCTGCCTCCCTGACCGTGCTCTGAGGCAGGAGCACTCAGAGCCTGGAGGGGGCTCCCAGGGATCTTAACCTGCTCACACCTACTGGGGCAGGGAAGAGTGGACAGGCTTTTTTCTACTTTTAATTTTAATTTTTCTTTCTACTTCTACATAACATGCATGTGTGTTGACATGTATGTGTAACTAACTAGAAATAGATATATACATATGGATTTATTTACATACATGAAGATAACTAGATTTAGAAATCTATATCTATGTATCTAGATCTATAAATATCTATTGCCATATATAACCAAGATAGCTGAAATAGATAAACTAATAGATATGCCTTCTCTTCCATTCTCACATCTACTTTCCTAATTTAGTCCTAATCTCCTTTCACCTTTACTATTTTTAAAGTTTTCTAATTGTTCTACTGATTTTGATTCTTTATTTTAATTTTTTCTCTATGCAGGTGTTAATGAGATTCTTTTTTTTTTAAAGCTGATTATATCACATCATCACCTTATCCCATGGCCTTCCCCTCCTCCAAACTTAAATCACTCCCATTTATCCCCGGGATAAATCTCCTTTGTCTGACTTTAAAGTCCTTTACAATATGACTTCTCCAGTTTTCCCATGTATTTTTTCCCTCTAAACACTATTTTGTTTGCTCCCCATACCCTAGCCTCTGCCTCTGCTAATAGTGATATCCCCTCTAAGACTTCCTTTGATCTACTTTGTTTATATTGTGTTTTTGGCGACTTATTTATTTTAAGTTTATCTATTTTGTCCTTATTACATGTCTATACAATCTCTAATATTTCTTTCCTGACATTTTATAATTCATATTCCCTCTTTCCCTTTCCTCCTCCCAAAGAAGGTTGCTAATATGATATAAGCTGTGCATATATTATTATATAATAAAATTTTTCATTTTTGTCATGTGAAACAAGAAAATACTGCTTTCACTAGAGAAAATTTCATGGAGAAAATCAGGTAAAAAATAGTTCATTTCAATGTGCATTCAGATTGTATGCTCCTTTTATGGTGAAGGATGTCCTTTTTCATCCTGAGTCCCTTAAAGTTATCCTGGGTCCTTGACTTGTTGATAATAGTTCGATAATTTACATCTGTTGATCTTATATTATTCTCATTATTGTATAACTCATTCTCCTGGTTCTGTTTATTTCACTTTGCATCACTTCATATTAGTCTTTCTATTTTTTTTATTATCATCTTGTTTTCATTTCTTTTGGCACAAAAGTATTCCATTACAGTCCTATGACATGACTTATTCAGCCATTACATTTTATGTATATTCCTTCAGTTTCCAATTTTTGTCTCCCCAAAAAATGCTTCTATAAATATTTTAGAACATGTGATTTCTTTTCCTTTTTCCTTGATCACCTTAGGAAATAACTATAATAGTGTTATTGCTGCTTCAAAAAATATACACAGTTTTATAATTCTGTGAGTTTAATTTCCAGATTGTTCTCCAAAATGGTCGGATCAATTCATATTTCCTCCAATAATCTATGTGTCTCTATTTTTCCATATCACCTCCAACATTTGTTATTTTGCCATTTTATCATTTTAGCTAATAAAATAGATATGAGATGATATCTCAGAGTTATTTTGATTTGCATTTTGTTAATCAGTAATGATTTAGAGCATTTTTTCATATACTTAGTATATATAGTTTTGATTTCTTCATCTGAAAAGCAGTCTATTTATATCTTTTGCACATTTTCTAGTTGTAGCATGTCTCATATTATTATATATTTGATAATTCTATACATATTTTGGATATGACCTCTATCTGAGAAACTGTCTATAAATTTTCCTGAACTTATTGCTTTCCTTCTAATCTATGCAATGTATTTTATTTATATAAAGAATTTTATTTAATGTAGTCAAAATTATCAGTTACACATTTTGCAATGCTTTAGATCTCTTGTTTATTCAGAAATTATTCTCCTGTTCATAAATCTTAAAGGTAATATGTTCCCTGTTCTAATTTATTTATAATATCTCCTTTTTATATCTGAGCTACTTATTTTAATATCTTTTCCTTCTTTAGAATGAAAACATCTTGAGGCCAAGAACTCTATTTTCTTTTTTTTCTTATACATTCAGTATTTAATACAAAGACTGCTACATGTTAAGCATTTAATAAAAGATTGCTGTTTGATGATAAATGGAATGTGGGGTCAATGTAACTATACATTTCTAATTGAGAACACCATGTTTAAGTGTAAATTGGTGCATTACTTTTTTTTAAGAGATCATAATGGCCTTCTCACATAATTTCGTTGATTTTCATGTCATGGTTAAGGGCTTTGTCTGCCCCTTTCCAATGAAAAATGCTGGGTCAATTGTTTGCAACATATGGAAAGTAATGTGTCCTCTTGAGAAGCAAGGCAACCAGATGTGCAGAATTCTTTGTTCAATTGTTCAAGTTTGTTTCTTTGACAATATAAGCATACTAAATTGATTTTTTTTGGTGTCCTAGAATATTGAAGACATTTTCTAGTTGTTTAAAGATATGTAGTTATGAAGAGTGAATATAGAACACGTGGTAGAAATAATGTAAAAACTATGTTTTATGTATTATATTATCTTCTTTCCCAAAGAAATCTGGCATGCAGATTTTGAAAAAAAATACCACAGCAATATAGACAATGTGAAAACAATTGTGTAATCATGAATTGCTAGAGTTATCCCTCTTAACTGAAGTGAAAAGCCTAAATCATGTATGAACTTGAAATATAAATTTCCATATTATTTTCTTATAAGCATGTATGACTCATAAGAGATATGTTTAATTTTCAAAATTATTTAATATAGCACTATGTGCTACTCCAAACTGAGAAAAAACAGAGATCTATTTCCAGACTTGCACCTTTTATATAACAGCCAAGCAAGAGACAAAAGATTGAGAAAGTCATGATCCATCTCCCTACTTAGGTGGTATAGAACAAATTATGCTATTGTGTTCATACTACCTGTATATTATTTTTCTGGCTTATTTATATGATGCTATTATAGCAGGTGTAGGATATTAGGTTCAATTTCATAAGACCAAAAGTAGGGAAGCAAATAAATACCACATATATACATATACATATATAAGTGTATTTACACATAATTACATATATGTGTGTATGTGAGCTAGGAATATATGCTATTTCTTTCAAGCTATGTCTGGAACTTCTTTATCCCTATTACCAAACCCCATCCCTTTCAGCAATCATATTATGGTTTGCTGGTTCCCACAAAGACTCTCTACTTTGGGAAAGGAAGCCCAAGGACAAGATTAATTGGTGGTCTGTGGTACCCACAGTTAGAGTTATATTTGACAGATACTTATGAATCTAATCATTGCTTTTTCTGTACTGCTACAAGTTGTTGGGATCAGGGTAAAGGGCCACTAGAAAAGAAGCCACAACTTTTATTTGTATCCAAAAAATGGTACACGTACCCACAAACTATACAGTACTGAATAGTTGGGAGTTGGAGGTCAAAGTTTGCATAAGGCTGTTGCTGTCATCAACACGAATGACTTTCTTGATCTGTTGAATTATTCTCAGTACCTTGGCTAGCTTTCATGTCCAGTGGTAAGTTATAAACTGGAATTCTAGTCCACTTTAAAAGGCATTCTTCATCTATCATGTTCCTTGCTTTTTCCTTGCCTGAATAGCTATTGTAAAGTATACTTTTAGGACATAACATTTAGAGAAGTGGCCTTGAAGTCACAATGACCTGAGTTCAAGTCCTTCACCTGACACTTACTGCATTAGGAACCTGGGCATCTACAGTTAATATTGTAGAGAACTCTTTAAGGATGAAAATTGCAGAAAATGTATTGATGTATATTGCTATCTCATCTTGGACTTTCTTATACCAATGAAATGATCAGACTTGCCACCATCATCATCTATCTCCTTAATGAGATTCTTCAATGTTTTAGCACTTGATATAGACAAAACAATCTCCACTAAAAGCAGGAGCATCAGAAGGACCACATGTGTATGTATGTATGTTCAGTAGGCAAAAAGTAAGCCCCAATTGTCTGTGTATTCTCTGCCTCACTTTTCTTATTTATGACTATGAAAAAGCAATAGTCTGATGTAGAAGTTCTTGTTGTTTTGGTAAAAACCTACCTATTTCTGTCTTGTGCTTTTGTAAAGGATGCCCTCAGTATTCATGCAATTTCTTCTCTTAAGATTATGTTAAATTGGAAAAGAAAACATATGGGGCCATTGATATTGATATCTTCTTGGTTGCTTTCTTGACCTGAATAGTAATATCAACCATGATTTCCCAAAAGAACATTTGGTGCCATAACCTTTTTCAGATATCTTAAGAATGAAATCTTTAGCACCTCAAAAACTCTATTGACCAAACCATAGATTTCTGTCAGACATGCTTATTTTGTCCCATACTATTTTAACATCTTTGTTGATTTTAGTGTCGCTTCTACTGCTTTACAAAGAATATTAAAAATTGTAACGTTAGAGCTAAAATATTGGGATGTATCAATTATCACTGAGGGAAGAAAGAACTAAAACAAAAAAATACAAATATTGAAGTTGTACAAACTTAAATTTCTCTAGGAAATAAGAAATAGAAAGAGCAAATGAAAAATGAAGGCAAGTCTCCATCAGGATATAGATTTATATCTGCTGTAACATTGGGTTTGTTGTAATATAAACAGAATTACTTAGAGAATAAAACTCCAAGGTTAAAATAGGTGAAATAGGCTACATTTGGCTTCCTCAGTAGAAAGGGGTTCTCACAATAAAATACATTTGATAATGTTTATAGGTCCTCCAAAGCTGATTTTATAACAAATGCAATTGAACTACATAATTAGTGAGACTAATTAGAGAAGATAGAAAAATTTAAGGTTCAGAATATTCTTTGATATTACCAATTGCACAACAATGTCAAATGGTATATGAGTTGACTTTACATGAACTAAAAATTCAACTAGATATGTCTTCTCTTTAATTCTGGAAGCATTGTTGCTTTTAAAAATCCACAATGTGATCTAGAGATAGGCAACCTCTCTAGCCATAACTGCAGCATATAAATCTATATAGTCTACTATGAACCTCTATTCATAGTTTTTTCCAGCTCTCAGTAGAGATTGGGAAGATTTTAAGCAACCATAGGAAACTGGAGGGCTTATGTGAAAGAAATGTTAAAGTATTTCAAGATAGTTTAATCACTCAGGGCAGCTGATCGACATGTTTATGTTTGTACATGCTATGCAGTACCATTAAACTATGTATTTTAAAGTTAAAAATAGTGACTTTTTAAAAAACTTGTTATTCCTGCTTATAATATTTGCATCTTTAATCTTTTAGGTGAAGACAGATGATAGAGTTGTCAAAATGGACCTTGGTTTGCTATTCCTAAGACTACACAAAATAGATGCTGGAACCTATTTTTGTCAGACAGTGGAGCACAGTTTTGTCCATACGATCCGCAAAATCACATTGGAGGTGGTAGAAGAGGAACGAGTTGAAGAGATGTTTAATAAAGACTATGAGGAAGAAGTTTCCCATAAAATGCCTTGTCCTGTCCAAAGTAGCATCCCACAAGGGTCAAAGCCATGGTACAAAGAGTTCTTGCAATTAATTGGCTATAGCAACTTCCAGCGAGTGGAAGAGTATTGTGAAAAAGTATGGTGTACAGATAAGAAGAGGAAAAAGCTTAAAATGTCCCCTTCGAAATGGAAGTATGCCACCCCGCAGGAAAAGAAGCTTCGGGCCAAGGCTGAGCATTATCGACTACCTAGGCATGCACTGGACTTCTAATGGGGTAAAAGCATAGTGGGACCCTTTGAAGAATTTGCATTTTGACTTCTGAGATTTGAAAGACAACATCTGATTACTTTGTGGAGGGAAAAATAAGTACAATAAGAAAGAAGTGAAAAAAAGTATTATGGTAAATTATACTTAACTCTATTTGATTGGCTAGAGGCTACATAAAGCTAACTAGTTATTTATAAGTGTCATTATATTGCTTACATGATTTTCCACTATATTTATCAAAAAGTTATCTTGTAATCTTTGTAGTTGTTTGATTCTTCTTGCCAACTACTTTTTGTTCCTTGTGTATTGTTAGAATATTTAAGGAAATTCAAAAGTGTTAAAGATCAAAGAGGCAAGAGATGGGAAAGCAATGTGCTCAGTTTTGCTGCTTTTTAAAACTTCCTGATTTGCTTTTAAAACTGACAAATGATCAGAGATGTTCTTTTTTTTTTTTTAATGTGGACAATTGATAATTTTTGTTGCCATAGTTTAAGCCATGAGTTTACTCTGAGGACCACTGTGATTTTTGTAAATGAGAAGAGAAATGTATTCAGCCCCAGGGGTACTCCCCTTATGAAACACGTATGGGACCAGCTTCATATTTCTATTATTTCAGCTGACACTATCCCTTCCAGTTACACTCAGGTGTGGAAAGAATGAGGATAAGTATAAGTTCCCAGTTAGATGGTGAAACAAAACTGTCAAGTTGGATTATGGATTATGGTTGGAACAAATGTTTGCTTTAACAGCTGCAAGATTTATGTGTTCTACTTTTTAAAGTAAAAAACAAAAACAAAAACAAAAAAGCAACAGCATATGTTTATAGTGGCATATGCATGTCCACATGTGTGTATATAGGAAATGCATACATATGTGTATATGTTTGTATGTATGTCTATCTGTGTATATACACATGTATATGTGTGTATGTATATGTATGTGTGTGCATTTTTTTTCCTGCAGAAATATTTGTGCTGTAACTGCCTAAAGAAAGTTTGGTCAGTTGATATATATTATATTTGTCATAAAAACTAATTAGTTAAAAAACAAAGAAACATTTTTTAAGACCTCAAGTTATACTTTAGCTTGTGGACAATTCAGTCAAAAGAAATTTATTAGTCCAGAATATAAGATAAGACAAAAGGGATGCACAAATGAAAACTTATTAAATTTTCACTCTTTTAAAGTTTCTAATTTAAAAAATGGCATTTCAGCAAAACATAAACCTATTTTATTAAGAAAATCATTACAGTACATCACACCTGAATAAATTAGTTTCAAAAAGGTAGAGAGAAAATGACAGAGCATTTTTTATCTTATAAAACACACCAGAAACTTTGATTTTTTTATAATATTCATTTTTTCTGAACCTTTTCCTTCTGCATGTTGCATTTTATAATCCTGTATTTTTTCCTTAGAATATCCTCTTTTCTAAATTGTAAAATTTTAATCTGAGGTAATTGATGATACTCTTTAAAATAAAATATAACACAAATGAGCAATCAAAAAGCATGAAGTCAAAACACTGAAAATGAAACATTATGATTTCTTTTTCATTTTCATTTTACCTAATACCCACATCATGGAATCACAAATGCATAGTGAATAAAGCGCTGGGCTGGGAAACACAAAGACCCTTGGTTTGGGTCCAGCCCCAGATATATATTGCTGTGGGATCATAGGCAAATCATTTTTCCTCTTTGTGGAACTTCTAAGGATAAACTGCAGAAGCAGTAATGATCTATAGTGGTAAAGGAAATTCCTCCCTAGAAACTCCCTGTAGGGATGAAATCATAGCCTGACACAAGAACAGGATCAACACAAGAACAGTAACACTCAAGCCTGCAGACCTCATCTTACTCCTCAAAGTTAACATGATGAAGCAGTTGAATTGCAGATTGCTTCCAGTAGTTAAATACTCACAATAGTTTAAATTGTAGTCTATGGTTAAAATAAAACAGTCTTAATATTGTTCAGATCCACGCTAGTGTATTCTCCCCCCCCCCCCCCCCCCCCCCCATATGCGACCAAAAAATAAGTACTTGTAAGGTAAAAATCCTACTAACATTGAAATAATAAAAAATGGAGCAGATAGAACTGAAATAATTTTTTTCCAAAATTAAACTTGCTATTTAAGAAAAATCCACTGGGGGTCATTGCTGCCTACTAGCATGCTACCAAAATTATGCCTATCATTTGGAAATGATAAAAATCAGGCAAGACACACAAATTCATGCAGTTCAATGAGGATAATATTTTAGCACACTTGTGAAGAATGCCTAAAACATAGGAAAAGGCCAATCAGTTAAAAAGAGTACTATTTATTTTAAATCAAAAGACAAAAAAGCAAATATAGATCATAGCAGTGAGCTGGCTAATTATCAACATAACTCAAGTTCCAAAGCAGAATTTTAAAGCTTCAATACATTAATCAAATTTATCAGATAAATGTGACTATGGTACGAGTATTAAAATACTTCCATTTGGAACTCCTTCCTTTGGCAGAACTGTCTTGAGTGGAGAGTGAGTGAGCTGCAAACACAGTTAGCTTTCCTTGTATAGCTGGGCCCAGATCCTTGGGCCAGACCAGGCTTCTTATCCTGTCTAGCTTTTTTCTTCCTCTACCTTGCCATTCTTTCTTTTAAAACCCTAACCTGGGCAGCTGGGTAGCTCAGTGGAGTGAGAGTCAGGCCTACAGACAGGAGGTCCTAGGTTCAAACCCCGCCTCAGCCACTTCCCAGCTGTGTGACCCTGGGCAAGTCACTTGACCCCCATTGCCCACCCTTACCAATCTTCCACCTATGAGACAATACACCGAAGTACAAGGGTTTAAAAAAAATTATATCAACATGTAATCTAGAAAAAAATTAAAAAAAAATAAAAATAAAAACCCTGACCTTCTATCTCAGAATAAGTACTAAATATTAATTCTATGGCAGAAGAGTTGTTAATGGCTACAAGCAATTGTGTTTAAGTAGCTTCCCCAGGGTCACACAACTGATGTGTCTGAGGCCACATTTAAACTCCTGACTCTGGTCCTGGCACTCTATCCACTGTCCTACCTAGCTGCTTCATAGACTCTATTCTTGCATTGAATCTTCTTCTCCCTCTTTCATTCATAGCTCTGGGCATAAAAGTCAAATCAGTCTTGTTAGGAAGAGTATGTTAGTGGAATCCTCTATGCATCAACTCAATATCCCAGATAACTCCTCATACACTCTGAGCAGAGGACTTCTTGCCCCCATGTGTTGTCTCCTTCAGTAAAACGTAAGCTCCCTAAGGACAGGGACTAACTTCTTTTGGTATTTGTATCTCCAGTGATTAATATGGTGTCTGGAATAGAGTAAATGCTTGCTAAAATAATTTCATTCATTAATTTCATTAAAAATGCCAAATATCTATCTAATCTGTTTTATAGTCAGAACCGGAAGGAAAAGAAAGACAGAAAATGGTCAATGTTAAGAGTATCTTAATTGGCATATGTGGAAAACAACACAAAGAATCAATCAGAAAATAATTTTATGTAAAATTATAAAACATATTCAAGATTACATAACCAACATAGTCATTAATTATAAGAATGCCAACAAGAAGTAATGAGAGAGGAAATCTGAGGCCTTAACTGTAGAGTTTTGAGCAGATATTGAAAAGTAGAAACTGTATTATGGTTCCATTGATGTAGGACATTTCCAAGTGAGAAACTCCCTTACCAATTCAGGTCAGAATTTTTTCTTATACTCTTAGAGAGTTGCCTAACTGCAGTCCTGAGAGGTCAAGTGATTTACTTGATGCCATACAGATACCATGAATAAGAGTGAAGACTTGCAGACATGTCTACCTGGCTCTAACACCAGCGCGCAATCCACTATCCTACATTGCGTCTATAAAAGAGGATATTTATAAATCCATGCATATAAATGATTCTCTTTTTCTCAATGAAGGAAAATGCCTTCAAAACCTTCTGGAATAGATTACTACCAAAAAACAACAACCAAATAATTATGTAAAGGTAACATGCTAAAGAAAATCCCCTTAACTAATATATATATATATATGGGCTCTTGAAGCATATATATTTTATTGTCTAAAAATGGTGAGTGGGTAGTAATAGTTCAGGAGAATGTAGGAGCATATGGTTAAATGAAACAAAAGGAAAATGCAAGGAGAAAGAAAAAAAAGTTATTGGATGGTGATTTTCCAAGAGACACATATATATATATATGTCATAAAAAAATCAGTTTTCCTGTTCTTCATCTCCCAGGGTTGCATATATAAGAATTGGTCAATGCTCTCTGAGTAGACAATTTTAATAAATCACCTGTGAAATACTTATCCTAGGAAAAGCTGAAATAGCTTAAGATTAATTCTTTCCTTGCGCTGAGGAAAGTGTTTAACACCTTATAAGCTTAAAGGAAATAAGAGACCCCTCTTCCATAGTTTACCTCTGTATAGATATAGTAAGAGACATTGCTCCACAGACACATAGTCAGAGCAACTGCCGAGAGTTACCTCAAAGTCAGCATAACCATGTCCTTCCCAGGACAGAAAATCAGATACCCATTTGACTCCTTTCTGCATCTGGGCTGTGCGTCTTCTAGCTAGATCATGACTGCATAGAATATAAGAGCAGAATGAGTCTTTACATGAAACTGAAAAAGAATGAGGCTATTCTCTTTCATTAGTGTGGCAAGAAATTCTCTCAACAGAATCAGCTTTGTTACTTGGGTCTTCAGTGTTGTGGAATGAACATTGACCTGAAGGGTTGACAGGTCTCACTTCTAGTCTCAGTCCTTTCACTAAGTTCCATTATGGCTTTAGGCGAGTCATTCAGTTTACTTGGATCTTAGTTCCTTCATATATAAATATTGGGATTGGACTAGATGCTCCCCCTTTGCTCTAGTTTTCAATTATACGAATTATTCTTTTTTTTTAATGAATATCTAGTGATTTACTGATAAATGTTTCCTGCTGTGGGGAAACAGGATTATATATGAAATAGGATTATTAATAAATTTCTTTAAAAATGGAGAAACAGACTTCATCAGTTAGTGAGAATTATATATATATATGTGAATGTATATATGTATATGTATACACACACACACACATATATATATATAATATATACACGTATATACGATATTCAGGATTATACTTCTGAGTGTTCAATATTTGTTGTATAAGTGTGAGGTTGTTTCTAAATCTTAGTGGTGATTATGCACATTTGTAAAATCTGTAAAAAAATATACCTTGTTTTGATTGTCAGTGTTAGGCATGGAACAAATACAGGAACACAGTTGTTGTCTGCACCAAAACAAATGAATTGTCTAAGCTCCATATGTGGCATGGTAAATAAATCAGAAAACATGTACTTAATTGTTCTCAGTTACAAACATTTCCCAGAAGAACATGCTATAATTAAGATAGCAATAAGAATTCAATTTTTCTCCTTTCGTATAATGGGATACCATATTGTGTATTTTTTTTTAAATTAATGCTTCATTTTTTAGGTCAACAGCTGTTTCATTTGAGCCAGCTAGGAATAATAGATTTTCCACACTGACATTTTTGCTGTAGTATTATTTAATGTTTTGTTTAGTTTTTTTCCCCTTGGGTGCATAGGTTTATATTTTTATTTGCATTATGAATTGGATGCTTATATTTGTGCTTCAAGTGGCCTAGTTATATTACAGATTACTTCACTGGTATATTTTATTCTGTGTAACATCTTTTTTGTTTATTTGTTTGTTTGGCCAGATCTATAACAGCATGTGCCATAGTATTTATTTTTCCTGATTACGAGAAGCCATGAGGCTTATTATCATCTGGTGACAAGCTGCAGAGATCACTGATATGAGTTGTCTCATTGAATAAATATGACAGATCTACCATTAGATTCTGCATACTTTGTCCATAGCATTGAAGTGTCATGTTTTAATTTAGCTCACATTAGATGAAAAAAAGAAATAAATGTTTGATGAACCCTTACTTGTCATGTGCGGATTTAATATTTGAAAAGGTCTTCATACTGCCAGTCTAACTCACTTTTTTTATGTTACCTGTGGACTGAATATCAACATGTGACTAGACTAGACCTAATTTTCTGTGAAGTTGTTAGGAGAGAAATCAATTTTCTTTTTAAGAAAAATTGTGAGGCAACTTCCATTGGAAAAAAAAAATCCATTAATCTCTTCACTCTACCTTGGAGCAATGAAGTTGGAGTTATTTATGCCACTCTAAGCCCAGCAGTTACAGATGCTTTTAAAGGCTGCATCATTCAGATAAGGAATGATAAAGAGGAGCTTTAAAAAATGGTAACCTAGTTGTATATTTTTAATTCCTCCTAGCCTTGATTTTGTGTGTGTGTGTGTGTGTGTGTGTGTGTGTGTCTGTGGGTGTGGATGTGGATATGGATGTATATAATACCAAGAAGGTCACTTAACCCCTGTTGGCTAACCCTTTCTACTATATTGTCTTAAAATTATTTTTAGAATAATATAATAATGTATATATATATATGTATATATAAACCCTTACTTTATGTATATATATACATATATACACATATATGCCTTTTTATTTTATTTTATAAGGGTCATAGAGAGAACTTATATTTATTTAATGTAAATTTTTGGTGCTAAATGAATCTGTCTTTATAGAATACTGTTTTCAAAATAATTTCCATGTTTGATCCCTGCCTGTTATTTCATTGGTACAGAGAGGAGATATAGATATTCATACCACTGATGAAGAGCAACTCTCTTTTACCTAATAGGCTTAAAGAGTTGGATGGAAAAAAAGGAATTAATTATTTTCCTATATATAGTATGTGCCATAGGCAGAGCTTGAATGTAAATCTTTGTGACTCAAAAACCTCTTAGCTAGGTGGTAGAGTGGATAGAGCACTGTGCCTGAGGTCCAGAAGAACTGAATTCAAATTGGGCTTCAGATTACTTACTGGCTGCGTGACACTGGGCAAGGCACTTAACCTGTATTTGCCTCAAATTCCTCAGCTGTAGAAGGAGGATAATAGTAGTATCTATCTCACAGGGTTGTTAGGAAGGTCAAATGAGATCACATTTGTAAAGCACTTAGAACAGTGTCTGATACATGGTAGGTGCTATGTAAGTGTTGATTCCCTTCCTCCCTTCCTTTCCATTATGTCATATTGCCTCTGCATTTTCATTTTGTTGGTTAATAGTTCTATTGTTTTTAAAGAAGAAGAAAAATCAATTGCAACATGGTGTTGGATCCTGCAGTGGACAGGCTTTTGGTGTTGAGGTCTTTTGTTATTGCTGTTTTAGAATAAGGAGCTCACTTCATAGAACATGGAAAACAAGGACTTGTGAGCACTTGGTGATTTCATCAAAAATAATAATTTAGAGAAATATTCAGCCTTGTCAATTGTGACAAAAGAAAATTAATAACCCTCATAGTCAACAGTTCAAGAAAATATGTCAGTGGAATGAATGTGTCCACAGTGCATAAAGTATTAATGGGCCAATTATGCAGCTAATTTTCTGGATAACTCCAACTCCAAAGGAGATTTTTCTCCCTCGAGTATGCTTACAAAACTAAAAGGTATTTTATGTGATGCCATCCATAACATTGCTCATAGTCCCTCTGAAAGTTATATCCATGATGCTAAACTAACGTTTTTGTGGTCATATGTAAAAAAAGCTTATTTAATTTGGGGAGTATAATATTATGGGCTAATATATAGGTGGCTTTTTCCTTAAATATTGGTTTGAAATGGAGGGTTAGTAAGATTTGGAAACCAAGATATAAAGAGCACATAAGAAGGCAAAGTATGCCTGCTCTTTTGAGGAACTATAACTAAAATGGAGAAGGCTACCTAGTGAAGTTGGAAATTCATAAAATCTGCTAGAAAATCAGATAGAATTCAACATCCAAAGTCAATAAAACTTGGTGAGTTTGCATACAATTTTTATCTGTGTTGAGCAGAATGAAAGGGAGCAAGGAGCCTGGATCTTCAGACTGGTGCTGATTCATGCTAGTTGGATGGGATAGGAAAAGAAAAGTGAGACTCTTGGATCACTGACCCTCAGTGATATTCATATTTCCTATCAATTTGACAAGGACTTTCAACCTTGAAAGGTTGAACAAGGACTTTTCAAACTTGAAAGAGGGACACAAGGCATTAGAATTCATTAGCATCAGAAAGCAGAGGATACTAAGGTCCTTACAAATAGCTACTCTGAAAGAAGCTCCAAAACCCTGGATGCCTGTCCTGTGTATTAGAAGGTATTTTTCAACACTGTTAATTTCAGATGGTGATTGTAAAAGTGTAGGATGGAGGAATTGAAGTGGTTGACCTATATCTCTGACTACATCTTTGAAGCTAGCCCATTAGTCAGACCATAAGCATCCAATAGACTTCTACCTTGGCCCTGGGAATGTGGTATGGGAAGGAGATGGACAGTTATACTATTAAAAATAAGAGAAAAGGAGTAAAGAATAAAAAAGTGGTGGGAGATATGAGATGAAGACAAGGAATTTAGGAGGAGCACTTCAGTACCCAAAATACCTGTTCAGAAGTAAGGAAATGGCATTGAAGAAGGTTACCAGGGTGACATTTTCATTCACTCTTGTTCTACCTCAAACATTATGTTAGAATCAAGCATAACCCCCCCCCCCCAAAACAAAATAAAACAACAACAAAAAACCTGTGGTTTCTACTAACCAGTTATGGCTATGTCATTACTATTTTCACAATCTTCTACATTCAAAACCTTGCTCTTAAATTGGATCTTTTCCTCTCCCTCTCAACTCTCATATCCATTCTGTTACCAAGACTTAATGAATGTACCACAAACCCCTCACATTCATCTCCTTTTCTTTGTCCTTACTACTACCATTGCAGTATGGATTTTCTTTGCCACTCATCTGGACTATGAAATAACCCAGGACTAAGTTAGAGTGCCTCCTCCCCTACCTTCTAGTTCATACTTCATATTGGTGCCAGAATAATCTTCCATTTTTATAGGAGTGGTCTTGTGACTCCTCTGTTAGAAAACAACAATCTATGAGCATTTATTGTTTACTATGTTAGGCTCATACATAAGAACATAGAAGAAACATTTAAAAAAAGGATAAAAAGTGTATATTGAAAACCAAGCCCAGTATTATAAATATAACATGTATTCTCTGGCTCCATTCTCTCAAAGCCATGTTAGACTATATTTCCCTGAAGGATTTCAGTTGACCCAGAAGAGTTTGTGGCATCTTTTGTTCCTATTTCCCTTTGCTCAAGCCCCACCAGGTAAGTTATGTTAGGATTATAATTCTCTGGAGACAGTATATTAATTTATAATTATTTATTATGTAGTGAAAGTTGGAGGTGAAGACAGATAGGGACATTGTCATATGGCTGTGCCTAACTACTCTGTTTGCCTCTCCCCTCCTGTCTCTATTTCTTAGCCAAGAGAGGCTGGATCAGGATAAGTCAAAAGGGCTAGATGTTTCTTTTTAGCTAAAACTATGCTGCCCCTCCAGACATATTTCCAGACCAACTCCCAAGACCCAAGACCCAAGAACCAAGACCCCAAGTATCTTGCTGCTTTCTGGAACCCTAATTTATAACCCCATGATGTCACCCCTTCTGGGTCTTTGTTTGGATAGCCTTAACCTCAGTCTGGGTCAGAGGCCAGACTTCCAGATGCCAGGAATTTTGTGAGACCAGAGGCAAGCTTCTCAGACACCAGGGAGCCAGGAGGTCTCTGGTATCCTCCCATAGTACACATGCAAGCCCAATCAAAGGATGAGGCTGAGACCAGGAACCTAAATGAGTTTCCAAATTTTCCTTTCTGTTGGTTTGAGGTTCTGAAAGGCACTCTTGAAGATCACTGAACTGTTGGAACTGGCTACAAACTTTGCCTGAATTCCAAATCCTAAAATTTGGTGGCTCACTCAGCTATGAAACTCTTGACTTTGCTGATTCTATTACCTTTGCATTGTAGTAAGGAAAGAGAAAGAAATGGTTTAAAATATAAATGAGAGACATGGTTTCGAATAAGATGGGGCCACATGCTAGGAACTAATGACAGTGGGTTCTGGACCTCAGAGGGAGGATTTGAGGAGTCACCAACTGCGGCTGGCCACTATTGCTTCCTGTCCCTGGAGCAGAGAGGAGAGAAGTTGTCTGATCTCTGTGGTTCCTGTGGTGATAAAAGCTACAGTGACCTGCTAAGAACTACCTTTCCTTACTAAGAAGATTAACCCAAAGAAGATCTTAAAACAACTACCCTGATCTGATCTCCAGACAGTTTTGGGCCTGAGTTCAAACTCAGGGCCTGGCCCAGCTATATTGAACTGTCATCAAAAGTTAATTCCTTGGCCAGCTAAAGATTATTTCATCATATAAACCAATTGTGATGATTAAATAGATTGAGATATAGACAGTGAGGTTTGGGGACCTTAGCTAGAGATAGGTGAGAGCTTAGGGAGTGTCAAGAAAAGGAAGAGTTTCCCAGGCAGGAAATTTAGAAGGAGGAGGCTAGTGAGACTCCTTAGAGCTAGGGAATCCCTGTTCCTTAATCCCTCCTCCCTAATCCTTGTTTATCATCAGTAAATCCCTTTTACCTGTTAACAACATTGTCTTGAAGGCCTGATTACTGATAATCAGAGTTCATATACACCTCTTATACTTCAGTATACTTCATTATTTCAACATAGAAGAAAAAATGATCAAACAATAAAGTCAGGAACCAACTCTTGTTTCTTAAAGGTTCCTTAGAGTGGGAAGAAAGTGTAGTAAGGAAAGATCTATGGCTATCCTTTTTAGTATATTGTCCCTCCCTCAGCAGATGCTAAGAATATAAAAATTATAGAATTCCTCTAGACAAACATAAAGCCAAAAGCCAATCAAATCTCACTGAAGCCATTTTTTAAGATGTCAGTAGTTATGGCTATGTTTCCAATGGAGAAGATTCCTCCCAAACCACACAGTTAGCCAATAAAATTCAGTTATAAAATATCCGCACATTCTACCCAGTCTCTCTAAAGTCCTTTTATAAGTATCATCATGAATCTCCCAGAGCAGAAGCAATTCCCCAATATATTCCTTATGGAGGATGTAAGAGTCAATCAAGCTGATGTAGGTATTCAGCATACCCCCCTTTCATATACAATAGGGAAATACTAGAAACTTTCCCAGCAAATACAAGAATCAATCAAAGATATAGTTTTACCTGATCTTATTTGACATAGTTCTCAAAAATAAACAAGAGCGATATAAAAATTGAATATACATACATATATATTTAAAAATAAAGGAGAGAGGGGGCAGCTGGGTAGCTCAGTGGATTGAGAGCCAGGCCTAGAGATAGGAGGTCCTAGGTTCAAATCCGGCCTCAGACACTTCCCAGCTGTGTGACCCTGGGCAAGTCACTTGACCCCCATTGCCTACCCTTACCAATCTTCCACCTATAAGTCAATACACAGAAGTTAATGGTTTAAAATTAAAAAAAAATAAATAAAGGAGAGACAAATTAGCCCTATTTGATAATGATATGATTGTTTACTTAGAAAACCTTAGTCATCAAGAAACTAATTGAGATAGTATTTTTAGTAAGATAATAGAACACAAAATCAATCCAGAAAATCAACAGCATTGACAATAACAAAATCCAGAAGGAAATGACAGAAAGGAGAGCAACATTAGAAAAAAATACAAAATGTATAAAGTATCTTGGAATCGGTCTACTTGCTTGCTCAAGGACTGCATTGATACAATTAAAAACTCTCCTTTTAGAAAAAATGAATGATTTAGTCAGGCCTAGTAGTTTATGTTTTTAACACTATTTTTGAGGGAAGCCAAGAGTAGTAAATCACTTGACCTCAAGAGTTCTGAGGTTCAGTGAGTCAAGATGAGGAAATGCCTACATTAAGCTCCCACACCAATATGATGAGTCCCTCAGAGCAGGGGGCCCCAGTATGTGGAAGAAAGAAGTGAAGTAGCTTAAGGCTTAGAACAATCATGCACTTATTGTAAAAATCATGGGGCACCAGGGATGTTACAATATAATCTAAATGGTTGTGGGTACACACCCTGGGTTGCAGGAGAGACAGGACCAGGATAGGGAGACCAGAGTACACAGCTAAGCTGCTCCTAACTGAAAAGAATGGCTGTTGGCCAACTGTCAGCCAGCTCTCCACTAGGCCAGAGTCTTTGAAACCAGCAGGCAAGAAAAAAGGTTTTAATAGTTTTAATTATGTTCAAGTAAATAAAGATGGGTTAGGGGATTTTACACTAAAACCTAAATGGCAAAACCACAGGGCAAGGGGAGGACTTCTCTACTCTAATCTTAGTGATCTAAGCAGGCAGAGCCCAAAGGAGCAGTAATGGAGTCTCTGGGAGGCTGCTTCAAACCTGGTTCCATCCAGGTTTGACCAGCACAGCTAAAGGGCTGAGGGTGGCTTTGAGGGTTCTCACAGTAATCCACAGATGATCACAGGATGCCAAAAGCCAAGGTGGTCCAAGTAGAGAGAGTGTGCTTGAGATTCTGTCCACCAGATCCTAAACTCCTCCTCCACTTGGTGCTGCTCTGTAGTTCTTGAACAATTGCCAGATACTACCACCACTCAGGATCCCAGGGAATCAGGAAGCAGGTCTGAGATCTCCCAGGCTAGCAACAGTTCATGCCAACCAATAATGGAGTCTCTCTCAGAGCACAAGCCCTACTTCCTGCTCCTTCATTCCATCTTGGAATGCTCCAGTCCTTCTGCTAGTTCCATCCTTAATACTTAATTAATTACTAACTAATCTTCCTCACAACATTATATAAAGGCGATGATACTTTTAATTGCATGAAATTGAAAACCTTTGGCAGAAATAAAATCAAAATGATAGGATAAGTTAGGAAGTGCTCAAAAAAGAAAAGATATATATTTATGTCAAAAAAAAACTCTTGGAGGTCCTAGGTTCAAACCCGGCCTCAGCCACTTCCCAGCTGTGTGACCCTGGGCAAGTCACTTGACCCCCATTGCCCACCCTTACCAATCTTCCACCTATGAGACAATACACCGAATTACAAGGGTTAAAAAAAAAACTCTTAGCTTTTAAGATTATATTTACGAGACTCTGAATATATATCACTGCAAGTTCTTGTTAGAAACACTCTAATATTTTGGCCCAGAAATGGAAATCTCATCCTCAGACCAGCTGTTCACTTCTCAAATCTGCTTTTCTCCTCTTCATCCTTTGTTTTTGATTGTAAGTATTATTCCTTGACCTCTGCTCCTATGACCTTCTGTTTCTTGCCCAAGTTCACATAATCTTTGGCCATGACTTCTAGTTTCTGTTTAGTAATATCATTTGTGCCCAGATGTATCATCAGAAACAGGTAAAATTCATTCATTTTGATGTCTTGAAAAGTTCTCTGTCATGCCTTTAATTCATGCCTGGGAAGATAACAAACCACTCTTTTAGTAATATTGGATGAATAATGGCCTTATGTATCACAAAATTTGAAGTCACCAATAACTGTCATTCTATTCATCTACCTCTGACTCATTGTGGGTATGTCTTTCCCTAGTGAATCTATGCATCTACTTTATGATTCTATGGAGGAAATTAGCTCCTGCATCCCAAACAGAGCACCCAGCTTCCTTCTTCTCAAAAAATCCATCAACTTTAGTTTTTTTGGTATTCATTTCTTTCAACTTTCCTCCATCTCTTCTACCTTTCCTCCTCTGCTGAACATTTTTTTCACTGCCCCAAATATATATTTTTTATTAATAGCACTGATTTACAAGTATTTCAGTCCCCCTCTACACCCCATATATGAATATAGAGTATATCTTTAATGTTTCCATTTTTCAGTTCATTCTCCAGAGCTGACATTCACAAGTTTTTCAAGTGTTAATTCTGGAGATGTATATAATGTTCTCTTCGTTCTATTCAATTTTCTATTCATTATTCCATGTAGTTCCTTCTATGTTTTTTTTTTTTAACTAGCCTGCTTGTTTTTTTAAGGCATAGTAGCATTCAATCACAATCATACAACAATATTTGCTTAGCCATTTTGCAGTTGATGGACAACGCCTCAATTTGCAATTCTTTGCCACCACAAAGAGAGCTGTTATATTTTGGGACATACAGGCCCTTTTCCTCTTTCTTTGATTTCCTTGAGAAAGAAATAGAAATGGCATTGCAGGGTCAAAAGCTATATATAGTTCTCTAACACTCTAAATAAAATTCCAAATTACTTTACAAAATTTTTGGATTAATTCATAGTTCTACCAACAGTGTATGTGTCCCCATTTTTCCACGTCCCTTTAACATTTATCATTTTCCCATTTTGTCTTTTTAGCTATTCCGATAGATATAAGATAGCACCTCAGAACTGTTTTGGCTTGCATTTGTCTAATTAGTAGGCATTTGGAACACTACAAAATCTTGAAAAAGGTCAGAATATCATATGAATATTAAAGACCTTATGCTTTTTTTTTCTTCCTACATTTTCTGACCATTCTTTTTTTCTTTGCTTTAATAGAATTTTATTGCCCCAATATTAGGACAAATTGAATTTTGGAGATGTGAAACTCATTTTTCCCATCTTGGTGTATTATTTGAGCTACACATTCAAGGAAAATAGTAATTGCTAAATGGAGAACTGAAGAGGGTATATATCATTTATCAGGGGCATTGCTAGTACAAAGTCAAGTATATCAAACAATATATGACAAAGAAAAAGTTTTTGGCTAGTCAGTAGACTGAAGAAGAAGTTGTCATAAAGCTAAAAAGATATGTGGGAGACAAGTTTCTGAAAGGCACTAAAAATGAAACAGAAAATATATTATATTTTGTCCTAGATATAATAAGGAACCACTAGAATTTATTAGGAAGCATAGTTAATGGTCATCTCCATGTTTCAGGAAAAACATTTTGGCAACTGAGTCAAAATGTAATTTAAATAAGAGACTTGTGACAAGGAGATCAATTAGGATGCCATTACAATTACCCCAGGGAAAGATAACCATAGTTGCATTTAAAGTGGTGACTATAGGAGAGGCAGTGCCAAGATGATGGCACCTGATTTCTACCAAATTACTCTCTTAAAAGCTATGATATAGTACCTTAAGATGAGTTCTAGAGAAGCATAACACACAAAAAGACAAGGTGAAGTAATTTTTCAGCCCTAAACAATTTAGAAGGCAGACCCAGACCAGTATTGAGGTGGAGCACAGCACATCAGGGCAGGTCCCACCAGAGCATCAGACTTTGTGCACAAGTGAAGTAGCAGCCAAGGCTTCTGAAATTCTCACCCTCAGATGGTAAGGGCGATCAGTCAACTGCTCAGAAGGATATTACAGGATTCCCTTTGCTGGTTCTGTGTGCAAAACTCTTGTACCGACCATAAACAGAACCAGGTTGCAGTCCTGGGGCATAGTCACAGAGGAATGAGAGGTATCACCATGCACCAGCACTTGCAGCTACATGGGAACAGGGCACCATGGTCATAGTTCCAATGGGTAAAAGAGTGCTTGGGATTACTCATAGACTAATGAACAGGCCAGGAAAATATTAAGCACATCTCTCCTTACATTATACCATCTTGGAAGAATTGAAAGCAGATAGATCTCAAGTTCCAGCTATGAAAGCAACTGCACAAAGAACCTGAAACTTCTAACAATGCTCCCTACTACAGATGGAGAGCCCAACATTTAAAGGGTTTGGGGGGGTGGGGTTATAGAAAAGAAAAAGTCAAAGTAATGAACAAAGAACAACAAAATAGTACCATGAAAATTTATTTTGGTGACAGGGTAGATTCAAACTTCAAAAGAATGAAATAAGTACTGCCACATCCAAAGCTTCCAAGAAAAATATTGATTGCTTTTGAGCCCAAAAATACTTATCAGAGGAATTCAGAGAGGATTTTGAAAATCAAAGAAGAGAGTAATAAGAAAAATTGGGAAAAGAAATGAGAATGATAAAGGAAAATCATGAAAAAAGTAAACGGCTTGGTAAAGGAGGCACAAAAGAATACTGAATAAATTAATACTTTAAAAAGAGAATTGGCCAATTGGTAAAAAAGGCACAAAAATCCAAAGAGAAGAACTTATTAAAAAACAGAATTGATCTGCATTTCTCTATCACACCTAGCAGATTGGCTAAAATGAAAGAAGGGGAGAGCAATGAATGTTGGAGGGGATGTGGCAAAATTGGGACATTAATGCATTGCTGGTGGAGTTGTGAACTGATCGAGCCATTCTGGCTGGCAATTTGGAATCATGCTCAAAGGGCTATAAAAGAATGCCTGCCCTTTGACCCAGCCATGCCATTGTTGGGTTTGTACCCCAAAGAGATCATAGATAAACAGACTTGTACAAAAATATGTATAGCTGCACTTTTTGTGGTGGCAACAAACTGGAAAAGGAGAGTATGTCCTTCAATTGGGGAATGGCTGAACAAACTGTGGTATATGCGGGTGATGGAATACTATTGTGCTAAAAGGAATAATAAACTGGAGGAGTTCCAGGAGAACTGGAGAGACCTCCAGGAACTGATGCAGAGTGAAAGGAGCAGAGCCAGAAGAACATTGTACACAGAGACTGATATACTGTGGTAAAATCGAATGTAATAGGCTTCTGTACCAGCAACAATGCAATGACCCAGGACAGCTCTGAGGGATTTATGGTAAAGAACACTACCTACATTCAGAGGAAGAACTGCACTAGAGGAAAAGCAACTGCTTGAACGCATGGGTTGGGGTGGACGTGATTGGGGATGTGGACTCGAAACTACCACACTAATGCAACCACCAACAATTTGGAAATAGGTCTTGATCAAGGACACATGACAAAACCAGTGGAAATGTGCATTGGCCATGGGTGGGGGGAGTGCAGGGGGTGAAGGGGAAAGTAGGAGCATGAATCATGTAACCATGTTAAAAATGATTATTAACAAATGTTTAAATTAAAAAAAGAAAAAAAAAAGAAAAAGAAAAAAAACAGAATTGATCAAGTGGAAAAAGTTGTACAAAAATCCACCCAAGAGAAAAATTTCCTGAAATACAGAATAGTCCCTTTGGGGGGTGAAGTGGGGGAGGGAATACAAGAATTGGCCAAATAGAAAATGGCATACACAGGCTCACTCAAAGAAAATTATGCCTTACAAATAAGACCTGGGCAAGCGAAAGTTAATGTGTCCATGAGACATCAAGAAACAATCAAACAAGGGGAAGCTGGGTAGCTTAGTGGATTTAGAGACAGGAGGTCCTAGGTTCAAATCTGGCCTCAGATACTTCCCATCTGTGTGACCCTGGGCAAGTCACTTGACCCCCATTGCCCACCCTTACCACTCTTCTGCCTTGGAACCAATACACAGTATTGATTCCAAGACGGAAGGTAAGGGTTTCTTTAAAAAAAAAGTAAAAAAGAAGAAACAATCAAAGTCAAAACTCACAGACTAACGAACAGGCCAGGAAAATATTAAGCATACCTCTCCTTACATCATACCACCTTGGAAGAATTGAAAGCAGATAAATCTCACGTTCCAGCTATGAAAGTAACTGCACAAAGAAGCTGAAACTTCTAATAATGCTCCCTACCACAGATGGAGAGCCCAACATTTAAAGGGTTTTGGGGGTGGGGTTATAGAATAACTAATGGGAAAACCAACTGACTTAAGAAATGAATTTAGGAGAGACTATCAATGAATTATTGGACTACTTGAATGCCATTATCAAAAAAAGCGCTTACACATCTTCTTTCAAGGTATCATCAAAGCAAACTACCCTGATATTCTAGGACCAGAGGACAAAATAGAAATTGAAAGAATCTACTTATCACCTCCTGAAAGAGATCCTAAAAGGATTACTCCTAGGAATATAGTAGCCAAATTTCAAAACTCCCACATCAGGGGACAATATTATAAGCAGACAAAAAGATAGCTTTTACATTTCAAACATAGCTTCTACATTAAAGGATGAGAGGGGTTAGAATATGGTATTCTTGAAGGCAAAGGAGCTAGGACTTCAACTTACCCAAATTGCTTAGCAAAAACAAAAACAAAAAAACAGCATATTCCTTCAAGGGGGGGATGGATATTATTTTTTTATTAGTTTTTTTTTCTTTTCTTCTTTTTTATTAAACCCTTAAACTTCTGTGTATTGGCTCCTTTGGTGGAAGAGTGGTAACGGTGGGCAGTGGGGGTCAAGTAACTTGCCCAGGGTCACACAGCTGGGAAGTGGCTGAGGCCAGATTTGAACCTAGGACCTCCCGTCTCTAGGCCTGACTCTCAATCCACTGAGCTACCCAGCTGCCTCATGGGGGATGGATTTTAAATGAAATAGAGGACTCTCAAACATTCCTGGTGAAAAAAACAAAGTTGAATGGAAAATTTGGCTCTCAAAATAACACTTTAGAGATCATAAAAAAAAAGTAAACAGGAAAGAGAAATCAAAAGACATTCAAAGTTAAACTGTGTACATTCCACCAAAAACCTTTTTGATTATTAAGGCAGTTAGTAAGAATGTACACAGATGGAGGGTGAGGGTATGAGTTGAATATGACAGGATGATGTAAAATTAAATTGAGGAATGAGAAAGAGGAATACATTAGGGGAAGGGAAATAGAATAGTATATTATTATTATTCCTATTGACTCCCAGAGGAGCATAGGGCCGCAACCATCTCACGCCAACAGACTCTGTTCTGGGCAACTTCCACCAACTGGGCATATCTTTGCCAGGTCTGTTTTGTCCTTCCGATTTTTCTCCTCCCTGGTGGGTTCCATATTTTTTTTCATAGCGTCCTGACTGATGGGACACTGAATTGTTCTTTCCCAGAGTCTGGTATTGGAGATCTTTTCAGGCCATCTGATGTTCAAGATTTGACGTAGGCCTGGAGTTTGTTGGCTTTTGCCAGCACATGTTGTGGACTCTGTTGGAGAGCAATCTTCCAGACTGGGCAATCATTGGTTTTGTTGGTTTAATGAGGTTGCAGTTTCTATAGCAAGTGAGATTTTTATGGGGTGAGGTTGCTAGCCTCGCGCCCAACCCTCCTCCTTTTTTAGCCGGGCTTGGGACTGTCCTTGGCGGAGTTAGAATGGTATAAATTATTACAAATTAAAGAAGCATGAAAGAAAATTCACAGTAGAGGGAATGTGGGGAGAAAAGCATATAAACCTTACTTTCATCAGAATTGGCTAAATGAAGGAAAAACAATCCAATCAACTGGATATAGAAAGCTGTCTAACCTTACAGGAAAGCAGGATGGGAAGGGTATAAGAGAAAAGGATAGGGCTAATAGAAAAGTATACAATTTGGAAGCAGTGGAAGTCAGGGGTAAATAGGATGGAAAGTAAAACACAATCATCATGGGTGATATGGAATTTTTTTATAAGTCTCTAGTAAAGATGTCATTTCTCAATGAATCAAATATTTAAGAATACAAGTCATTCCCCAATTAATAAATGGTGAAAGGATATAAACAAGTATTTCCCAAAGTAATTAAAGCTTTCTATAAACATGAAAAAATAATCTAAATCTATATTAATCAGAGAAATGCAAAATTAAACAACTCTGAGATACCACTACATGCCTATCAGATTGACTACTATGATAGAAAAGAAAAATGACAAAAGCTGGAGGGGATTTGGGAAAACTGGGACACAAATACATTTTTGGAGAAGGTGTAAACTGGTTTAATCATTCAGGAGAGCAATCTAGACCTCTGGCCAAAGGGCTATAAAATAGTACATAGCTATTGACCCAGAAATACTATTACTAGGTTTGTATCCCAAAGAGATTTTAAAAAGGTGGGAGGACCTATATATACAAAAATATTTAAAGCAGGTCTTTTTCAGTGGAACAAAAATTTGGAAAGTGAGGGGATACCCATAAATTAGGGAATGCTAAGTTATAGTATAGGATTGTAATGGAATACTATTACCTCTAAGTAGTGGCAAGCATGAGGAACTCAGAAAAACCTGGAAAGACTTACACAAAGTGAAGTAGACTGAAATCAGAAGCAATAGAATACTGCATAGTGACATTGTATAGTTTCCTTTCACAAAAGGATTAATAAGGGAAAATGTTTTATATGTTTGCACATGTAACATCTATATGATCTCAAGGAAAATGAGGGTTTGGGAGAGGGAAGCAGGGAAAGATCAATCTGAGTTATTTTTTGAAAAATGTTGGAAACTGTTTTTATATGTAATTGGGGAAAAATAAAATAAAATTTAACACAACAAATTATCAAGAGAATCACTGAAAAATAAAGAAAGGGACCAGATCTCAATTTGTATTATAAAGTGGTGATTATAAAAAAAAATCTGACCTTGTAAAATGGGAAAACACTGAAGAAAGAAACGGCAAATCACTCCAGTATCGTTGCCAATAAGGACAAGGACTAATCCCAAGGAGATTAAAAGAAAGAGAAAAGGACCAATATATTCAAAACTATTTGTGGCAGCTCTTTTGATGGTGGCAAAAAATTAGAAATTGAGAGTGTATTCATCAATTGGGGAATGGCTGAAGAAGTTTATGAATATAATTCTGATGAAATACTATTGTGGCATAAGAAATTACTAAGGGAATGGGTTTAGAAACAACTAGGTAATACTGATATGAACTGTTGCCAAGATTAAGTGAGTAAAACCAGAAAAACATTACATGTAGTAATAGTAATATTTTAACAGTGATTAGTGTAACAATGGGATTTGTGCAAGGGGGATGGGACAGAAGGAGCCAGAGAAGGAGTGACTGAAGGTTGGTGACAGTTGGAGACAGTTGAGATCAGAGGGAATTCTGAGAACAGTCCAAAGGAAGGAGGAGGAGAAAGGGGCTTCCAGCTCAGGACTGGGAGAGGAAGGAGATAGACATCCCGGCTTGGATCCAATCCTGAGGGCTTCCTGAGGATCTTTCTTTGGACATTGAAACCCTGATTCTCTGGTCAAAGACATCCCATTGCTTCTCACCCATCAAGACTTCAACCATAGATTAAGCTAAGTTTTTGAACTCCATTTTGGGAGCAATTTCTTAGTCCCCTTCCCCCATTACCCAACCTTGCTGAGAGACCCTTTCTGGTATAACTTACAATTATAGAAAGGATAGAAATAGAAATAGAAATAGAAATAGAAATAGAAATAGAAATAGAAACTGAAGGAGAAGAGGCAGGAGAAGAAGCTTGGGAGTGGGAACCCCAAAGGTTCCCACCCAAGTGACGGACCCCATAGAAATAGAGAGGAGGGCACCCCAGTGGTTTGTGTGAACCCTGCCCTCATTCAGAACCATATTGGGGTACCACATACCTCATCTTATAGGGAAGCCTCATCCACAACTCCTGTGGGACAGCACAACCATCCAGGTCACCCAGTTTTGGGGTGACACCTCCTCAAAGTCTCTGAGAGTATATTCGGCAGGAGGGGAGAGCTAGAAGAGAGACTCACCTTCTTAGACTCTCTCTCTCTCTCTCTCTCTCTCTCTCTCTTTCTCTCTCTCTCTCCCCCTCCCTCTCTCTCTCAACCTCTCTAACATAACATTGGTAAGCACGCACTCTTTATTCTTAAATTATCTGTGAATGACAACTATTCTCAGTACTACAATGATCCAAAAAAATTCCAAAAGACTTATAATTAAAAATACTATCCACCTGCAAGGAAAGAACTGATGGAGTCTTATCACAAAAAGAAGCAAAATTTTTTCACCATCTTTATTTTTCTTGCAACATGACTAATAGAGAAATAATGTGCTTGATTCCACATGTATAACTGATATCACATTTCTTGCATTCACATTGGATGGGTAACATTTGAGAGGGAGAGAAAATGGAATTCAAAAATGTTGAAGGTTGTTAAGAAATAAATTGAAAAGAAAGAATGTACAAAGTAAAAATGAAAATCCTTAATTACTAGTCACAGGAACTGTATTATTGATGATTGATGTTTAACATATTAAGGCTGACACAATCACTCAGAAAATTATAACAGTAGTTATAAGTTAAGTTGTCCAGTACTGTTTAAAATTGTTCTGTTAAAGCAAAGCATGAGGTTCTTATGTTAGCATTTCTTTATGATATAAGAATAAAGTAATTTTCCCATTCCTAACAGAAAAAATAAAGTGGTGATTATATAAGTGGAGAGAAGGATCCAACTTTGATAGCTTCTGTGAATATAGAAAGACAAAATGTAACAACTACTGGGATTTTGAGGATGAGTAAGAATGAAGAATAAAGCATTACTGAGTTTGAAAACCTGGGAAAAAGAAAGGATGTTGTACTCTTGACAGAGACTGGGAAATGTGATTATTGGTAAGTTTCAAGGAAAAGATTTTGAATTCTCTTTCAGACATGAAGAATTTGAGATGATTTGGGGATATCCAGTTTGAATATCAGATAAACAGTTCGTGTAATTTGACGTGTTCAAAAGAGAGATTAAACTGAATATATAGATCTGAAAGGAATTGAATAGAAATGACAATTGAAACTAAATTTTAATTAAAATTTCTACTCATTAGAAAAGAAAAAAGATAAATTAAAAACCTCAGTCAATGTATCAATAACTCATTATGCATTCATTAAGTGCCTAATATGTGAAAGAAAAAAACAATGTTCATTACTTTTAGGAAATAAAATAAAATATATATTTTAATATTTCATATTGTTTTTAAAAATTGGCATATAGATATTTCACAGCAATCTAGAATATATTTCTAGTCATCTGTCAGTTATGATTTTTGGCAAAGTATCTAGTCATCAATAGAATTGAAAATTGTCCAAACTTTGTTGTAGTTGAGGGAGCATTGATACAATAAACTTGGTTCATCTAAACTGACAGTAGCTATGTTGTGGCCTAGAATAAATTTCTCTTCCTCTCCAAGCTTATTTTTTCCACTCTAAAAAAGTAGACATTGGACATGATGACCTTAAATGTTCCTTTTAATATAAAATTCAATGGTTCTATAAGTTATATGGTTTTTTCTTGATTTTTAATTTTCTTGTTTTGCTTTTTCTTACAAAAATGAAAAATCCCAGGATGCCAAAGAGTTCATCTAATTGATCAGCAAATGTGCAGAGTTCCTTTAAGAAACAATTTTATCAAGATGTAAAGAGGCCGTAATAGACTTAAAATGTTCTTTCCATTCAACTTTTCATCCTTAGTAGGAACTGAAGCAGAAAAAGTGTTTTCTGAGATACTAGAGATTCAGATGTTGACAATTTCCTCAGATGGTCTCCCATTTCATTATTAACCAAGACTAAAGCTGCTAATCTAATGAGATCAAACAACAGTTTCTCTAAATAAGAGGCACATGTGGTAGGACAAATTGCATGCCATCTGACAACCTTAATTTTAAATGAGCTACAATTTTTCAGATCTTACAACTTGAAATAGTAAGTAATCATTATACCAAGAAACAGGATCACATCTGTCTAAGGACCACAAAACATTCACAAATACAATAAAGTAAATGCATTATTTAAGTTCTTAATGAAATGTTTCTGCAGTAAACATGTCACTACAAAACATAGTCAACTTTAATGCAAGTGTGGGTAGATCATGATAATTAGAAGTGAAAAACATCTTAGAACTCAATAGAAAAACAGGCTATGGAAGATGAAAATTGCTATAGAATCTATCATAAGGAAAAGTTGATTAAATGGAAGCTACATTTTCACTGCTTATATCTACCGAAGATTATTTTGCTTGTGATGCGTTATGGCTGAGTTTTGCAATTTAATTGAAAGTTGTCAAATTGAGCATATTTTTCATCATCGGAGAAATTTTTCTTCCCAGTTCAGTTAAAAGCAGACTTAAAGGTAGATTAATTGATCTAAAGGCATCAGGTGATGTCCTTAAATGTCTCCATCCCACATCCTCCTGCTTAATAATTCACAAATGCTCATCTGTAGTTTACTAAGTAAAGGTTTTTCTTTTAAAAAAAAATTGGAGCTCCTAGATATATGACCCTTAGCAAGTCACTTAATCCTAACTGTCTAGCCCTTACAGCTCTTCTACCTTGGAACCAGTACTTAGTCAATGTAGAGTAAGGATTTAAGACATTAAATAGAGCCACATTCATTTTATCTAAACTCTTGCACTAATAGGGTGTTCTGAATTTTCAGGTAGACATTTTTAAATATTTACTTGCACATTAAGCTTTAAAGAATCAGATATAACATAAGAAAATGAACTTTTATCCAAGATATGTTTTTTAATTTACTCTAAGTGGTATGGCATTATGAACAGTGGTACAAACCCTAAAATTAATCAGTAAGATTTGGGTTCAAGATCTGCTTCTCACACATATCCTCGTGTGTGTGTGTGTGTGTGTGTGTGTGTGTGTGTGTGTGTGTGTGTGTGTGTCTCCCTGGGCAAATCTTCTTTTGCTGCACTTAGTTATGTTTGAAAGTATTATGTAATCTCTGACACTTTCTTCTTCACATTTTTATTAGTCACTAACCAAATTTTGATTCTACAGACTCAATGTGCTTTTGATCTGTCCCTGCCACCATCACTCTAATCTAGATTTTCTTTATCTCTTTCAGTGATTACAGTAGCTTTATAATGTCTTACTATATTTATTGCTTTCCTCTTCATTTTACACCTTATATTGCTACCATTTTAATTTGTTTTTAAAATATATTTTTATTTTACATGTATATTTATGTCAGTGATCTCTAATCTCTCTGTCTATATAATTATCATTTTTTCTTCAAAACTCAAAAAACTACTTTATTTTCCACTTCTATTATGGTAAATTGTCTATGAGTGACATCCCTTTACTTGACTGTAAATGTGTTGAGAGCAAGGATCATTTTTCATGTATACTTTGTATATCACCTAAAACCTACTCCACTGCTCTGTTTAGATGAAATCCTTACTATTTATTGAATCAAATTATTTAGAACAGTCACTCACACAGGAATAGAAGGTTCTTGGATAGATTGCTCTCTTTTTAAACTTAGCTGTTAAATGAATGGATGAATAAAGGAATGAATTAATGAAACATATTTTAGAGCTGATTATGGGCAAAACATTGTGCTAAGTTCTAGGGGAACAAATAGAAAAGTTGCTGCTCTCAAGAAAGAAATCTCAACTCATGTTATCTTATACCCTCTGGGGCATTTCCACCAATAGACTTACTGACATTTGGGGTTCCCAGAGGGTTAGTTTTGCTTTCTCTGGGTAAAATTGAACTGTGAGGAGATAGATGCCTAGTATTGACAGGAGCTTCCATCAGTGTGCTTCCCATTGATTATCATCCAGTGGCCTGAATTAACTTTCAAAAACTGGATTCAGACAGAAAAGCAAGAATAGTTATTTTAAAATATCCCCCTACAATTCTGTGGCATTTTCTTCAACAAATAAATACGGACAAGAATAAGTACAAACTTCAGTAAAATCACAATGATTCACATGCACAGAGGGCACATGTGAAAAAAAAATCACAATTCCTGATCACCAAAAGTCATTTTTCCCCTCCATCATGATCTTGGAATGCCTTTTTAGGTATACCAATGTCTCTTTGTAGAGTATATAGCCAAGTCATTTCTCTAGCTCAAGAGGTAACACTCTGAAACAATCTTTCTTGCAGGGACTATTGTTTCCAGATGAACTTATGGAATCCTAAAGATTCACTCTCTCTGCTATTGTCTAGCCTCTCCAATGATGTTGTCATTTGTGGTATTGGAAATGGTGAAAGAGAGGAAGAAATAGAGAGAGACAGAGACAAAGACTGAGTCTGAGCATAGGACTAAGAAGCAAGAGAGGGTGGACAGAAAGGGAGAGTAGTATAGGGAGAAAAGGAGAAAGAGGGAAGAAAGGGAAACAGAAACATACAGACAGAGCCTGGGAAAACTGAGAGTAAAAAAAATTGAGAAAGACAGAGACTGAGAGGGGATGGAAGAAGAAAGGGGAAAGGACAGAGAGAAAGGAGAGTAAAAAGGAAGGGCATAGAGAGGAAGAGTAGAAGGGAAGAGATGTTTCTTTCTCCTTCCAATCAAGAGCAAGTCACAGGGGGTGTAGGGGGAGCTGTTGGCTCCATCTTTCAAACTGGAACTCTTACAGCATTAGAGTGACTAACCATGAAACTGAGATCACCGCTCAACAGATTGTTATTTGATATATAAAGTAAGGAACAAAGATTTTAATTAAACATATAGAACTTCTTCACTGACTAATTCAATTGAATTATTTGAGTCTTCTCTTCCCTTCATATTCTTCCTGTGGATGTACTAAGAGATAAAAGTATAGTAAATTGCATTCATAACTGGCAGAATGTAAAGATATAAAGAGTTGTCATTGATGTGTTCATGTCAAATTGGCCAGAAGATTGTAATGGAGAACTGCATCATCAAAATATGACCTACATTTGCCACTAGATTTTTTGTTTGATTATCCATGACTTGGGTAAAACCTTAGATCAGAAATTCTTAAGCAGGGATGTGTGAAATTATTTTAATATTTCTATAACTGATTATTGATTAAGCTTTACTGCAAGAGAGAAGCAAATGGGGAGTTCATATTTGGAACCTTAAGAAACTGAAGGCAGTTGGGGAACAGTTAGAACTGGACTATATAAGAGAGTGATCCCCAGGCTGAGGAAGCTCATTCTGGGTTTTGGGTCAAAGGGTGGTGGGAGCAGGTCTGGGCAAGGCTCTCCATTGAACCCCAGCAGATCCATTCCAGAAAGACCTTTAACCTATTCCTGATGGGATGATTTTAGCTGTTTTAGTCAGTCCCCATATTAGCCTGATCTCTGCTGCAGTTATAAATCATATTAGCTGAAACCAAGATTAACATCACCAAATCACTTCAGAAGATCTTCAATCAACATGTTATATCATCCTGATAACCTTGTTCATTTATTTATTTAGCTTATTATTTGAGGCAGAAGTTAGGAAGTGAAGAGGCATAGCCCTATTGGAGGTGAGGCCAGTCATATACCTTCCCTGAATATACCTTGCCATTATGCCTTCTCTGATTAATAAAAAGAAGTTACTTCACTGTTTCAATAGTCTTTGGATTATACAATTGAATAGGCTATAACATCTCTTACCCTTGATAGAATACTTCCTTCTCAACAAGATTTGACGGTTGGTGTTGGGGGATCTTCATCATTGGGAATGCTGCTGATTTCCATATATATTCTTGTCAGGGAATCACATGCTGTTTGCCAGTAACAACCCTTCTAGTGGAACAACACCTTCTCCCCACCAAACCATCAGGTTAAGAGAGATTATATCTGCTTCCCTCTGTGAAGTCACTGTACTGTGTCCCCTCTGTAACAATCTGATTCTCCAACCTCTTGAGAGATCTTAACAGTTGCTGATGTGAAGACTGCCCATATCCTACAAGATGTCTGAGAGGCTGCAATCCAACATCAGCCTTGAATCATCCTTATGTTATCCATATGATTTGTTTCCTTTGCAATCCTATGTGATTCTAAAAGCAGACTATAGGCTTCACAAGACAGCCAAAGAGGTTCAAATCCTTGCCCCCCAACCAATGCATTTGTTAAGAATGTCAGCTATAATCAAAATGAAAGTCATTAAATATTGAATAATAGAGCCAAATTAAAAAGCCTAGAACTAGAAATTATGAAGAGTGAAAAGAGCAGAGCCAAGAGAACATTATATATAGAAATATTGTTTGAAGAATAACTGTATGTCCACTTCCAGAGAAAGAACTAATAAATAGAAACAAGCAAGACATAGTTTCATACATATATATATACATACATATATACATGTGTATATATGTATGTATATATATATGTATTTATATCTTTTTGTCAAATGATATCTGATATAGTGAAGGGAAGGGGGGAGGTAGGTACCTGAGAATTTTAATGAAACAAAAATAATCACATAAATGTATTTTTTAAATGCAAGAACAGTATTTCTAAGGGAAAAATATATGTGTTAGTGTTGCAGATAAGTTCTCAAGAACAGGTGGTATGCATGACAAAAAGGCTAACCACTGCTATAGAAGGAACTGGCAAAGTCTGAATGCAGATTGAAACCTTCCATTCTTCACTTATTTCCCTCCATGAATTGAATGCAGGGTTGCTAGCAGAAACCTTTGCCTTTGCAAATTCAACTGTAAGCAGCCCTGGCAGTTAGGTTTTAGAATGTTCAGAAAGTTAGTTGGAGCCTGAGGCTATAAATAGTGCTGAAGTTCCAACTGAGGGGCTTTTGCTTTTTGGCTTTGGCTTTTGCCTATTGGCTTTGCCTGTTGGCTTTGGCTTTTGGCTTTGTCTTGGCCTGTGCTTTGTCTTTTGGGGCATTTAGACCTAGCTGATTTCTCTGGACATCTCCCTTATCTCTCCATCTACATTCCTACTATTTTCCCTGAATTTCCCTTTGGGCCCTGGGAGGAAGGGTGGGCTTGGTGGTTGGACATTGTGGGTTTAGTGTCTATAGGTAAGTAGGACATCCTAAATCAAGCTACCCCTAATTTAGTGATTAGATAGATACCTTTACTTTATAGGCAGTCGAACCTTCCTGGCTGGGAGAGCAGGCTTCTCTCAGTCTAACCCTCTCCTGTGACCCACAACCCAGCACCAGCCTTATCCCTAGCAGCAGTTAGAAAACCTAAAACCTCTTTCCCTCTGATTATCCCTGACATTAACAAATCCCCGTTGTTACCTGTATAAGCCTCTGGTGAATCATTGTATTGAAGATTAAGGCAAAGACTGAAGAGGGAAGAATAACTTTCTTCATTTCTTGAGGGAAACCTAGGCATCAATCTTGGACAGGAAGTACCCAGCCAAAACTTCCTGCAGACATCAATTTACTGGCAGGGAGGAGCCTTTAACTCCTTCCTCAAGGGACTTTAAAAATTAACAAGAGAAACCCCAGCCTTGATCTAAACATTTCTGACTGGCCCAATCCTCTTGTACCATAGAGATACCTTCCCTGCCTGAAGAACCCAGCCTATTTCCTCTCAGTATCCTCTGTCTCTAGCCTCAGTGAATAATCCTGTTTAAGCTTCCCTCCTGTATACTCCCATCCATTCCCTTACTTACTTTTATATATACCTACCTCATTCATCACTTCCATACACTTCAGCTATCCCCTTCATTCCTCTTCCAATCACCCTAATCACCTATATCTCCCTTTATCCCTCCTCACTACCCAGATTGCCTCACTTCTTATAACAGTAGGTACCTAAGAATTTTAATGAAACAAAAATAATCACATAAATGTATTTTTAAATGGAAGAACAGTGTTTCTAAGGGAAAAAAATATATGTGTTAGTGTTGCAGATAAGTCCTCAAGAACAGGTGGTATGTATGACAAAAAGGCTATCCACTGCTATAGAAGGAACTGGAAAAGTCTGAATGCAGATTGAAACCTTCCATTCTTCACTTATTTCCCTTCATGAATTTTTCTCTAGTGTAAGTAATATGTGTCCTAATTCACAATATGATAAACATGGAAATATGCATCATATAATAACACATGTACGATCGATTTTGTGCCATCTGCCTTCTTGTGGAAGGGGGAGGGGTGAAAAGAAGTGAGAGAACATGGATTACAAAATGTCAGAAAATTATTACTGAAAATTATACTGAGAGATAGTCTGGAAAAGACATACATTAAAAAAGAACAGGTGGTATGACTAGACAAGAATTTATGTAAAAAGATCTGGGATTTTAGTGGACTGGAGGGCTTGTTATGAGACAACACTGTGACTGAACAACCAAAAATAAAAATTACTACTCTCTGAGGGTGTATAAAATTAGCCAGCCAGAAGGATGGATGTAATGGTATTCCTATACCTTTACCCTATTCCCTGGAATTCTGTGTTCAGTTCTGAACTCCAGTCATATTTTACAAACAATAACAGATCTACAGATGAAAATGACTTAAGAGATCATTAAGTCCTACTCATTCATTTTATAGTTGAGGAAATTGAGGCTCACTGACACTAAATGTCTCATACTGGGTCCCAGGTTAGTAAAACTCATAAGGAAAACTGAAATCCAAGACCTCTGCCTTCACAGACAGTATTCTTTCAACTGTACCACACTAGAACTAGAAAAACTCATGAAAATGACAGCCAATATGATGAGAATATTGGAAACTAGACCATACGAAAATCAGTTTAAAAGCTGTCTTGGGAGACATAATAATCTGTTTCCATGTAAGAAATTATCATTTACAAAAGAAAGTAGACTGAAAGAGCAACAATAAATGTAGCTTTGCAGAGGCAGATTCAGGCTTCATACAAAGAAAAAACTTCCTTAAAATTAGAGTTATTCCAGTACAGTGGCTTTTCTCAGAAGCTAGCAACTTCCTCCTAAAGGCCTTTGAGAAAATGCTGAATGACCATTTTAGGGGGATGTTGTAGAGATGATTATTGTTTATTTTCAGTTATTTCCAAGAGCTTTTTCAACCATAAAATTCTATTCTTCTATGAGTATATCCTTCCCAAAATAGGCTAGTAAACAAAAGTTTAACAGTTTTTCAGTAGGAGGAAGCATGTTGCTGATATGTGTAAAATATGAAAAATTAGCTTGAATGCTATTTAAATATGTGAAAATCTTAATTTTTCCAAAATAATAATATTTAAAGAAAGCACACTCAGGGGCATTTAGGTGCTAAGTGGATAGAGTGTCAGATCTAGAGATAAGACATCCTGGATTCAAATTTGGTTTCAGACACTTTCTAACACTGTGACCCCAGAGAGCAGCTGAGTAGCTCAGTGGATTGAGAGCCAAACCTAGAGATTGGAGGTCCTAGGTTCAAATATTGTCTCAGATACTTCCTCCTATGTGACCCAGGGCAAGTCACTTGATCCCCATTGCCTAGTTCTTACCATCTTCTGCCTTGGAACCAATACACAGTATTGATTCCAAAGTGGAAGGTAAGGGTTTAAAATAAACAAACAACAAAAAAACAAAACACTGTGAACCCAGGTAAGTCACTTAACTCCAAATGCCTGGTCCTTACCACTTTTTTACATTAGAATCAATACTGATTCCAAAATGGAAGGTAAGGGTTTTATTTTAGAAAGAAAGAAAGAAAGAAAGAAAGAAAGAAAGAAAGAAAGAAAGAAAGAAAGAAAGAAAGAAAGAAAGAAAGAAAGGAGGGAGCGAGGAAGAAAAGAAAACAATCTCCCAGAACACTGCAAGTTTATTTACTTTTGCTTTCCAGTCCTTTCTATAATCATTAAAGGAATTTTTTAAAATAACTTTTTATTTATTTAGAATATTTTTCCATGGTTTCATGATTCATGATTTTTCTGACACCTCTTTTTTCCTTCCTCCAGGAGCTGACAAGCAGATACACTGGGTTATCCATGTATCATTGTTTAAAACCTATTTACATATTATTCCATATTTACAATAGAGTTGCCTTTTAATGCCAATATCCCAGTCATATTCTGATTGAAACCATGTGATCAATCATGTGTTTTTCTTCTGCATTTCTACTCCCACAGTTCTTTCTCTGTATGTGGATAGCATTCTTTCTCATAAGTTACTCTGGGTTGTCCTGGATCATTGCATTGCTACTAGTAGAAAAGTCTATTACATTCAATTGTGCCATAATGTATCAATCTCTGGGTACAATGTTCTGGTTCTGCCTTTGACCAGAGAATCAGGGTTTCAGTGTCCAAAGAAAGATCATCAGGAAGCCCTCAGGGCTGGATCCAAGCTGATATGTCCACCTCCTTCCTCTCCCAGGCTTCAGCCAGAAGCCCTTTTCTCCACCTCCTCCTTCCTTCAGACCATTCCCAGAATCCTCTCTGGTCTCAACCTTCACCAACTGTCCTCAACTGTCAGCCACTCCTTCTTTGTCTCCTTTTGTCCCATCCCCCTTGCACAAATCCCATCCTTACTCTGGGTACAATGTTCTTCTGGTTCTGCTCCTTTTGCTCTGAATCAGTTCTTAGAGGTCTTTCCAATTCACATATAAATCCTCCAGTTCATTATTCCTTTTAGCACAATAGTATTGCATCACCATCAGATGCCACAATTTGCTCAGCCATTCCCCAATCAATTGACATCTCCTAATTTTCCAATTCTTTGCCACCACAAAGAGTGGGGCTATAAATATTTTTGTACAAGTATTTTAAGGAATTTCTTAATGTGGAAATATCAAACTTATGTTCACTTTTAATCTCTGTGTGACTCAGACCTTGTCCACTTTGGGGAGAACTGATCATCATGATTATACCAATAATATCATTAATAATAACTAATATTTATGTTCTATGTTAGTGTTTGCAGGGTATTACAAATTTAATTTTATTTCAACCATATTTTTAGTCTTGCAAAGAATGGACATATAAATAAAATTTTGTTATAGTTTTAAAATAAATCTGATTTCAAGAGTATTCATTCATAAAATGAATTTTTATTGAATACTCACTGTGTACATGCCACTTTCTCAATGACTTTTAGATTATAAAGGTAGATAAGACACATTCCCAACTTTTTATATCCTTTTGGTCTAGCTGAGATTATACCTACTGTAATGGAGGGTTTGTAGCAAGAGCTTTTTGCTTTTGCAAATTCAACTGTAACAGCCCTGGAAGTTAGAAGTTTAGAATGTTGCCAGAAAAGCAGTTGGAACCTGAGACTATAAATAGTCCTGAAGCTCCAACTGAGAGGCTTTTGCTGTTGGCTTTGGCTTTTGGCTTCTGCCTTGGTCTGTGCTCTTTGTCTTTGGGGGCATTTGGACCTAGTCTGATTTCTCTGGACCTCTCTCTGATCTCTCCATTACATCCTTACTATTTTCCCCTGAATTCCCCTTTGGGCCCTGGGAGGAAGGGTGGTTTTGGTGGTTGGACATCATGGGTTTAGTTTTCTGTAGACAAGTAGGACATCCTAAATCAAGCCACCCCTTATTTAGTGATCTGATAAATATTTTACTTCAGGGCAGTGAAGCCTTGCTGACTGGGAGAGCCAATCTCTCTCAGTCTGATCCTCTCCTATGACCCTTCCCCCAGCACCAGATTTCTCCCTAGCAACAGTTACAAAACCCTGAAACCCTCTTTCCCTCTGCTTATTCCCTGTCATCAATAAATCCCCTTTTTTATCCACACAAAGCCTCCAGTGAATCATTGTATTGAATATTAAGGCAAAGTCTGAAGAGGGAAGAATTTCTTTCCTTTTATTTTCTTGAGGGAAACCTAGGTATCCATCTTGGGCAGGAAGTACCCAGCCGAGACTTCCTGCAGACATCAGTTTCACTGGCAGGGAGGAACCTTTTGAATCCTCCCTCAAGGGACTTTAGAAATCAACAAGAGAAACCCCAGCCAGATCTAAACATTTCTGACTGGCCCAATTCCTTTGGTATCATAGAGATACTTTCCCTGCCTGAAGAACCCAGTCTATTTCCTCTCAGTACCTTCTGTCTCTAGCCTCCTGAGATTAGCCTGTTTGAGCAGCCCCTCCTATACTCCCATTCATTCCCTTACCTTCCTATATACCAAGATTACCTATTCATCCCTTCATTACTCACCTAACCCCTTTACTCCTCCCTATACCAATATTGCCTATTCATTCTCATAACTCAGCCATCACCCTTTATCACCTTTATTCCCCCTCATATCAACATTTTGCCTAACTTTTCTATAACATTAATTGGTGAACAAAGTTAGCAAACAACCTTATAATCTTCTGATCCAACCAAAATGAAGTTAGCCAGGATAACATTTATCCTGTACAGAATCTCAATGATTTGCTGGTCACTAATGCAAGTTATCATAGATTTTTGGTTTATAAAGGTCCCGTGCAACATCTTCTGAATATCTATGATTATTATAAATGGTGTGCTCTGACTCTAGCTGAGTGTATTTGCTTCATCTCAACAGCTATAACTATAATCCTAACAATCTGGCAATTCCTTGTTTGTGGTCTCAAAAACTGTTTTCTATCACTTGTGGCAATGGTTTGGCTCAAATACAACACCAAAGAAAGACACTGATTCTGGGGAACTTGTGGAAAACATCAAACTGCTATTCCAAGTGCTAAAGCAGATAAGGGAAAGAAAGGAACTGGACATACACACGATTCTCCAGCTAGAGATTGTGGAGTCCAAGTATCTAGGGAATAACACCACCAATAACAAATCAATGGCCAATAACAACCAACCTTTATCCCATCCTTCTACAGAACCCACAATCACAGTATTACCAATCATAGATAGAACAATTGTACAGACTGGTAAAGGGGTAGTACATGTAAAGACCTATAAAGCTTTCACCCCAAGTGACATGGAGGTGCTGAAAAGACATTTCCCTAAGTTCTTCCAGCATCGCTTCAAAAGCATCAAAGAATTAAAGAGAGTCTTTACTTTGTTCAATCCAAGTTTCGCTGATGTGGAATTTCTTTTAGGGGAATTTTACTCTCCCTAAGAAAAGGAAAAATTCCTAGCCAAAACTCAGTTGAACCCCAATTTAACGGCATGGCCATTGATCCATTAAGACTTAGATTTTACACAACACTCTAACCTTAGATATCTAATGCAATGCAGGACTGATTTGTTAGAAGCAATGTGGATTCATGCAAAAAGGCCAAATTCATGGCAAAAGTTCGAAAAACTAAGACAGGGAGAAGAGGAAGATCCTAGCAGCTTCCTTGATAGAGTGATAGAGGGAGCTTAGACTATCCTAGGACTATGTGATACACATGCCCAAGAAACAATAGATCACATCCGTAGGTAATTTGTTAAAGGAACATCAATCCCCATTCAAAATTATTTTAGACAAAACTGTCCCCAGTGGGAATCACTGCTACTGGAAGATGTAATACAGCATGCTTCCTAAATCCATGATTTAAAGCAAAAGGAAGCAAGGGCAGCAAGACAAACAGACCAGACAAGGACGAGCTCATAGCAGATCTAAGAAAACAGCTCAAACAGGCCAAAAAGGAAAAGGAATTGGAAGAAATAAAAAATTTTGCCCTCCAAGCTAGTAGGAGCCATAGTCAATCCAGGCAACCTACAAATAATACCCCAAGACCAAAATCATTTTCCTCTCACTGTTATCTTTGTGGGTGTCCAGGTCATATTATTAGGTTTTGTAAATTTAGACAACAAATTGACTTTACTAGAAATGACAATTCTAATCAAAGAGACAGAGGCATGAGAAGGACCTACTACAACACAAAATGTTCCAAAAACAATGAGGCAAAGAGAATTGAGGAAAATAAGCATGAAGGTCCGTGCTGTAGCCATTCATGCAAAAAATTTAATCAATCTCCATCACTTGAAGAAATGGAGAGATATATACAGATGGGAACCAAGCCAAAATCTTTATGAACCAAGATTCCTAAATCAAAAAGGTCTAATGATTGCAATTTGGATGTGAGGATATGTAGTCTGATTGGGGTAAATATTTCTGAAAAACCGGGCACAACAGAACAAATGTCTCTAGCAAGCTGCATAGAATATAAAGATATGTCTGTGGCAGATGATCAGCAATGGGAGGACAGAATGCAGATGTGCAGAGAGATATATGGGACTAGTGAGGATGACTACATAAGAGGTCAGCTTTCTCATTCCATCACAAAAACTTTGAATGAGAAGCATATACTGTACAAGTATTTGCAACAGCTTGCATCAAGAAGCTTTGCAATCTTGGTCAAAGTCATCAAAACCTCAAACTCCTCTCTTTATTCCAAGGCTAAAACAACAGGGCAGCTTGGATAAATAACAATATGACAAGGGTTTACAATGGATTCAGAAAGGAGAATCATTAGTAACCTTGGAGGAGTTAGATTCCAAAGTCCAAAACCATTCACTTGCTTTAGACACAATGTCACAGAATGATGTTAGAGAGCAATCAAATCAGAATGTTGGCAAAGACTTAATTTTAAAAGTGCAACCCACTGAGTTGTTGGGTGTGGGCAGTTGCTTAGGAAATTCTACACCTACCTCTTTCAACCCTTTAGCTGATGAATTCAAACTAGAAGCTTGGGGAAGGGAGAGGGAGCAGTTGTCATCTACAGTAGCCAGTGAGCTTGCTATTAACATCAATGAAGTTTGTTCAGTGGTTGAAGATACAAAACATTTGACTTCAGCCACACAAACTTCAGGGCTAAATAGCAAACTTCAGTCAGCTCATGAGTCAGCAGTCATACCAGAGGTGTTGAAGGAAACATAAACTATCTACCAAACATTCCCTGATACAACCAAATGGGGAAACTTCTGATTTGGAGCTTGACAGTTCTCTACATATCAGAATGGATGGTGAATTAGACAAAACCTCCATTTCTGCAGCCCTTTGCAAAAGCCAACCTGAAGATTCTGTGTACTCTGCACAGCACAGCTTAGTAACAACTGATAATGCCTCTCCAGCTCTCAATGAGAGAGAAAGAGCTCACTCTCTAAGCCTGCTTTCTGTTCTTCTGATTCTGAACTTAACTTGCCTGATGGTGCTACAGAAGTTCTGGCTTAGATACAAATGACCATATGCAATACTGGATTGATACTAAGTACACACACAAAACTGAGGATTCTTTATTACCCCTAGTACCAGTGAAATCCAATAGCAGTGGAGAACCCCTAGTTACCTTAGAAATCAGGGGACACATTATGAAGGACTACTGGACCCTGGTGCAACTTGTTCTGTTTTGTGCAAGGCACCCAAATGATGCCAATATCAGGGTAGTTTGAGAGTAAAAAGAGCTTCTGGGGTAGCCCAACAAAGCCCAAAGCTAAAAGTTAAAAAGGTAAAATTCTTTTTATTGATGCCATTGTGTCCTTCAAACCTCATGGGGCAGGATCTCCTATGTAAATTGGCTGCGAGCATCCAATGCCAACCAGATGGGCAGATCTATCTCCACTTACCCAAGAGATCTCTGAAACACCACCACATTTTATTTTTAGACCCATGTAGTGAGGAACCAATTTATCAATCAAATGATAACCTCTATGAGGTTCCTGACAACATTCCTGATTATGTGTGGGCTAAAAATTCTAATGAGGTGGGCAGGATATCATTCACAGAACCAGTGAAAATAGAGGTAAAAGAAGGTTTACCTCCAAGAATTCCTCAGTTCAGACTTAGCCAAGAGGCAATAGAGGGAGTGAAACCAATCATAGAGTTATTTACAGCAGGGTATATTAAGATATGGCTTCTCGCAATACAACACCCCAATCATGCCTGTGAAGAAAGCCAAACTATCTCCAGATGGGAAGACTCAATGGCATTTAGTACAAGATCTCAGAGCAATCAATGACCATGTACAAAAGACCTATGCCATGGTACCGAGTCCATCACAAATCATAGCAGCTATACCACCCGAAGCTGCTTGGTTTACTGTGCTGGACTTGAGCTCTACATACTTCTCTGTTCCCCTGCACAGAGACATCCAGAAGCTGTTCGCTTTCACATGAGAAGGAAAATCCATCCAATGGACCCGTTTGCCCCAGGATTTTTCAGATTCAGCTTCAGTCTTCTGTCAAATCCTGCAGAAAGACCTTGAGTCAATCACTTTCCAAGACAGCAAAATGGTACATTATGTTGATGACATCCTGCTAATGTCACCATGTGCTGAAGTCTGCTATATAGACAGCGTGCACTTAATTAAAGAGCTAGGCAAAAGGGGCCATAAAATTTCCAAAACAAAACTTCAATTTGTGAGGAAAAAAGTAAGTTATTTAGGATTCATCCTAGAAAAAAAGGCTCCAGAAGGTTTCCCAAAAGAGAACACAAGATATACAGAGGTTGAGTTTGCCTAAGACCAAGAGGCAGCTCAGGGCAATCATAGGAGTAACGAGTTTCTGTAGAAACTGGATTCCAGGTTATGCTCTCATCACTAAACCTCTGATAGAGCTAACAAGGAAGGAAGTTCCAGAACCATTAAAACTATCAAAAGACCATGTCCATGCTATAGAAAAACTAAAATCACTCACTCTATCAGCTCTAGCCCTAGGTATCCCTGATCATGATTCCTCCTTTACATACACGAGGATAAAGGGATAGCCTCTAGTGTTCTCACACAGTCATTCGGGAATATTCTAAGACCAGTTGCCCATTATAGCTCAAAACTAGATTCAGTAATCTCTGGAATGCCAAGCTATTTGAGAGCTATTGCTGCTGTAGCCATCATGATTAGAAAAGCATCTTCCTTGGTATTAGGGGGTGAACTGAAAGTATTTTCCCCACACCAGATGGAATCTACTTTAAGAAACACCACACTTCAGGCATTCACCTCCCAAAGACTATCACGATACCAAGCAATCTTGTTGGATAATGAAAACATAACTTTTCACTGGTGCAGAAACTTAAATCCTATGACTCTGATCCCAGATTTACCTCCGGAGGGAGAAAGTCTACATATCTGTGAGGATTCACTTAACATCGTGCATAAGACAAGGGAAGATTTATACAATAAGCCCATGAAAACCCTGATTTGACATTATTCACAGATGGATCATCATATATAGTAGACAATCAGGGATTTACCGGAGCAGCCGAAGTGACAGCCTCTGAGACCCTTTGGTACTCATCATTACCACCTACTATGAGTGCTCAAGGGGTAGAACTAAATGGATTGATACATGCTCTGAAGCTTGCCGAAAACCAGAACATTTTTACCAATTCAAGGTATGCTTTTGGAGTCGTGCATAATTCTGATGAACTCTGGAAAAATCGAAGCTTCATTATATCCAATGGCAAACATATAGTGTATGAGAATTTAATAAATCAGTTGTTGGATGCAATCCAATTACCAGCCTGAGTGTACCTTTCTAATTTCATGAACTAACAATGAAGTATCAATTTAGAAAATTTCTGCAATCTAAGCTTCTAAATTCTAATTCTAAATGTAAAATCTAAATCTAATCTAAATCTAAATCTAAAATCTAAATCTAAAAATCTAAATAGGCAAGATTGCCTATTCATTCTCTTAATTCAGCCATCACCCTTTATCATCTTTATTCCCCCTCATATCAACATTTCGACTAACTTTCCTATAACACCACTCAAATAATTAAACAAGTGATATAAAATTTGTCATAAGTCATTGGTTCAAATGGCATTACAACATTTAATAGCTAAGTAACCTCAGCCTCTCTGAATCTCAGTTTCCTTATCTATAGATTCTTGTATTATCTATATCACCTCTGTGTTAGAAGAAAAGTACTTTGAAAACTTCAAAGTGCTATAGAAATTAAGCTACTATCAGTGTCCAAAAATACAAGGAACTATGTGTTCCAGATGTTTCAAAGGAATTCAGAGAACTACAAAATCACTTCTAACTGGCATGATCAAGGAAATATTAATGGAAGATATGCCATTTAAGCTACATTTTGAAAAGGGGGAAGTAGAGGAAAGGGCCTAGGCAAAATTTTTTTAAAAGCCAAGCCTTTTTAAAAGGTTAATGTGAGTTTATTATAAAAGAGATCTAGTAGATTATAATCAAAAGCAAGAATCTTTATGAATAATGAGGCTTTCAAATTTTTGCAGGTTAAAATTCTTTGGTTTTATTAAAACCCTGATCTTGGTTGTATATCCTGTCTTTATCCACAATCATTAAAAAAAAGTTTGGTTTAACCATCCATATAGGCAAAAACAGATGAATAAATAATGCATAATTTGAAATTAAATAGTTAACCTATTGAGCTTGTTAATCTGAGTGTATAAAGTTTCATAATAGTCATATATGAATACACTTTTGTGTATGTTTGTATACAAGTCTGTATTTATGCATTCACATATAGAGCTTGGAAAATATTCTAAATAGACTATTTTTTCATAGATCAAAAGGACTGGGAAAGTAATCTAGATTGCATTGTTGAAATTGGACAGTCCCCTTAATGACCTCAAATGTCCCATTGAATAAAGTCTCATCTTCTTAAATGCCACTGTCCTTCCAGTGATGTTGTAGGGCTGCAAGCTCCTTGTATTTGAAATATTAGAATTATGGATGCAAAGTGAATCAGAGAGGTGTTTTATGGAAGCAAGCAGGGCACGTTCTATGCTCTAAGCAAGGAGCTACCACAGAAAAGCAATGGAAAGGATATCATCAAATAGAAATGTAAGAAAAAAAATGAAATGAGATATTCTGGTAGCAGGTGTCTATTCATGGAAAAGATGAAGAAAACCTGCAGTATACTGGGTGAAGCCCTTGTTGTAAATGCAATGGAGGCCAAGAATTCCATAGAATGGGCAAACAGATGGGTCACAGTCTGTATCACAGGAAAGATTACTTTTATTGATGTTATAATATATTCAATGAAGTTGGAGATAGTGATTGATTTGGAACGCCTGAAGAGGTAGAAAAGTATAAAATATAGCTGTAAAGACAGGCTGAGAAGGGTTCACAAGAGTCTTAAATAATGTATGAAGGACTTTGAAGGTCATCTAGGTAGAATAGTTGACCTAATGCTGGGCCTGGAATCAGTAACACATATTCTTGAGTTAAAACCTCAGATATTTAACAGCTGTGTGGCTATGGGCAAGTCACTTAACCCTGTTTTACTCAATTTACCCATCCATAAAATAAGCTAGAGAAGGAAATGAGAAACTATTCCAATATTTTTGACAAGAGACCCCAAATTGGTTCACAAAGTTGGTTCAGACATGACTGAAACAAATGAACAATGACAACAACAAGGACTTCTTATTTTATCCTATAGACTATAGAAATTAAAATTCTGTGTGAACTACATATCAATTTATAGTCCTTTATTAAATATTTAAAAGTGGGTTGGAGAAAGAAAAGGCACCTAGCCACATGTCCAGTCACACTCATTCTCTCCTAGGTAACCCAAACTTGCAACCTACACTGACACTGTATGGCCTACAGATGTCTGAGCTTCTTTGATCCATGAATTACACCCATCATGAAATCACTTTTTCTGGGTCTCCCTGATTGGATAGACTTGACCTCAATCCAGGTCAGAGGGTGGTCTTTATGATCTTTGTGACCCCAGGAGTTACATGTGAAAAGAGGTAAGTGTCTTCTAGGACAACAGGGAGCCATAAAACTTCTGGTGTCCTCCCAGAGTGTGTATGTATCTCCCTTATCCAGATAAGCCTAAAGCCTTGCAATCAAAAGGTGGAGGTGAAATTAAAATGGATTTTCAAATTCACAATGAAACTTTCATTTTAAAAAGGAAAAAGGGATACAGATTTATGTTAAATTGTCACAACTGGCATCTCACATAGGACCTGAATCCATAGTCCCTGGTTTAGGAACATCATTTAGTGTTACAATCAGGTTATTTATGTGCTTATATGTAGGAGGAGATCCTGGACAGAATCCTACCTCCTGAGCAGGGTAGGGGATTGTGGAGTTCTCCTAAAGCTACACAGAGTAAAATTTTTTCAAAGCAATTTTAGGGAAAGATATCACTGGCCACCTTGACCAGAAAAGCAGAATTCCTGGAGAAAATGCTGCGAAGACCATTATGATTCCAGACAGACTAAAAAGATAAGAGTAATAGAGGATGTCCCCAGAAATCAGACACTACACCATGAGACAGCTTTTAGATATAATAAACTGAACTGTGAGTAGATGGACCCTTCATCCGCTTCTGTCCCTTCCATGCACCAATAATTTATTTTGATTGTAAAACTCTTGTGCCAGAAAAGGGGAATACCTTCAGACTCTTTGTCAATGTATCTATCAGTCAATTATAATGTTAAGAAACACCCAAATGTAGTAGACCATCTATGATATATATACTATCCTGGTGAGACAAAAGGTATAGGTATTATATAAGGAATGATTCATTAGGGATATTAACATGTCCCTGAAATAATCAGAGGAACCATTGTGAGAATTTAATATAAATTTATACCAATCTTTTCTTTTTAAAAGAAAAGTTTCCTTGTGAATTTGAAATTCCATTTCAGTCTCATTCCACCCTTTGATTGGGTTAAAATAAGACCTGATGTTTATTTGGATAAGAGTAATGTACATTCACTCTGGGAGAAGTCAGAAGCCTTATGACTTTATGGCATCCTGGAAAATGACTGCCTCTTACCCTATGTGACTCTTGGCATCCTAGAAGACAAAGCCCTTGTCACACATGACTTCTGGAGTCAGGAAGATCTGTCTCTGACCTGGACTGAGGTCAATTCTGTCTAATCAGGGAGACCCAGAAAAAGTGATATCACAAAGGGTATAAGTTATGGATTAAGGAAGTTCACCCATCTGTTCTGGACAAGTAGTAGCATTTAATGGAGATACAGGGGGAACAATGAGCCTGGATGAGCTAGGGGGAAAAGTATACAACTGGCCTTCTGGCTTTGTGCCTTTTCTTTCTCTGATCCATTTTTCACTATTTAATAAATAATTACAAATTAGGAGATAAGCTCCAGAAATTTTAAATCATGACAAGTTAATGGAAATATTTGGAAGATTTTTGAGCTGAAGTTTTTGAAAGAACCTACCTTCCAATCAATTACCCACTTAATTAACAAACATATGGTAAACACCTGAAATGTGCTTGGCACTGATGAAACAAACACAAAAAGTAAAGTTACTGAGCCTGCATAATCACAGCTTCTGCACAAACTCTACTATTCCATCTAATCCTGCCCCTATATGCATCTTCATTCTTTATTCTTCCTTTTGCTGATGTGGTATTAATAATCATGTAGTTAGAAAACATCTTTTATAGACTAGCCATCTTTCTTTGTTGAGCTTGGATGATAATAATCAAAAACAAATTTCCATAACTGGTCATATTCCTTTGACTTCAAACCAACTGTATTTTCCCCATCTTATATGACTTCTAGCCATGTTTTTCAATAATTCCATCACTGGGTTTTACCTATAAAAGCCTGGGGCTTTCCTTGAATTAGTCTTCAATTACCATACAAAATATCAACTGGTTATCTCATTTTGTGACAAGCACATCTTTTGTTTCCAATCTTATTGTTTTTTCAGAAAACAACATTTAATCCACTTCTCATAATTCCTTGTTTTTTAATTGTTGCATCATATCCACATTCATTATGCATGTATTCAATACCTTATACATCTAACTCCATCAGAAACTATAATGTTTCACTAATACCTCCTAAAGTATTTCTTGTTAAATATATTTTGATAATATCTGAGAAAAAATTTTATATAGAAAGATACGCATCACATGGGAAGTCTTCTGAGTAGGCAGCATAAATACCTACTATAATACTCAAATTGATTAAATTAACAAAGACTTGATTGGACAGTATTATCTCGTTATACATTTTGCTCTATGTAGAAAGGAAAAGGTTCTGGCCTACTATGGGGATTTTTATAGCATGAAGGAAAAGGCTTTCTTCTGGGGAGGAATTCTAGATAAAGAACTATTATGGGGAAAAATTATGGCTGGACTGAATATTAAAAGTTTTGGTTGCCAAGGAATTGATTCAATTCCTAAATAAAAAGTCAAGTCAGAATGATTTTTATGGTGGTTTATTTACAAATTGGGAAGATAGAGTGAAAGTAAGAAAAACAGAGAGAGGAGAGGGCAAGATATCTAACCTAACACACTAAGTAATTTGTTGCAGCCTCTGGCTCAATCCTGGCAGGGCTTATTAGTCCTCAGCCAGAGAAGCCTCAGCCTTGAGCCCAGGGCCAAGGGCCCAGGGATGAATAAAGCAAAGGCTTCAGACACGAAGAATTCTCAGTAGGAGAATTCTTTCAGGAAAAATCCAGGAAAGAGTCAGTCCTTTCACTCACCACGTGGTAGTTCACAAGGAAAGATTTAAGAACAGCCTCACGAAGTCCAAAGTCTCAATTCCAGTAAGTGGAGTCTACAACTGTGGAAAATATATGTAAGGTAATGGGGTCACCAGGGATATTATAAATAAACTAAGGGGTTTGTGGGAACACACTCTGGGATTTAAGAGATATTAGACTTGGACATTGAAGACTTGTACAGCTAAGCTACTCCTAACTGACAACAGCCAACTGTCACTCTGGCCAGAGGCCTTGAATTCAACAGAGTAACAGGATGTAACTGGGTTTATTTAGGAACAACTAAAGGAGGGATAGGAATATCTACTCTAAAACCTTAACACCTAATAACAAAACCCACAGGGAAAGGGAAGGACTTATTCTACTACACTAATCTAAATGATCTAAACTAACAGGGCCCAAGGAGCTGTAAATGGAGTCTCTGAGTATCTACCTCAGACCTGGAACCTGCCAGGCTTGAATACAGTTAGGACTTAGTGCCTTTGGTATTCTCACTGCAATCCATTGATGATCTCTGGATTCCAGGAGTCGAGATGGTCTCAGGTACCAGGTTGTGAGGGAGTGCTTAAACACTGTCCACCAGATTTCAAACTTCTCCGTCTTCCTTTGGCACTGTAGATCTTGTCCTTTTTGCTAGATGCCACACCACACAGGATCCCAGGGAAAAAACCAGGAAGCAGGATGTCCTTTGCTCTGAGGTCTCCCAGGCTGGCAACAGTTTTTGCCCACCACTAATGGAGTCCTCACTCAGAGCACAGACACACTTCCTCCTCCCTCATTCCATCCTGGAATTGCCAGCCCCAACTCCTTCCTGCTATGTATAACTTAATTCCTAATCAATACCTAATCAATACCTAATCTTATCTTCCTCACAACACAACTCAGAAGAATGAAAAAGAACCGTCCCACAGGAAGTTGTAACTTCCTTTTAAAGGTGCTTCATTTGCATTGCTTCCTATGCATTCCTTCTATTTTGCATGTATCAATCACAACAAAGGCTTTGCATAGGACTGCTCAGGGAGAGTCAGCAAATTCTGATTCATCACCCATGCTTTCACATTTGGATCACAGACATCCCCCACTTGAAGATTAAGTGGTGGTGTTTATACTTTTGGGGATTTAATATAAAAATAGACAGGGTAGGATAAATCCCTTCTTCACAAAACCACAGTTTTGCAATGGGGAAAGTATTCAATAGGGCAATAGAAATCAGTCAGGAGGATTATGAACAGTGAAAGGGATAGGAGAAAAGTCCAACTCTTTCCAAATTTTCCAAAAGCTACTGTTTGTTCTCCTAGATGGGTACTCCTAATTTGTGCTGTAGTCCTAAAATGTTTTTTCGAGTAAATATAGTTACACATGCAGGGGCATGGTTGATGAAGGAAAGATGCAGCTGCCAAGATAATAATTTAAGAAAGATGGGTATAGAAGGGATAATTTCTGAAACTATCTTATTTTATTTATTGATTGTAAATCATGTTGAAGTTTCATAATAAAAATCTAAACTGGCACAAATTCAACTTAGAATCATGATCTTCTTTCTTTTGGGTGTGTAGGGGATTTTTTACTTTTAGGAAAACAATTCACCAGAAGTAATTTCAGCTGAAACCATCTGTGAATTTGAAGACCATTTGAGCTTCAAAGCCAACCCCCCCAAACAAAAGAACCATAGGCAGAACTCAGTAATGGAAACAAATGTGTGGGCAGCTGGGTAGCTCAGTGGATTGAGTCAGGCCTAGAGACGGGAGGTCCTAGGTTCAAATCTGGCCTCAGACACTTCCCAGCTGTGTGACCCTGGGCAAGTCACTTGACCCCCATTGCCCACCCTTATCACTCTTCCACCTATGAGGCAATACACAGAAGTTAAGGGTTTAAAAAAAAAAAAGATCACTTGACACACTATGACTTATTATTCGTTTTCGTGCAAATCTTTTTCAAGTGGGAGAGTTTTGCAATGAGACATAGGTTTCACCTTATTTGCCTACTCTCCATAGTACAAAATATGTCAGCTAGAAATTTAAATGTTAAAATGAATGGTTTGGCTACATATATGAAAATTATAAATCTTTTATTTGTAAAAGAAGTGAAAGTAGAGAAATACAAAAGGGTACAAAAAGACATTAGCCTATCTAACTAAATATTGTTCCAATGCTTGGCTCAGCCAGTACTTGTTAACCTTCAATCAGAATTTAACTATCTCCAGAAGACAGGAAGGGAAAACCAGCTATCCATTCAACCAAGACAATGACTGGAGCTGAAGGTTACTCCTGAGGCCTACTTTCTTCTTTGATCTGACCTTCTTCTTAAAGCTGATTTCCTTCTTGGAGTTCACTCTCTCTTTCTTGGAGTTCACTCTCTACAAGCCTCCATCACAAGATTCATTCACCAGCCTTCTCCTTGGGGGATTTTCATGGCTTTTATGATGGTTTTTTTGTCCCTGCCCCTTGTCATGAGGGTCAGTCAGTTTCCAAATTGTCTGAGTTCTCACCTTTGGAAACACACCTTTCTGAGGGTGTGAACTCTTAAGTTTTTGGCTTGTTCTCACCTAGCATCAAGTAAAATGTAAACTCACTAAGTGGTTTGTGAGCTCTTCAACTCTTAAATTTCTGGCTTGTTCTCACCTAGCATCAAGTAAGGTGTGAACTTACAGAGAACAAAGGATTCCCTTTCACAAAAACTAGTTCCAGAATCAGTTTTACATGAGAGTAAAATGGGTTTGGGGAGAGGCTCGTTAGTCTGCTCATATAAAAAAATACCAGAACATTTCTATCTGATAAAGACTGTGCCACAATGAGCTACCTCTCTGAAAGACTGCTGATTAAGGTGGAGGATTTAGGATCTGAGCTTTCCTTTTATACTGAAAACATCCTAAGTGCTGATATGGATTATGTTGTGTTTCAACCCTGTTTTTTTTAAACCAGGGATTTCATCTTCTCATGAAAAACAGCAGACTGAAAAAAGCTTCTCTAACTCCCTATTCTTCTGTTTTCCTCTTGAGTATTCTGAGAAATTATCTATACTGATGTGCTAATCTTTTTCTCAATATCTTTTTGTCAGGAAATTAAGAGTTTCTTTAACAATTAACCATCAGTTGAATAAATGAACCTGTTAAATTTTGGCTTCAAATTGATATTTGGGACTTTTCTTTAAGCATTATAAGCTATTAAATTATTTCATGATTTGTATAGGGGTCAGACTACTACCATAGGAATCTCTGAGGTAATTTCTGGAGTCTTCACCAACCAAACACACATGATTCCAGATTCAAATAAGAACTAATGGATAGAAGGATGTATGATGGATGGATAGATAAAAATAATTTGTTAAGTCCTTGTTAAGTGTCAAGCAATGTGATACTTGGTAAAATAATTGTAGGAGTAAAAAAGCAAGTTATTCCTTGCTCTTAAGCAACACACATTTTAAAGTGAGGACATGAGTACAAAATAATTAATCTGTGAGGCAAACTAAAGGTTTATTAGTCATAGAGTGCCATGATAAGGCAGAGAAATGTCAGGAATTTCTCAGTCTCAAGTCATTAGGACTTTTATAGGCTGGTTAGATGGGAGTGCAGAGGATTTTAGAGGACAAATCAGAAAAGAAGAGGGTAAAACCAAAATACCCTTAGTATAAATTGACCAGAAAAATAAGGTCTGAATATCCTCTAGCTTACCAAGTGGTTGGTATATAGGAAGCATGTAATAATTGTTGTTTTTCATACATTCATTCATTCATTTCTACATTGTGTAGTATACAGAATTGGGGTCATATAGTTTTTTCTAGCTTTGGCTGAGTTCCAAAAGCTGTTAGAGGTTTAGAATCTTGAGGAAAAGCAGTTGACTGGATCTTCCGTAGAGGGAGGTAGTCAATGAGCGAGCTGCTTTGATTACCTAACTTTTTAATATTGAAATTTAGCCTAGCTTTGATATATTTACTTAAGAAATTATTATTTTAGATAAACCCTTTATATCTTCCTTTCCTATACCACCCCTGCCTTCCCTCCCTTATCTTAGTGTCTGTGGAGTTAATAAGGAGAGTAATTAGAGAGGAGTTAAATCTGTGAAGAATTATCTAATTGACAGCATTAGTTATAGTTAGTCAAATCATCATTTATTCCCTTTAGATAGTAATAGCATTTTGTAAAGCTGAGTTTAAAGGCAGGTCCTTACTCAGACTCCATCTTTACTTCCCTTCCCCCACCTGGGGTTCCTGAGACAACTGATAGGGCTTTCCTTTGATCCACCTTCCTAACAAACATCCTTCAAACAAAATAAACTCTTTTATGTTTCAATAGCCCTATTAGTGTAATTTGTCTGTTAGTTATCAAGTGGGAAGAAGAGAGAAAGAGACAACATACTCTGGGTTAGAGGAAGCTGGGGCATCCATCTTGAAGGAAGGAGTTACTTCAAAACAGGTCCCTTCCTGTGAAATTAACTAAAGCCTGTTTGTTAATTTCAGTCTATTCTATTTCCCTCAACTTGTGTTTGAGTCTAAGTCCCAGTCTGTAAGCCTGCTGTGTTTGTCTGTTTAGTTTAACTTCTCTTCTCCCTAAAAGATCTCTGTTTCCCTTCTGTGTTATACTCCTGACTTCAGTCCTATTATACCCTGAATCTCCTTTAGTCCCAGCCTACCTGTAACCGAGATTACCCACTTAGCAAGTCTCCAACATCCTCCTTTCAACCTATCTTCTGAAGAATAGAAAAAGAAAATGAATTGCACAAGATTCATTTTTATATTAAGCAGTCTATCGCTGCTTATTTGGTCTTTTATGCAGGGAATGTGTGCATTTTGGCTGGTAAAAGTACCAAACATGATACAACAATTAATTGAAATCTACGACTATTATAAATGGTTTGCATTCACTTTAGCTGAATGCATAGGCTTCATTCCAACAGCAGTAGCAATTGTTCTGGCTCTATGGCATTTTTTGGCAATTTTAAAAGCGGTCCTGACTCATCTGTTTAACTATTATAAGGCATCTGATTCAAAACAAGGAAATGATAACAAGGAACTAGTTGAGAACATAAAACTACTGTTCCAAGTGTTGAGGCAATTACGTGAAGGGAATGAACTCAATAAACATACCATCTTACAACTTGAAATTGTAGAATCAAAATTTTTTGGGAAAAAAGAAACAGAGAAAGATCAACCAATACAGAATGCAGTGGTCTCTGTCCTACCAATAGTAGACAGGACTATTGTACAACCTGGAGAGGGGGTGGTGCATGTCAAAACATACAAGGCATTCACTGCTAGTGATATGGAGGTTTTAAAACGCCGTTTTCCCAGATTCTACGAAAAACCTTACAAAAGTTTAAAAGAATTAAAGCGGGTGTTCACACTTTTTAACCCTAGTTTCGACAATGTCGAATTTCTTTTGGGGGAATGTTACACGCCCTCGGAAAAGGAAAAATTCCTGACCGAAACTAGAATGAACCCAAATTTAGAATCATGGCCGTTAGTACATCAAGATCTAGATTTCACTCAACACGCCAACATGAGATACTTGTTAAGATGCAGAGCTGATCTTACTGAAGCAATGAGAAATTTTGCAAAAAGGCCAAATGCATGGCAAAAATTTGAGAAACTGAGGCAAGGGGAAGAAGAGCACCCGAGCAGTTTTCTAGACAGAGTTATTGAAGCTGCTGAAACGATATTAGGACTTAGAGATACTCATTCCCAGGATAAGATCTATCATATAAGGAGACAATTTGTAAAGGGAACCTCAATCCCGATACAAAATTACTTCAGGCAAAGTTGTCCACAGTGGGAATCATTACCACTGGAGGATATTAGGAATCATGCAGCATATATACATGATTCCAAACAGAAAGAAGAGAGAATGGCTAGGCAATCTGACAATGAGAAAGATGAGATCTTAGCAGACTTGAAGAGGCAATTAAAAAAGTCGAGACGGGAGAAAGAAATCGAAGAGGTGAAGAATTTTGCTCTTCAAACAAGTAGAAACCAGTTTAGACAACCTGCCAACAGCACCCCAAAATCAAAATCAGCACCCCGATGCTACTTGTGTGGGAAGATCGGGCACGTGATTCGTTTTTGTAGATATAAGCAACAAATTGATTTTTCAAAACCCAATAATCAAAGAGATAATAGAAAAACATTTTATAATTCAAAGTGGGCTAGAAATAGTGAATCAAATAGACATAATCAAGAAAAACATACAGATACTTGCTGCAATCACACATGCAAAAAGTACAGTCAAACACCTTTGTTAGATGATATGGAGAGATATATACAAATGGGCACGAAACCGAAAAAATCATTATGAATTGAGATTTCTAATTTAAAACTTATCAATCAGTGTAATTTGGGTGTGGCAGAGTCTAAGAGAATTGGGGGAAGCAAAATGAGAAATCGAGGCAAAATAGAAAAGGTGTCTAAAGTAATCTACACAGAGGATACACATAGGTCTGTGGTAGATAATGAGCAATGGGAAGACATAATGCAAATGCGCAAAGAAATCTTTGGCATTAAGGAGGATGATTATATAAGGGATCAGCTTTCTCATTCCATATCACACACATTGGGTGGGAAGCATGAATCAAACCATTGCAAAGAATCACATCAAGAAAATTTGCAAACGGGTTTAGAATTAGATGCAACAGTTCTTTCCCATGCAATTGCTTTAGACACAAGGTCACAGTTAGAGGTTAAAGAGCAAAAAAGTTTAGAGGTTGGCAAGAACTTGATTTTAAAGAAACGACCCACTGATTTAAAAGATGATAGCAGCTGTGTAGGAAAGTCAAAATCCACCTTTCTCAACCCCTTAGCTACAGAATTTCATCCTAAACTTTGGGGAAGAGATAGGGAACAGTTGCCTTCTTCTACAATCAGTGTGGCTGAACATTACATTGAGAGTGTTACTGTGATTGATAAAAATAAAAATCATCTAATGTCAGTCACAAAAACAGTAGGGCAAAATAGGGAACAACAGTCAGCTTTTGAATCAGTAACTGAACCTGAAGTGTTGAAGGGAACACAATCTAACTATCATACAATCCCGGAGACTACTGAAGGAGAGATTGATGATTCGAGGCTTGACAATTCTTTAAAGAGCAGAGTGGAAGATAAAACAAATCAAACTTCCATTTCTGAAGCCCTTAATGAAAGCCAACATGGAATTTGCAATAGTGACAATGACTTACAAGCTCTCAATGAGAGTATGCTCTTTAAGCCTGCTTTCTGTAATCCGGATTCTAAACTGAACTTGCCTAATGGTGCTATAGGAAGTTTGGGTTTAGAAACAAAAGACCATACGCAACAAAGAATCAATGACAAGTGTACACAAAATACTGAGGATTCTTTACTACCCGTAGTGCCAGTGAAGTCCAATGACAGTGGAGAACCCTTAGTTACTTTAGAAATCGGGGGAGTACACTATGAGGGATTACTCGACACGGGGGCAACTTGTTCCGTACTACGAGAACCACCTGAAGGATGTCAATTTCAAGGCAGTTTAAGAGTAAGAGGAGCTTCTGGGGTAGCACAACAAGTCCCAAAGCTAAAAGTTAAAATGTTAAAATTTGGACCTCTGACTCTTGAACACACCTTCCTATTGATGCCATCATGTCCTTCAAACCTCGTGGGAAGAGATCTTCTATGCAAATTGGCTGCAACCATCCAATGTCAACCGGATGGACAAATTTATTTACACATACCTAAGATCAAATCTCTGAAACACCATTCCATTTTATTTTTAGACACATGTAGTGAGGAACCATCATACCAATCAACTGATAACATCTATGAGGTTCTAGATGATATTCCAGATTATGTGTGGGCTAAAAATTCAAATGAGGTGGTCAGGATATTATCAGCGGAACCAGTAAAGATAGAGGTGAAAGAAGGCTTACCTCCAAGAATTCCTCAGTTCAGACTTAGTCAAGAAGCAATAGAAGGAGTGAAACCCATCATAGAGAGTTTATTGGAGCAGGGCATATTAAAATATGGATTTTCGCAATACAATACACCAATCATATCAATAAAGAAAGCAAAATTATCTCCTGATGGAAAGACTCAATGGCATTTAGTTCAAGATCTAAGAGCAATAAATGACCATGTGCAAAAGACCTATGTCGTGGTACCAAGTCCATCGCAAATCATTGCAGCGATTCCACCTGAAGCTGCTTGGTTTACTGTTCTGGACTTGAGCTCTGTGTACTTCTCTGTTCCCCTGCACAGAGACAGCCAGAAGTTGTTCGCTTTCTCCTGAGAGGGTAAATCTGTCTTCTGGACGCATTTGCCCCAGGGATTTGCAGATTCAGCTTCACTCTTTTGTCAAATTCTGCAGAGAGACCTTGAGTCGATAACATTCCTTGACAGCAAAATGGTACATTATGTTGATGACATCCTGCTAATGTCACCATCTGCTGAAGTCTGTTACACTGATAGCGTACACTTGATCAAAGAGCTAGGCAAAAGGGGCCATAAAATTTCCAAATCGAAACTTCAATTCGTGAAGGAAAAAGTAAATTATTTAGGATTCATCCTAGAGAAAGGCTCCAGAAAAATTTCCAAAAAGAGAACACAAGATATACAAAATTTGAGTTTGCCTAAGACCAAAAAGCAACTCAGGGCAATCATAGGAATAACGAGCTTCTATAGAAACTGGATTCCAGGTTATGCTTACATCGCAAGACCTCTGATAGAGCTAATCAAAAAGGAAGTTCCAAAACCGTTAAAACTGAATAAAGAACATATCCATGCATTAGAGAAATTGAAATCACTTACTCTATCAGCTCCAGCCCTAGGTATCCCTCATCATGACAAACCATTCCTACTATATGTACATGAAGACAAAGGGATAGCCTCCAGTGTTCTCACACAAACATTTGGAAATAGACTTAGACCAGTTGCTTACTACAGCTCTAAGTTAGATTCAGTGATTTGTGGTATGCCTAGTTGTTTAAAAGCCATAGCTGCTGTAGCCACCATGATTAGAAAATCTTCATCCTTGGTATTAGGGAGTGAACTGAAAGTATTTTCCCGACACCAAGTGGAATCTACTTTAAGAAACACCAACTTACAGGCATTCACTTCTCAGAGATTATCAAGATACCAAGCGATTCTATTGGCTAGTGAAAATATAACTTTTCACTGGTGCAGAAACATAAATCCTGCAACTCTGATTCTAGATTTACCTCTGGAAGGAGAAAGTCTACATATCTGTGAAGATGCACTTAACATCATGCATAAAACAAGACCTGATTTAGACGATAAGCCAATGAAAGACCCTGATATTACCTTATTCACAGATGGATCATCATATGTAGTAGGCAATCAGAGATATACCGGAGCAGCCGTAGTGACAGCCTCTGAAACACTTTGGTACTCATCGTTACCATCTACCATGAGTGTTCAAGGAGAAGAATTAATGGGCTTAATCTACGCTCTAAAAATTGCAGAAAATCTAAAAGCTAACATTTTTACAGATTCTCGTTATGCTTTTTCGAGCGTCCATCATTCTGCCATAATTTGGAAAAATCGAGGTTTCATTACATCAAATGGCAAACAAATAGCATATGGCAATTTAATTAATCAGTTGTTGGATGCAATCCAATTACCAGCCCAAGTGTCAGTAATCCATTGCAAAGCTCATACAAAAACCCAAGGACCAATCAAATTAGGGAACAAAGGAGCCGACCTGACTTTCAGATATGCAGCAAGATATGGACCTCTGACAATTCTAAACTTATCTTTGGTGGAGGAAGAAGATCTAAAAAATGCATACTCCCCAAAGGAAGTGAAGAATTGGAAGAAACATCACAGTGCATATCTTGTTAACGGAGTTTGGTTAGGAGCAAATGGAAAACCGATGTTACCTAAATCCTTATATTACACATTTTGCAATGCACTACACTGGTACTCACACTTGTAAGGATTAAGTAGGCAGCAGGTGGAATTGCAGCCACTCAAACCTCCTGTGGGGGGATGGGTTCATCTTAGGACAGTGGCAGTTAACTCTACACAAGAGGCTGATCAAGCTGTCCTTACTGGGGAAAGGCTGGTCAGTGGCTTCACTAAGAGGATTTCATCTAATTCTCTCTCAACTCAATGATTTGGATGAGAAGAGGAGTTCTTCAATGAGAAAGGATAGTTCAGGGTGACAGGTGAGATCCACACACAAGGATTTGTGTTAAAAACAATAGGGCCCCCACTATTGAAGGTCACTTCTAACTGCCAGGCCTTGATGTAATAGAGGATCCTATCAGAGTGAGTGATGATGTTATGGCTGTAAGAAATAAAATGGACATAAAAGGATAGATTTATAAATATTAGGGTTTTAAATGATTTATTGGGAGTCACTAGAAAAATAAAGCTATGTGCCTATTAAGAGTTAGTTTGAAAGTGAAGCCGTCCAGCAGCTTCACAAAGATTCCTAGTGGGTTGGACACTCAGAAAGGGGAACCAAGGACTGAGTGAAAATGGGTTACGGGTTAAGGATTAATGGAAAGAGAACATAAGGCGAGAATAAAGATACACAGACACAGAAAGTTTTGGCATAAGGTAGACAGACAGCAAGTAAGCTCTGATGGTCAAGAGCTTCATGGTTAGGAGCTCTGATGGTTAAGAGCTTCATGGTTAGGAGCTCTGATGGTTGAGAGCTCTCTTGCCAACTGATGTCTTGTCACTTTTATTGGGGTTACAACAGTATGGGGGGAAGGGGAAGAGGCTGGTGGCCTGATACATTAACATTATGAGGTAATCATCATAAAATGCAAACTGCCAAAACCTGAAATAATAGGTAGAGTTAAGATCAGGATCCAAGGTGGATATGGCCTAAGGCATCTACTGATGTTTGATACCTATGTTAATTGATCATTGAAGGAAAAGTAAGGAGACTGAGATAACTGACTCTCTTCTGGGGTGTAGCCTTAGGGAAGGGCTAGGGATTTGGCAATTTGACTCAAGATTACAGAGATCAATCATTAGCAGTATAAGAGTTAAGTTCTGGATACTTCTTAAAATAATATCATGATTAATGTATACCTGGATTGCTACAGAAAGTCTCACCCTATTGCCTTTTCCTCCCTTCCTGGCTCCTGCTCCCAAATCAGAAAAAAGAAAGTACCAATACAGTCCTTAGTCTTTATACTTTTCTCTACATTATTACTCTTCTTGCCTACGTGATTACACAAGCAAGGAATCATGGAAAATGTAGTTTGAAGCCTCCTAAACTTCCAAAGGAAGTTTAGATCCAGGACCTAAAAATTAGTCCAAGGACTCCTAAATTTCCAATATCACATTGTGTACCCCAACTGTAGAATCAGAGGCTATTTGAACTGTAGAGTAACTCTTTAATTACTAAAGGAAGGTAGATTGAGAAAAGGAATTGTGAGGTGAAAGAAGGAAGAGAAAGGAAGGGAAAGCCAGAGTAAGGGACAGGAAGTTAGGGAAGCCAGGTAGACCCCAAGCCCAGGAGGGGAAATTGACCCTAACTCTTCAGAGCTCAATAAAGTTCAGGTAGCATTTATTGTTAGAATAGCTAGATTTTTATTTAGATTAGGAAAGGACAAAGTTAGGTAGGGGAAAAGGGTCTACTCTGTTAGGCTCTCCTCCAGAATTGAGAGCCTCCATGGTCAGGAGAGTGCCAAGAGCCCCAAAGGTGCCAAAACTCTCTCTTTTATACTTTCTCTGAAACGTCCCATAAAAGAAGTGGGAGGTGCCAGGGGAAGTTGTAGCAGGGAGTCCTAGGAGACTATGTCTCCCAGGGCTTAGAATAATTTTAAAAAGTACATTCCCCCTGTGATCCTTTGGGAGACCAGTCTCCCCAATGGATCATAAAAAACATAAATAAATTTAAAATTACACTAAAATAAAGGGTATATACATCAATACAAGGGGACAATGGTAACAGTTTTTACAATATAAGGAAATCAAATACTTGGTGCTTCTTTTAAAAAAATTCGGGGGGCAGGTCACCTTCTTTCACTATATATATATATGTATACACACACATACAAACACACACACACACACACACACACACACACACAAAACAAATGCATTTAAACAAAACAGAAAACAGTTGAATTTAACAAAACAAATGAATTTTAGCATGGCAAATGAATTTTAAACCAGACAAATGAATTTAAAACTCCCCAAAGTTCAAAATTTTGCACATCTGGTTGCTTTCTTAGGCTCCTGGATCAACATGCGTTCTCCATGTTGTCTGCACTGGCATCTCCATTTGGATTCCAGGAGGTAGTAAATCTCTTTTCCTAAATTAACTTAAACTCTCCATATGAAATAAAAACACATTCCCCACTGAGGAGGATAGAAAGAAACAATGAAATCACAGAGGGATATATGGCTGAGGCAGGAAGCATATCACTGCCAGTCAAATTCATCAGAAAAATTAGCACAAAAAGGCCAGATAATTAGTGGATGAAAAATTCTAAACATCCAATTATAAATTTTATATGAAAAAATTCTAAATAAGAAATAAAATCACACTAGGTCTTTGAATAATGCCCAATTAAAGTAATCCATGTACGACATCATACACTTACCCACTTAGCAACCAGGACCACAGTCAACCACTGTAGTAAGAAAATTAGAAAAAAAGGGACTAGATTTTTATTTATTGGTCTGATGTTATGTTGTTTCTTCTTTTCTTCTTTCCTCATTTCTTCTCATGGATAGAATATGGAGCCAGAATAGCCAATTGTTAGGAACTTGATATAAGTTCAAGGAGTGTGGTTCAAGAAGTTCTATGTCTTAACCTATGTTAAGCTTTGCAACCTCAATTCTCACACTAGGTTCAAGTCCTTTTTATTGGCATAGAAGTCTCAGCAATCCTAGTAGGATTAGTTTCTCTGTTTGACCTGTGTGCTCATTTGGCATCAGTCAGGTTAAGTATGTGCTGCTTTGTCACTGTGAAGGTATCTGTGCTTCTTTGGCACTGTATAGATGAAATCTGTTCTCCTTTGTTTATCCCATTTCGTCAAATCAGACATATGTACTAAGTCCCATAATAGCAAAATACCAATGGCAGTTTCAGTAGTCTAAGGCTTTGGGGCAGGCAGTTACAGTTAGAACAAATGGATATACTAAACCTACACTAATCTAATAATAAAAACCCTTTCAATTTAGATAACATTTGCTTCAAATAAAAAATTGCAATTATAAAAATGTGCTAAAAATTCAAATATAGATCTGCTGTAATCAATGACAATCAATCAATCAATCAATCAATATGTATATACATACTGCAATTTGTGACAGTTTAGGAGGGGTAGAATATAAAGGTTCTTATCCAAAATTTTAGATGCATTTCCTCTTAGCCTAGCCATGATCCACAGTAAGAGTGCAAATGAAGTAAAACAATGGGGTTATAAAAGCAATAATACATTTAAGAAAATACAAAAATTTTACAAAAAGCACAAAATACAAATTAAGTCAATACAATACAGGTTTCCTTCAAGGTAATTGATCAAATTTTCCAAATACACAAAATATAAGTTTTCTAAATTATCAACACAAAGGCACATATCAAATACTGGATGGCACAAATAAAAATAAGGGAGTAGACAAGGACTATATTGTAAAAATCTGTTTCTTCTTTTCTATTTTTAAAGGGAGACAAAATTGAAAAGGGTTAATAGCAACAAAAACAACAAAGGCAATAGAGTTCTAAGGGGCACCTCCTTCTGCCCCATGTGGATGTGCAGTAGCACCCTCAGTTGATTGTGGATGAACTCCACTCAGAAGATTCTGCTGTGGTGTCATTTGCTGTGAGTTATCTGCCTGATTATCAGACCTGAATAGTTATTGCTCCAATAATTATTGTTTCTGAAATTAGTATTCTTTCTATAGTTGTTGTTATTGTTATTCCTGATTGTCTGTAACAGATTCCTGCAATTCATTATTAAGTGGCCCTTCTTGTTACAGAAGTGGCAGGTCAAAGATTGACAATTACTGTTGGAGAGAGGCAAGTGGTATTGGTGTAATATCATCATGCCCTCTTTTCTGTTTTTCTATTTTATTTCATAATGATTTCAGTTCTTTTTGTATGGTATCCAATAGATCATTAGTTTGTACCTTTGTCTCTTCATGTCCTTTAGTGACATACACAGCTATTCTCCTTAGTTTGTCCAGATTCATCTCTGGCCATTTCGGACAATGCATCTTAAAGTAATCCTGTACCACTCTGCTAGAATTGTTTACAAATGGTCACCTTATTTGTCTTATGCCCTGCTCTGTTGATAAATCCAAGTCCAAATATCGACCTCCCAATTCAATAAGCCTGTCTATAAACTGAGAGGGAGTTTAGTCATCATTTTGCATTAGGCGATCACATTTGGTCCAGTTGTCTGGATGTTCTGCACATTCTTTCATTGCTTTTAATATTACAGCCCTAGCATTATTTAACTGCAAATATTCCTCAGGATCATTGTAATTCCAGTGAGAGTCCTTGCATGGCCAGTGTACTGCATTTTGTCCTTGGAACTTATTTATATGAGAGATGATTTTGTTTCTTTCTCTCTCTGTCAGGAAGATCTGGAGTAATTTTTCCACATCCTTATAGGAAGGATTGTATTGGGAAAATATGCGTTCCATCCTTTTCATTACAGCTATGGGTTCGTCGCTGTAATTTGAAATATATTTTTAAATTCTTTGATATCTTGAAGAGTGAATGGAGTACGGTGTGTTATATTTATCACATCCCCAGATCAGTCTAATGTAGGCACTTCCCTTAGTGGGAAAAGGCCATAATAGGAATCAGAATCATATGAAACAGAATCATAGCGTGGTTTTTGCTTTTTCTGAGTCATTTGGGTGCTTACCGAGGCAGTGTGAGTCTTTTGAGTTGTTTGTGTGCTTACCATGGCATGGGTAGGAACTGGTACAGTCTCAGTTGGGATTGGTTTTGGGTTGGGAGAAGGGACAGGGGAGGATGGGGTGCCAAGAGAAGTAGCAGGGGAGGGAGGGTTGTTCAAGAGATGCACAAGATGAGAGAGGAGTTTCTTCACATCTGTCTCCTCTATTTCAGGAGAAATAGGACTTTCCTCTCTGAGTATTTCAGGAACAGCCTCACAAAATTTTGAATCATATTTTTGAATTGGATACTACTGAAATTTTGAATCAGATATTTGAATTGGATCCTTCTTTTCCAGTGCATTGTGCATAGAGTATTTGAAATTGTCCAATTGGATTTATACTGCTGCTTGGATCTGGACCTACAGTTTCCTATTTGTAGCATTCTGCATGTTATTGGAAATTAAAAAAAGAAAATTTCCCAGCCACATCAAAAGGAGGAGGTATTCAGAAACCTTAAAGGTTTCCAATTTGGCAAAAGCCAAAAGACTTTCCTGTATAGGATCAAACATATTGAGTGGCTTCTATTGATTTATTTATTTAGTCAGCTAGCCCCAATTATTTAATTTATTTGTTTGGCATATTTATTTATTTAAGTTTTAGCTGCAAAAAAATTATTTTTTTTATTTGTTTGGTTTTGCTATATATTATGTATTATTGGTGATGCCCTCCAGTGGCAGAAAGGCAGCACTGCAACTTAGCAGAAAAAGGAGGGGGTGAAGACACTGAATGCTCAGTGCTGGCTTCTTGTGGCCAAGATGCAGTACCACAGGGGGAGGAGAATTAGGGGTGGGACTAGGGGTGGGTCTAGTGCTGATGGCGGTGGGAAGGGGTGGAGCCACGGCACTGCAGGGTTATGGAAGTCAAGATGTAGGAAGGGTTGGGACTGAAGCACCCCAAAGCACTCTAGGGTTCCTTCCTTACTAAGGTAAGTAGGATTTTCTGGCTTTTGGGCTTTTATTTTCTTTTTTTCCCAGTAGGTAGTTAGAGTTAGGGGCAGGCAGGGAGTTTTAGAATTAGACTGGGGTGGGTGGATGTCAGAGAGGGAGAAGGGTTTTTTCCAGGACCCCTACTGAGTGTTTTAGTGAGATTCCCCTCCTGCATTTTAGCTCAGCAAGGGTGAGGAGGGTTATGGTTAAGGCTCCTGGGCTAGGTGAGGGGGATTTAGATCTAGGACCCCTGTTGAGGCAGAGGAGCCTGGCAGGGGTTTAGTAGGGGAAGGGCCCCCAGCTGGGCTGGGTTTTGGGTGGGAAATTTTTTACATACTGGTAGGCAGTAAGGCAAGCAGGTAGTTAGCAGGCAGTCAGACAGGCTAGTTCAGGTCCCATTGGACACCATAAAAATGTGGCTTTGGTTGTGATAGAAGGAAGGTAGGATCAGAGAAGGAAGGTAAAGGAAAGGAAAGGAAAGCCAGAGGAAGGAGAGGAAGTTAGCCCAGCCAGGAGCCCCCAGCCCCAGTGGGAAATTGACCCTAGCTCTTCAGAGCTCAATAAAGTTCAGGTAGCACTTATTGTTAGAATAGCTAGGTTTTTATTTAGATTAGGAAAGGGAAAAGTTAGGTATGAGAAAAAAGGTCTACTCTGGTAGGCACTCCTGCAAGGTTGAGATCCTCCAGGATCGAGAGAGTGCCAAGAACCCCAAAACTCTCTCTTTTATACTTTCTCCAAAACCTCCCACAAAGGAAGTAGAAGATGTTGGGGGAAGTTGTAGCAGGGAGTCCTGGGAAACTATGTCTCCCAGGGCTTAGAATAATTTTAAACAACACAGAATGAAGGTGAGGAAAATGGGAAGGGGAGGTCTCAGTTATCTAATCAAGTTGAGTCTGTGGCTGGCCTTATCCCAAACAGGGCAAGGCCACTTCACAGTTCTTCCTCTTTCTTTCTGTCCTAAAGCTCAAATACATAACTAAATAAATAAATGAGCAAGCTTTGGAAAGATATTGACAGATGTTGCTTGTAGATCTTCAGGGATGACATTTAATCTCAGTTACTGCTAGTTGGATTTTATAGCAGCAGCAGGGAACAGGTCAATGTGGGGACTGACTGGAACAGTTGGTATTTGAATAGTAGGGAAAATCTTATGGAGCTTCTGGTATAGGGAGTGGCTAAGGTTCAAGGAGTGCCTTGCTCAGACCACCCACCATCCTAGATCCCAAGACCCAAAATAAGCTTCCTCTGCCTGGGGATATCCCCTTAAAATAGTCTAGTTCTAACTGCCCCTAACTGCCCCGAGCTTCTTGGGGTATGAACCCCCTTTGCCTTCTAGTTTACACACTCTACCTCTTTTCTCCGTTCCTTTGCACAAGCTCCTTCCACCTTTGCATTACTTGCTGAATGGTACCTCTTAAAATCTCTGATTTCCTTCATAGCTCATTTCTAGTTTTCTGGTCATATTCTGGTTTTAGGCCTATTATCCCTAAAACTATCATCTTTTAATTATTGTTTACATATTTTATAACTATTTATATTTGTACAAGCTATCTCCTCTTATGGAAAAGAAGTTCTCTGAAAGAAAAATATTTTATTTTGTCTCTGTAATCTCAATGTCTTTCATGTATTAAGTATTTAATAAATGTTATTTATTGATGTGTTTACAAAAAGAATGGGTGCATTCCTATTAAAAGAACATGAAGCAAAATTAGATACATTGCTTTGACTAGTGCTAACCAACCAATATATCAGTAAAATATTCTTTATTTCCAAGTCATATCAATATGAACAGGATAAACATCTAATAGTAAGTATGAGTTGGGTATAAAGATTCCCTGTGGCCAATTAGAAATATTTTCCATCTTCTCTCATCCATTTCATATTACCTAGACATGATTTAAAATTTCAATTCAACACATTTAGCCATTCAGAACTAGCAAAAGGGATAACTTAACTATTTAGTGAATTCAAGGTTGATGCTATTAATATTTTGATTTGTATATCTGAGTACCAAAATGCTATGATAATGAACTCTATCAGAAAGGATTAACCATTCACAATAAAAAACTAATCATATGCTTCCTAACATGGAATTTTGGCTTCATACTTCAGAAAATAAAGCATTCTTAACACCCACACATAAGACTAACACATGTAGTTCTAAAATTATGATATTCTATATTGGTTAAATTCTGCTTCATTTTCTATTTTGGACTATCTGAATCATTGAAATTTATCTACATTTTAAATACCAGTACCATTGTCTCTTCTTTTTTAAGATACTGTGCTTTGAAATGCTTCAAAAGATAAGTGATTTCTTCATTGTAAGTACTTCTCTAATAAGATCACATGCCTAGAATTGAAAGGGACCCAAGAGATCCTCCAGTCCAAACTCATCATTGTGCAGATGAGAAAAATGGAGCTTAAGAAAGCATTATAGGAAGATGACAGAATAGAGTAGGACGCTTTTTTACCTTCCTAAAACACCCCACAAGCAACCAAAAATGTGTCAGCATTAAAAGTGACAAAAATGATAGGAGATGTGAGTTAAGATGAACAGCAAAACACAGAGAAATAGAAAGGTCTATAACTTCTCTGGCCTCAGGCCCACCTCTATAGGCCCTGAGAGCAGAAACAGGGAAAACTGAGGGAATCCACAAAGTAAACCAGGAGGGACAGATCAACAACCTCATTTTGTTTGCTGAACCTGAACATCCTCTATCCCCAAAGATACTACTGGAATCTGAATCAGCAGACAGAGGACCTTGGGAGCAGCTGTGTTTGCCTCTTCAGCTCTGGAGACCCCAGCTGGCTCAAGGCTGGGAACTGAAGGAATGGAAACCTTGGAGTGAGCAAGCTCCAGGCCCAAAAAGCAGAATTCTAATAAAGGAGGGATTCTGGAGGCTTGAAAATCAAAACTAGACACTTCCTCAGAAGGGGGCTGTGGCAGTGTGAAAGGAATAGTGAGGAAGAGGTATGCACTGGTGAGTGTTTGTGATGAGGTATTAGTGCCCATTAGTTGTGGTTACCCTAGGACAGTGGAGTCTCAGATTATTTCCACAGCAGGAGGTAGGTTGGCTGCTTGTAGATGCATGAGCAGAACTGTCTGTGGGTTCTGGTTGGAGCACCTAAAGTCAATCTCTGAATGGGATTAAGCTAAGGACAGGGACTACATTGGACTCTGGTTAATAAAAACCACAGTAACTAAATAAAAAAAAAACACCAGTAAAACACACAAACATACATATACACAAATCCTGAAACCTGAGATAACATATATCAATATAATAGGAAACCTAGAACTCCAGAAAAAAAAGCCAAAAAATCAGTCTATTGGCTTGGCCAATAAAAATAAAAACAGGCAGAAAGGAGAATGAACTCAACTATTGATGGCTATTATGGGAAAAGAGAAGATATTGGTTTAAACTCAGAGGACGTAGAAGTAAAATACCTACTTCTAAAACAGCAAAGAAATACAATAAATGGTCACAAGCTCAAAAAGAATTTTTGGAAGAGCTTTAAAAAGACCTCAAAGGACTTCCAGGCTAAGATGGCCACAGAGTAGAAACAAGAGTCTTCTTCCTCTAACAACCAACCAATATAAAGTGCCTCAAAAGAACAAAAATCAAAATCATACGGGGGGTATAATTACTCCTACCAAAGCATGAGCTGATAACCCCTACCCCATTCCACCTATATCTTCAGAGTCAGAGCAATTACAGGTCAATCTCTAGGTTCTCAGGGGGTTGGCTGAGGACACCACAGACTTACTCCAGAGAGCAGCGAGACTTGGGATGCCAAGAGGCTGAGGAACAAGGAACTTGGGTGCAGAGATAGGACAGAAAGGGGTTGCCCACACCAGATGTGGTGGAAACTAAAAATAGCCTCAGTGCAAAAACCACTCTGTAGCACAGAGAGCTGCCTACACTCCTCACTCAGACTTCTGGATGGGAATGAAAGAAAAAACTAACACTGCAATGACCACCAACCCCAAACAACTACAATCTACAACTACCAAAAAAAATAAGAAAAAGCCTCTGATCTTGGATAACTTCTATGAAAAAAATCAGCAGACTATAGAGGAGATAGCAGAGTGTAACAAATAATCAAACACATCCAAACATTAAAAAAAATGAAATTTGTCAGAAGATCTCAAGGAACTCAAATTTGAGTTCAAGAACCAAGTAAGAAAGATAGAAGAAACTTGGGAAGAAACATGGGAAATAGTTCAAAAAGAAAATAACAGTTTAAAAAACAGAATTTCATACTTGGAAAAAGAAGTCCAGAAATCACATGAAATGATAATGAAATTGGAGAGCAGCATTGACCTGTTGGAAGTCATGAAAAGCAGAATAGACCAAACAGAAAAGGAAAACCAAACTATCACAGCTGAAAACCAGTTTTTAAAGACCAGAATTGGGCAAGTAGAAGCTAATGATCTCACAAGACAACAAGAATTAATAAAGCACAGTCAAAAGGATGACAAAATAGAAAGAAACATGAAATATCTCATTGAGAAGATGTCTGACATAGAAAACAGATCAGGATAGATAATTTGAGAATCACAGGTCTACATGAAAATGGAAAAAACCAGAAAACTTGACATATAACAAGAAATTATCCAAGAAAACTGCCCTGATATTCTTGAACAAGAGGGAAAAATAGATGTTAAAAGAGTCCATAGATTCCCCTCTATATTCAATTCTCAAAAAACAACCACCAGGAATGTAATTGCCAAATTCAAGGGCTTCCAAGCAAAGGAGTAAATATTGCAAGAAGCCAGAAAGAGACAATTCAAATATCAAGGAGCACCACTCAGGATTATATGGGATCTGGCAGCCTCCACACTAAAGGACTTCAAGGCTTGGAATATGATATTCAGAAAGGCAAGAGAATTGGGCCTACAACCAAGGATCACCTACCCATCAAAACTGAATATATACTTCCAGGGGAAAGTATGGGCTTTAACAAAATAGAGGATTTCCAAAACTTTTTAAAGAAAAGACCAGGACTAAATGGAAAATCTGATGTCCAAATACAAAATTCAAGAGAAACATGAAAAGATAAATAAGAAAGTGAGGGAAAAGGAAAAAAAAAGTCAAGGGCTTCAGTAAGGTCAAATTGTTTATATTTCTATATGGAAAAATTGTATTTGTAACTCTCAGAAACTGTATTCACTATCATAGTAGTTAGAATAATTATTCTAGGTAGAGGTTGGAGTAATAAGTAGTCTAAGATGATCTGTAAAAAATAAAAAGGTAAGGAATAGAAGATGGCAGAAAGAGAAACTTGAAGGAAGAAGAAAAACAGGATAAATTATACTACATAAAGAGGTAAATGAGATAGGGAGGTGAAGAATACTATTATAAGAAGGAGAATAAGAGAGGGATAATAGGTGATACTTAAACCTTACTTTCAGTGTAATCAATTCTGAGAGGGAGAATTTCTCTAGATCTTCTAGATCCATTAGGGTATCAATTTCTATCTTACCCTATTGGGAAGTTGAGAAGGAAAAACTAAGGTAAGGAGTGGGGTGGAGAGTACCAAAAGAGAGGGAAAGAGAGGGGAAAGGGAATTTAATAGACCCTAAAGAAAAATAAGAGGAGAATAAGAAGGGAGGATGTGGGAAGGGAATTAAAATAAGGGTGGAGATTAGGAGGACTGATAAAAAGCAAAACACTTGTATAGAAGGAAATAGTGAAGTAAAAAAGGGTAAGACTAGGAGAGAAAAAAAATGATGGGGAATACTCAAGTGATAATCATAATGCTCAATATGAATGGGATGAACTCACCCATAAAATGGAAACAAATAGCAAAATGGATTAGAAACCAAAATCCTACAATATGTCATCTACAAGAAACACATGAGGCAGGTAGACACACACACAGGGTAAAGGGTAAAAGACTAGAACGAAATCTATTGGGCATCAACTGAGAAAAAGAAGGAAGGAGTCACAAGCATGATATCTGATGAAGGCAAAGAAAAAATAGATCTGATTAAAAGAGATAGGCAAGGTAATAACATCCTGATAAAAGAGAGTATAGACAATGAGGAAATATCAGTTCTCAACATGTATGCACCAAATGATATAGCTTCCACATTTTTAATGGAGAAACTATTGAAGCTTAAGGAGGAAATAGATATTAAAATTATAGTGAGAGACCTGAACCTTCCTCTATCAGATCTAGATAAATCAAAGCAAAAAATAAACAAGAAAGAAATAAGAGATGTGAATTAAATCTTAGAAAAATTAGAGTTAGTAGATATATGGAGAAAAATAAATAGGGACAAAAGCACATTCCATTCTTTTCAGCAGCACATGGTACATTCACAATTTTTTTTTACTAGGGCATAAAACATGGCAAACAAATGCAAAAGAGCAGAAATAATAAGTGAAAAATTTCATATCACAATTCAATAAAATTAATTACTAAGGGTATATGGAGAGACAAATCAAATTAATTGTAAATTAAATAATATGATGCTTGAAAATTGGTTGGTTAAAGAACAAATCATAGAAAAGATTAATAATTTCAATGAAGGGAATGACAATGAGGAGACATAATATCAAAATCTATGGGAGGCAGCCAAAGCAGTCTCCTTAAAGGATCCTAGCAAATCAACTAAAAAGCTAGGGGAAATAATGAACAACTTAAATTGCAGGATACAAAATAAATCCACATAAATCATCAGCATTTCTATATATTTCCAACATATCTCAGCAGCAAGAGTTTGAAAGATAAATTCCATTTAAAATCACCCTAGACAATATAAAATATTTTGGAATCCTTTTTCCAAGGCAAACACAGGAATTATATGAATACAACTAAAAAACACTTTTCCACAGAATTAAAACTAGATCTAAACAATTGGAAAAACATTAATTGTTCCTGGGAATGATGAACTAACATATTAAAAATGACCATTCTACCCAAATTAATTTACTTATTCAGTATCATACCTATCAAAACTACCAAGAAAGTGTTTTACTGAATTGTAAAAAATATACCAAAGTTCATTTGGAAGAACAAGAGATCAATAATATCAAAGGAAATAAAGACAAAAAATGTGATGGATGGGGGCCTAGAAGTATGAGATCTTAAACTGAACTACAAAGCAGTGGTATTAAAAACAGTTTGGTACTGACTAAGAGACAGAAGGGAGGATCAGTGGAATAGACTGGGTAAATGACCTCTGCAAGACAGTGTATGATAAACCCAAAGAGCCCAGCTTTTGGGACCAAAACCCTCTATTTGACAAAAACTGATGGGAAAATTGGAAAAAAGTAAGGGAGAGATTAGGTTTAGATCAAAATTTCACAGCCTGAATCAAGTTAAACTCAGAATGGGTGAATGGCAAATTTAAAGAGGGAAATTATAAGTAAATTAGGTGAACATAGGACAATATACCTGTCAGTTCTATAGGAAAGGAAAGATTTTAAGACCAAGTAAGAGATAAAGAATATTGTAAAATGTGAAATGAATAATTTTATTACATTAAATTAAGAAGGTTTTGTTCAAACAAAACCAATGAAACCAAACTTAGAAGGGAAGCAACAAATTTGATAAAAAAATATTCATAGCAAAAACCTCTGACAAATGTTCAATTACTCGAATTTATAAGGAGCTAAATCAATTATACAAAAAATCAAGCCATTCTTCTACTGATAAATGGGTAAGGACATGAATAGGCAATTTCAGATGAAGACATCAAAATTATTAATAAGCACATGAAAAAGTGTTCTAAATCTCTTATAATTAGAGAAATGCAAATCAAAACAACTCTGAGGTACCACCTCACAGCTAGCATATTGACTAATATGACAGCAAAGGAAAGTAATAAATGTTGGACGAGATGTGGCAAAGTTTGGACACTGGTCCTTTGCTGGTGGAATTGTGAATTGATCCAACCATTCTGGAAGGCAATTTGGAACTATGCCCAAAGGGAATTAAAGATTGATTGCCTTTTGATCTAGCCATACCACTTATGAGTTTATACGCCAAAGTGATAATAAGGAAAAAGACTTGTACAAAAATGTTTTAGCTGCACTCTTTGTGGTGGCAAAAAATTGGAAAATGAAGGGCTGCCCTCCAATTGGAGAATGGCTGAACAAATTTTGGTCTTTTGGTGATGGAATATGGACTGAAGGAATTTCATGTGAACTAGAATGACCTCCAGGAATTAATGCAGAGTGAAAGGAGGAGAACCAGGAGAGTGTTGTGCACTGTAATGGATGAAAGGGGACACTAAAATTGAGGGTGCTCTGCTTCCCTTGCTGAGTGAAGGAGGAGTAAAAGGTATTGAGGTGATAGCAGAGGAATGAAAGGAAAGCTTAGTTTAGGGAGGAATGGACAAGTCAGTATTAGGATGGTAAGGGTACAGGGTAATGTGTTCAGGAGAGGCAGCTAATACAGACTAGACACCCAAGCTAGAGGCAGAGGATACTGGGGGTAATATGCTGAACCCTTCCAGGCAGGAAGGATACTTTTATAGACACAGGGAATAGGGCCAGTCAGAAGTGGTTTGAATCTGACTTGAAGGCTTTCTTGTCAGTTGCTCAAGTCCTCAAAGGAGGAGGCACAAGACTCCTCCTGAAGGGATTCAGGAGGAAGCGTTGGGCAATTACTTCCTCCCAAGATGGATGCCTCCAGCTTCCCTCAAGAAATAAAGAGAATAAATCCTTCCCCTTCAACCTTTGCCTAATTCTTCAACACAATGATTCTCCAGAGGGTTTGCTTAGGTAACAAAGAGATTTATTAATGTTCAGGATTGATCAGGAAGGAGAGAGAGGTTTGGGGTTTCTGACAGCCGCTAGGGAGAAACGCAAGATGAGGAAGGGTCACAGTAATGAGTTAGACTGAGAGAAGGACCTACTTCTCTCAGCCAGAGAAGATTTGGCTGCTCTTAAAGTAGAGGGTATACTAAAGGGATAGTTTGAATTCAAGGATGTCCTACTTGCCTATTGGGAAAACTAAACCCACAAAGTCTATTCACTAAAAACCCAAAAGCTACCCTGCCTCCCAGAGCCCTGGGAAAACAGGCAGGGAAAACAGGAAAATAATATGGAGAAGGTCAGGGAGAAGTCCAGGGAAATCAGCTAGGTTCAAATTGTCCAGAGACAAAGCACAGGCCAAAAGCAAAACTTGAAAGTCAAAGGAGAGCTCTAGTTGGTCCTTCCGCTCTGTTCAAGGCTCAGGGACCAACTGACTTCTCTAAGAATTCTAAGGCTTCTAACTTCCATAAGTTTTGCACTCTATTGCAAATATTAATAATATGAAAATATGAATTGATCAGTAACACGTAAAATCCAGTGGAATTTCTCATTTGACAATTTGAGGGTGGTGGCAGGAAATGGGGGGGAAGAACATGAATCATGTAACCATGGAAAATATTCAGAATTAATTAATTAAATAAATAAATGGACTTAAAAAATAAAAATACCTGAAAAATAAATAAGAGAATTGGAGGAAAAATAAGGAGAATATAAGAGCAATGAAAGAGAATCAAGAAAATATTAAAGAAAGATCCCCCAAATGGAAATAGAGGTCCAGAAGCTACAGAAGAAATAATGTATTAAGAACTAGAACTGGAGAAGGAGAAGTTAATGATCAATAAGTCAACAAGAAATAATACAGCAAAATTTAACAAAATGAAATAATAGAAGAGATATGAAGCATGTTAGCAGAAGAGCAACTGAACTGGCTAATAGATCAAGGAGAGATAGCTATGAAAAGAGAAATAGATATTTAATGAGCTAAAGGAATTTCAACTATTCCTAGAGAAAATAGGATAAGGGAATCAAGAAGTAGGTGAGCACATTTGGGGGAAAAGGAAGGGATTTTGGTTTAGAGAATATAAATATTCTGTAAAAGTCTTACCTTGACACATCATACTATGGAAGTAATTCTGCATCCCTGAGGGGCTAGTGGTACTAAAACAAAAGTTTCATTGAGTATGACCAATGTGGAAAGGCTTGTTTTGGAAAAAGTATGATCCTGGCAGCAAATTGTGCCAGCTATCTAGGGAACAATCTACCAAAATATGGTCCTGGTAATACATGTTGAAAATATGAGAAGCAAATGGATTAAAGTGATCAGATTAAAGTCTGATGGGCACATGGAGGAAATGACCTAATATATTTGTAGAGCTGTGATTTTTTTAAAGAAAACAAAATGAATTTATACATTAAAAATTGTAAAGCTGTTCATGCTCATTGACTTAGAGATCTCATTACTACGGTTAGGTCCTAAGGGCATTATTGAAAAGGTAAAAAGCTGGATTTGCAGAAAATATTCACAGAAGCTTTGTTCTTTATGACAAAATAAGTGGAAACAGCACAAATGCAATGAATGGGAGAAATGGCTGAGTAAATTGTGTCATTTGAATGTAATATATTATGATGTTGAAATTGCAAATATTGGAAATTTTAATAAAATAAGGGAAATATATGAAGAGATGAAAAGGGAAAAGAGAAAAGGAATTATACACACCAATATTACATATAAAGAGGAAAAGTCACAAAATCAAGAGAAAAAATATTCAAGTAAAACAAATCCAAAGGAAATTCAAAAGGAAAGGATGTTTATATTAGTATGCATATACCTATTTCTAAACAAATTGTAATAATGTGGAGTTTATTTTCTAGCACATGATCTTTTTATGAATTTGTTTAGTTAAATGTTCTTTGTTGGTAGTGATAGTTATTAAATATATAATAATTTAAAAAATTAAAAAGGGAAAGAGTAAAAAAAATGAAAAACTGAGCTGAAAGAGATTTACTTTTCCCCATTAACACAAGTAGCATACACCAGAAGTAGAATTTGAACATAGGATCTCTGTATACATCCAGAACCAGTGTGCAGCAATTGTGCCATGTTGCCTAAATAAAACATAATAGAAGTATGGGGATTTGAAACTGGACCTTACAGAAATTCAGTTGCAAATTTTCACACCATGTGAAATAGATGTTTACAAGTTGCTAGCACAAACAAATTTAGTACCAACTGGCCAGCTTTCTGTTTGCTAGGCTACTTTAAGATAATAGATAACTTTAAATAGCTAGGTAGGATAGTGGCGAAAGTATGAGAATTGGAGCTAAAATGGTATGAGTTAGAATCCTACTTCCAACACTTATAGTGTGATCTTAGGCAAGGCACAGTCTCTCTCAGTCTCAGTTTCTTCATTCATCTAAAGAATGTGGATAATAGTACAAAATTCAGAGTTTTTGTGATGATCAAAAGAAATATATATATATATATGTATATATATATATACACACATATACATACATACAATACTTTACAAACCTTGTGCTGAAATAGCTAGCTACAAATTGTCATACTAGCTTCTAATATGGTAATTATCAATATTTTTACCTACTTACATCAAAATTTTTAAAAAGTATTACTAAATATTTTAGTTCCTCTTAATGGGAGAAAGACAAGGCCAAAGATGTCTTCATCCCTCTCCAGGTTACACTGCTAAGTCATTTGCATAGAATTTTCTCTACCATGCCATAGAAATCTCTTCACTTGAGGACAGTGAACCTATGGCACAGATGCCAGAGATGGCATGCAGAGCCCCCTCTATGGCAAAGCCTGCAGTCATCTGCCAGACTTCATTTCTAGAAAGACTTAAGGTGGATCTATTCCCCTCCCCCTCTCCATGTACCTGAGGACATTCCTCACTCCATGCCACCCCAAACCAGCAGCCTAATGGGAGTGCTTCTTCCCTTGGGTAAGGCCCTTGGGAGGAGGAAGGTGTGGCACAGACTTCAGTATATTGAGTCTGTGGTGGAATTGATTCCTTTGGTTGGATTTGAGGGATGCTAGGTTTGAGAAGAGCGTAGCTCACAGCATAGCACATATCAGGAGGTGAGTAGAGCTGGAGGGGAGCAGAGCACTGGGACCATTCTCCAACCCTTCTCCACAGACACTTTTCATCATTTGCCCCTCTTCTCAGCAGGCCAGTGGGAGCTCTTCCTCCTTCCCTTGTTGTCTTGGATAAGGGGTTGCTGGGGTGGGGGAGGTGGCAGGGGCAGGGAACAGTACTCTCTAGGGGGTATGGGTATGACCCTCAGTCTGGGGGGGTAGGTTGGAGGCAGGGCCCAGCACTCCATCTTTAAAAGGTTCACCATAACTGCTCTAGAATCTCACTTTATCTCTGAACTCTTTCTCACATTGAATATTCTCATTTCATTAATTCTATACTATATATTTTATAATTCTATATTATATATCTATAATTCTATACTATATTTCTTATAGTATAATAATAAAATATAATAATAATTAATAAATAAATTCTAATTTCATTAGAACATACAATCCACCTTTGGTGTCCAGCTGGCACTCAATTCTCACCTGTGACTCCAAGAAGCCATTGCATGAGTGGCGGCAATACCCTTGTATCTTGTCAGATGGGCTAAACAGAGAGGCCTCAAACCTATCCATGAGTTAAAGAGGATGTCTAACTCGAGCATGTGAAAACTGTCTCCAAGAGAATGATTAGATGAGAATACAGTTTGTTCCGACAGCCATGAAAGCAGATGAAACAGGCACTGAGGAGCACTTAGAACTTGTCAGACATCAAAGATGCCAAGATAACCCACTGCATTCCAGGCCATCACTAGACATCCTGACTTTTGTATCGACACTAGATTTGGATGACTTAGGAAGAGAAAGGAGTCTGATGACTTTGTGCAACTCTGCCTCACTTAAATCCATTTTCTGCATAAGTCAAGACATCGCCTTGTGATATCAATGCTCTTCTTTGAAAACAAAGGACAAATGACAACAATTTTTGTGTAAGGATGCTGACATCTCAATCTATTTTTTTCAAACATTTATTAATATTCATTTTTAACATGGTTACATGATTCATGCTCCTACTTTCCCCTTTGCCCCCCACACTCCCCCTACCCATGGCCAATGCACTTTTCCACTAGTTTTGTCATGTGTCCTTGATCAAGACCAATTTCTGAATTATTGGTAGTTGCATTGGTGTGGTAGTTTCAAGTCCACACCCTCAATCATGTCCACCCCGACCCATGCG
>NC_058134.1:163449241-163502082 GCF_016433145.1 Gracilinanus agilis | reverse complement strand
ATTACATTACATTACATTACATTACATTACATTACATTACATTACATTACATTACATTATATTATATTATATTATATTATATTATATTAATATTATATTAACAGGGCTAAGTGACTTTCCCAAGGTCATACAGCTATTACGTGTCTGAGGCCAAATTTGAATTCAGGTTGTCCTGACTCCAGGTGACCCTGTCTATCTACCATACCACCTGAAGTAAAAGATGAAAGGAAATGGTTTGGGTTGAATATGAAGAGCAAAGGACAGGACATAAAAAACACATCTTCCATTTATATCTATATGATGTCAAGAAATCTATCGGGAGGCACCCAAAACATTGAGTAGACCTTTTGTAGGTCTGTGAAATCATACGGCCAAGCACATCCAAGTATTATTAAGGTTGCACTGTATTTGCATCATTCACATCAATCATGAGATGGCAGATTCAGTCAAATTTTAAAATCTATCACTAAGAATCATTGACTTGTTTTAAAGATAACATTTTTATAATATTGACATATATAATATTAATGTTTGCAAAGCACTTTCTGCATGATATGTCATCCAATCCTTATTATAACCCTTTGAGGAAGACTATTATCTCCATTTTCTGAATGAGGAAACAGAAAGCCAGAGAGATTAAGTTATTTGATTAACCTGAAATAGCTAGGAAGGGTCTTGGGCCCATGCCACTTAGAGTTTTAGGTAAAAATTCAATTTTCCTTATTAATTACATGTATCCCTTCTACATCATGACTTCCTACATCAAGGGTTTGACATATCATGGTTCAGAATAAGAAATTAAGTGGTAATTTTGGGGGGTGGATTTTGAGAAAGCTGAAAATGACACACAGGCGACCAGAGGACAAAGAAAACTTTTAGAAACTCAAAAATTAATAAAATATTTGTATAGTTTTGTAAAATGTCAACATAATTTATCTTTTAATACCACAAATATGTACAATTACTTTTTTTTTAAATAATAAAACCCTTACCTTCCGTCTTGGAGTCAATACTGTGTATTGGCTCCAAGGCAGAAGAGTGGTAAGGGTAGGCAATGGGGGTCAAGTGACTTGCCCAGGGTCACACAGATGGGAAGTGTCTGAGGCCAGATTTGAACCTAGGACCTCCCGTCTCTAGGCCTGGTTCTCAATCCACTGAGCTACCCAGCTGCCCCCCTACAATTACTTTTTAAAGTTAAAATTAGTAAAAAGTTAAAGTTTGTGAAAATAATGCAAAAGCCAGCAGACAACACACAAAGGCCAGAAATGTAGGTATATCCTAAAAAGCTTAAAATGCATAGTTATATATATATATATATATATATATATTATGTAATATATATATATATATATATATATATATATTCCCTTACAGTATGGATTTATGGTTTAATAATGTAAATAGACACACTTAAAAAATTAAATATGCAGAAAAAAGTACTTTGATTCTACACATTGTTGTGAGGATGCCAAACGTTTCTGTTAATTACTCATATTACATCATGTAGTGATTTCACAGTGATTTTGGCATCTCTAGTTTCCTGTATCTGGTGATATTTCAATGTCATAAATTCAGTTAATATCATGGTCCAGAGCATAGTGTTCTTAGTGGTTTGGAAAGTGCTCTCAAGAAATGGAGAAAAGTTCTGAACTTAAAGGAAAAAGTAGACTTGTTAGATATGCTTTGCTTAAGCAAAATGGTTGCTGCAGTTGTCTACCATCATGACATTAATGAGTTTACCTTAAGGCATATCAAAGAAGAAAAAAGAAGAATGAGGAAGAAGAGGAGGAGGGAATGGAGGAAGAGGAGGAAGAAGAGGAGGAGGAGGAGGAGAAGGATAGAATCTGTGAAGCTATTGCTACAGCTACATGAACAATTGGAAAGCATTTGTAAAAAACATGAGATTCACCCTATCTTTTGGGGAGACATTCCAAGACATTACCTATTCTTTTGGGTTCAGGATTGTTATAAAAAAGGCATTCTATAGAATCTGGCATCATGGGAGGAAAGTCTAAGTCCTTGATTCCCTTAAGGATAATAAAGGTGACGGATTTACTCCTACTCTATGACCAAATATTTAACTAAAATTTCACAGTAAGGTAGGGCAAATACCCCATAAAAGAAAAAAAATCAGATATTTATTTTTCCTCATATGAAGAGAGGACCAAAATTTTTACGTGGATTTCCCCAATCACTGGAAAGTTGTGCCCCTAGCTTCTATAATATGGAAAGGATATCTGCACAATGTTAAGATGCAATGTAGATGAATATCAAGGCAATATAAATACATTTATATTCTTTCTTTTGCTTTTTTTAACTTGATGAGAATATTAAATTAGTGTGGCATCACTTAACAACTCTCACCATTATGAGTTCTTGTTTAACAGTTCATAATGTCCACATTAGATAAATAAAGTCAAAATATTTTTTAGAAAATAAAGTCTAAACCTCATCTATTCTAATTTATTTTTTGATTGGTGAAATGGAGATGCCAGAATTCATTGAATTGTGGATGTTTTTATGATAAAAAGAATAAAAATATAGGGGAAATAATTATAGTCATGCTTTACCTTTCATGAAACAAGAGATAAAAAATTAAAATACTTTTCTTGATATAACCACGAGACAGGATAAAATTGTTTTTGTCTAATATCTGAAGTACTTTAGTTTATTTTCACTCTGTTTTTGCTAAAGATTATCCTTTATGGTTAAAAACAACAACAAAGCACCAAAAAATAGAATCATGTTGCCCTGAGCAACCAAATGCTAAAATCTTTCTCATGCCTTTTAAGATCTTATCTATTCCATGTTAAATTATATGTGATTAGGTGAAAATCAGAAACATAATTAAACTGATATATTAATAGATAATGAGCAATTAAAGCAGATTGGATAATAAAACAACTTTTAGAAAGATGATCTGGGTTGCACAGGCAATCATTGACTTAAAGATATCCTGCTATGAATAAGCCTCATATAAAAATGTGTCCCTTCCATTCTATAAAATTGTCAGTGCAAAAAAGTGGTATATTCTCATATCAGAGTAAATAAAAATTGCAGCTCTTCATACCACTTTTTATACTCTCATAGAGAAATTCACCTCTTTACTATGGTCACCAGATTTTCCTTTTCCTCCAAACCCTGATCTTACTGAGAATAAAAGGAATCATTCATATAATTTCTGAGCATTTCCAAGACCCATCATAGCACCAGTACATTTACTAGGGATTAATTTTCTCCTTCTCAACTCTCTGCTGCCAACTGAAGCCTTGCTAATCAATTTAAGGAGGAAAGGAAGGACAGTGTTCTTTTTGATGGCCGATGAAATCAGAGAAATATAATAATAATAATAAATTTCATAATGCTTAAAGTTTGCAAAACACTTTCTTGGCAAATAACCTTTCCATGTAGGTAGAAAATATATTGTATATCTTGTACACCAAGTTGGGATTTTAAATGAAATTTTCCCTTAAAAGCAATGATACAAATGGCATATAAGTTACATAGTGCTATTAGCCCCATTGTTGAGTTGTAGGTCAGTTTAATAGCCATTTGTAAATTATCCCGGTGATCTGACTCATCATTTACTATATTATTTCTACCCGAAAATATGTTTAAATCCTAAATAACTGACAAAGGAACTGAATTTTCTGAATACAATCAACTTGTAAATTGAGTGTTGTGTCCATTTTTTGTAGTACGGTTATATTATACAGTGTGGTTTTATGTAGTCATAACTTAGGTTACCCAAAGTCAGACCTCTAAAAGAAATTGTCTCAAATAGAGCAACTACAAAAAATCTGAAAGCTTAGAGTAATGTAAATAATATATTCAAATTATTTATTTGATTTTTCTCTTTTGAGTGTCCCATTAAGTCAATTTTCTAAGTATTAGCCTATGTAGGTACAGAGAGACTCATTAGCTGTAGGTTAGCCACAAGGTGATGAATTCTTTAACTGTGGCAACTCACAAAGCAGAGAAAATGATAAAGAAGCCCTGGGTCCTATGCAATTCTCATTAGCTTGTAGTGGAACAATTTTACAGTAGTTCAAATGAGAAAGAATTACCCAGTTTTGTACTGTCTAATGAGCACTGGTAACTCTCTGTAAAGACCTCATTTCATTCAGAGGCTAGCTTATGTCTTTTTTTCATTTCTGTCTTTCCTAATGAAGTTTATAACATAGATCTGTCCCTATAACAAAGAGAATTAGGGCACCTAGGAATTTCCTTATCTGGAAATGAGAGTCATTTACATTGAAATCTTCTGACCCTTTTCCTTTTTATCACCTGTGCCCTGCCACAAGGTCAGGGATTTCCCTTCCCTTAGATGATTCTCACAATCTGCCTGCTCTAGTCATCCTCCTGCTACCAATACAATATCTAATATTAAAATAATGCTTTGCAAAGTGCTTTGCAAATATTATTTCACTTTATCCTCACCACAACCCTTGAAGGTAGGTGCTATTTTTACTCTCTTTTTAGAGGCAAAGAAACTGAGACTGAAAGCAGTCAAATAACTTGCCTTTAGTCAACCAGTAAATAGTTGAGGTCAGTTTTCAGGGCTTTATTCACTGTACCACCTAGCTCCTACAGATTCCTGGAACAAGTCACAGAACCACTAGCCTGGAACCACTACCAATTTAAGTTGGCTAATCTGAATTATGCCCAAACTAATAAGGCAACATTTTTACCCTTTCCCCAATTAATTCAATCACATTCACCACTGAGCCTGTTCTGTGTTTCTCTTCTTTCATCAACTTTCCACAATACTTCCTCGCTACCACATCTCAGCAGAGGACCTCTATTCACACTTTCTGAGAAAATGGAGTCCATTTGCTCTGACCTCCATTTTCTGGCTCTTGCCATCATTCTTCATTCTATGCTGATTTATTCCATTCTCTGACAGAGAGGCACTTCTACTGACTAAGGTCAACTCCTTACCTTGTACCTGTTCTCCTGCCATTTCTTCTAGGAGATTGCCTTTAAAATGATCATCTCTCTAATTTTCAGTCTTTCCTCATCTGCTATTGGTAACAAATAGGTTTGGATCCTCCCTCTTTCAGGTAAGATGATGTTCCCGTGTATATCATGGAACTTGGGTGATAGTATGAGGTTGTTTAGTGTCTGGCAGGTTTCAGGGCCAATAACTGCTTCAAAGTTGCAGTGGATGAAACCATATTAACCCCAGTTCTTCCTTATGTTTTACTCTGTTTCCTTGTTAAATCTCTCTCTGGATTCTTGTGAGAGCAAGAACAGCTATTAGAGCTCATCTAATCCAATCCACTAACTTTTCCAGCTTCTAATAGAAAGGAAGTGTCTAAGCCAAGGTTATACACGCAATTGAGCAGAGATGCAAAGCCAAACCCTGAGTTATTTTATCTGTACCAAATGAACTGTCTTTTATTCAGACCCCTGCTATCACAGCATTGTAAAAGACATTCTGTTAGCAGGTAAGCTATCTTCAATACAATAATGGCCCAAATATTCATAGTGCTTTATGATTTACATATTTGTTTCTACCATTGCTCCCCACCTCCTAAAGCAGCCTATTCTATTTTTTTAAATTTTTAATTCTTTAGAAAAATTTTCTATGGTTACATGATTCATGTTTTTACTTTCCCCTTCACCCCCCCTTCATCCCCTCCATAGCCGATGCACAATTCCATATTCTGTTTTTTTAATCAATTCCCCTACATGCTTTGTTTCTCTATCACATCTTCCACATCATATGTCAGCAGTGCTTGTAGCCTCCTCCTCACTGCAGAACATCCTTCCACACACTAGCCCAGTCTGATCAGCTTTCATTCCTTCCTGGCTTTGTTTTTGACTAACTGAGGTTCAATATCATGTCAGAAACCCCCTACTACCCTTTGTGTATTGTCTTTCTCTTTAGAGCGTGCACCTTCAGGGCAAAGATTGTCTTTCTTTTCTTATTGCATTTATGTCCCCAGTTCTTAACACATTGCCTGGATAACAGAAAGTATTTAATAAATGTTTGTTCTCTTGACTCACATAATTTGTAAGGAAGTAAAAAAGTACCTTGTACAGAGGAATTTAATGAGTAGAGTTAAATTGGTTTTGTTGGATTGTTGTTTGACATTTTTTAGAAAGACTAACCTGTGATGTATTACTACCATTTCCCCCCCAAAATATCCCAGGCCTGTACTCAATTTCCTTTGGCTATTACAACTCCAAGTGCACAATCCTGTGATCCTAAGGAAGATGATGAATGTTGCAGAAATAGAGAAAAGAGTACTTGGCAGCTTATTGTCATGTGGAGGGCAACAAAACAAAACAAAACAAAAAAAAAACCTCAAATATGTTGCCAATATTTTAAGTCTAGATAGCCTTGAAGACCATTCCAAAGGAATGAAGAATTTAAGCAGAAAAATAGTGCTTTTGGAGGACACATGATTTGTTCAGTTTTCAAGATTCTGAAACATCAGTAGAATCTCTTGAAATGTCTAGCGGAGAGTAAGAAATATGAAACGAGCTCAGAGACGAAGTTGAGACAGGAGAAATAATCTTAGCAGGTTGTCCCTTGAAATAGAGCAGAATTTTCACATTTTCTCATAGATTATCATGAATGTGCATGAAGGAGGGTGTTTTGTGTTGAGACAGCTTGCGTTTATTCCTCTCTTGCAACATTTGTATATGTTCCAATTTCCAGGACTCTCTTGTGCTTATAATTCTATGACTCATAAAGAATGTGGGCAGCAGCTATGATAACAACAACAAAAAAAAAAGTCATTCATGGCCAGGGCATTTTTCCAAAAGACAGGAAGCTATAGAAGATAAGACTAAGCACCATAAATGCATTGGTAGCAACACCTGATATAATGGCTTATATAGTAACTAAGATGGAAACTACAGTTCATGATAATAACATGCCATTAATTGGTTGTCAAGTAAGCATATTAGCAGAGGGGATGCTCAGTGTTACTGTGGCTTTAACAGACCATGATGTTTGTTTTAAAAGTATCCTGTTTTAAGTGTAGTAGAAATAGTGATTGATATTCTATTCCTGCCTCTGTGCCCAATAGTCGACAAGTCTGGGGAAGAATATTTTCCCAGGATTTACTTTTTGACAGCAAAAATGCTGAAACAGCAACTTAAGTGAAAGAATTTCCTTTGCAATTTGGAGAACATTCAGAAGACAGTTGAATAACAATCATCTTCATACTTATTGGCACTCCTGAATGCAATTGTAGGTATTCATGAACATACTAAGATATTCATAAATAATATAATACTCTATCCAAACTGCCAGATCTTAGGCTAATGGAGATTCTTCTGTTGTTCATTTATGTTCCCTATCCTCAACTCTACCTCCCCTTATTTTCCAGCTGGGTCCAAGTGGTATGTTATTAATATGCAAAATTATAGAAAATTAAATAATTATCCATTACATTCTAGGACTTGATAAATGAAAGAAATAACCCACCAGATTGGGCAGTAGAAATAAAAAATGTCTATTCCTTCTCTCTTCCCACTGCTTTTTTACCTCCCTCCCTCTCTTCCTTCCCCAATTCTTCCTTTCCTCTCTGTTTCTCTCCCTCTCTCTCCCTTTTCTCCTTGCTACTAGAGGCAGCTTGTGACTCAGAGGTTAAAGCATTGGACCTAAAATCAAGAAGACTTAAGTTTGAATAGTCCCTCAGATACTTACAAGCCATGTGCTCCTAGGCAAGTGACTTATCCTCTGATTTCCTCATTTTCCCTATCTTTAAGATGAGAATAATAATAGCACCTATTCTGCACAGTTGTTGTAAGGATCAAGTTAGATGATGCTGATAAAAATAAAATAAAAATCAATCAGTGTAGTGCCTGGCACAAAGTATGCACTATATAATTGTGTTTTCTTTTCTCTTTCTCTATTTTCCTCTACTCTTTTTTTCCTCTCCTATTACCATGTTCATAATTCCCTTTGCATTCATCTTCTCTCTTTAATTTTGTTTCCCTTTATATGCCATTCACTATAAATATGTTCAGATCTCCCACTTTCTTATGTGAGATGGTGTCCCCATGTAAATAACGGATCTTGGATTGATTGTAAGAGGTCAGCTAGTGCCAGAGAAGGTTCACTACCAGCAGCAGCTGCATCAAAGGGGCATGCATGGGATGCAGTCATACTAATTCCAAGTCTGCCTTAATTATATCCTTGTTTCCTTTTAAATACCTCTCTAGTTTCCTTGTTAAAGCTTTTCTCTATGTCTCATTAGGAATCTCTTAAAATTGTATTTCCTGCAATTAAATATTATTATTTTTTAAATTTGAATTTAAATTTAAAAAATTAAAATTTCCTGCAATTCATGAAGTTTTAGTCTCTCTTGATCCCATGAAATCCAATTAAAGTTATAATATTTATGGACATTTAGAAAGAGAGACTTTATTCTTAGATTTACAGATTGAAAGTGATTAGATATTACAAAATCATCCAACTTTACTTTCTCATATAGACTGCTTCAGGGTTGTACTTTGGGTAGATTTTACTTTGTAAAATGGCAATTGAGAAAGAAGATAAGTACTAAGTCTGTGGTTTTGTTGGAAATGTGTTACAGAACCTTCTCCTACCAATTCAGGTTGTCCCTTTCTTCCTAATTTTGACTTAAAAAGCCCTATGAGGATAACTAATTTGTGCAGGGTAACATAGTTTGTGTCAGAGAGGAGGCTTAAAACTGAGCTCTTTAGGCTCTGAGACCAGTTCTCTACTTATCTAGGTAGTTCTGCCTCTATAAAATGGCACAATTTTTCATCCTTTTTCAATTTCTTAACTAGGTTTATAAACTTATGAATGAAATATAGTCAAACTTGCTCTCAGAACAAATGAGTGACAACTTATTCTAGGCATTTTTGCATTCTGTATCTGTGATTGCTTTCAAATAATAAATATCTGTTCAAATGGCAAGTATTTTTCAGAGGAAGGTTATGCTGAAGAAACATCTAATAGCTGGCAGCATGATATGGCTCCATTATTCTCAAATATTGGCATTAAAGCTGAGTCTGAAATTTCCCCATCACTTCAGTTTAAGTCAAAAGCTGAGTAAGCAACATTTCATGTAATCCATAATCTAACTGGGACCAGTGCACAAAACTTCAAAAAAGAAACAACACCAAAATTTTTTGCATCTTTAATTTTCTTTACAAGACAGGAATATAAAGTTGTAAATGATCTCATATTAACATCTTATTTTTCTTTTTAAGATTTTTTTCCCAGGGGTACATGATTTATGTTTTCTCCCTCCCCTCATCCCTCCTTGCTCCCAGAGTTGACTAGCAATTCCACTGGGTTATAAATATATATTATCACTTGAACCCACTTCCATATGATTCATTTTTGTAAAAGAGTAATCCTTTAAAACCAAAACCCCAAATTACATACCCATATAAACAATTGTCATATCAACATTTAAAATGCATTTTTAATTTTTAAATTTAGTTTTTAAATTAAAACTTAATTTTAAATTTAGTTTTTAAGTGATCCTGAAAAGTTGTCATTTCTGAATACACAAGCCAAAATACCACTGAAAATGGTATATTTTCAGGAACTGTGCCTATTTCTATCTGGAAAGGCTCTAAAAATAGAATGGAGCTAGAGCTCTTATTATTTTTATTATTAAAGCCCTTACCTTCCATTTTAGAATTGATACTAGACGCTGGTTCCAAGGCAAAAGAGTGGTAAGGGATTAACAATTGAGTCACAGAGCTAGGAAGTATCTGAGGTCATATTTGAACACAGGATCTTTTTTTCTCCAGACCTGGTTCTCTATCCATTGAGCCACCTAGCTACCCTGGAGCTAGATTTTTTTTTAAAACCCTTACCTTCCATCTTAAAATCTATACAGTGTATTGGTTCCAAGAAAGAAGAACATTACAGTCTAGGAAATAGGAGTTAAATGACTTGCCTAGGATCACATAGACAGAAAGTGTTTGAGGCTAGATTTGAATTAAGGACCTGCCATCTCCTGGAGTTAGAGATTTAAAGATAGCCTGGAGACAAGGGAAATACTAACAGGTAAAGAGAAATATAATAGCTAGTCATAAATCAATTGGCAAATAACTGGAAAAATTGTAAACTTGTATTTAATATTTTTCTGCTTTTTTTTTTTGTTTTGAAGTATTCATGTTGGCTGATATATATCAATGTCATGATAAGAATGACATTTTAAAAATTATAAAATACAGGACCTAATGAACATTATTCTATAATAATAAAAGGAAGATATGAGTGCAACATTTCTTCTGGGTGTTATACTATAACTTCCACTTGCAGGCTGGGATCATCCAAATGAATCTATCCCAAATTTAAGATACTCTGTGGGTTCCAGCTCCTGGAGCTATAGCTTTAAAGCCCTTTTGTGATTTTCTTCATGTCATATCAACAAGATGACAGAGTCAATGCTCTTAGAAGGCTCCTTGTAGGATATAACATCTCATTTGGAAGAACTTTTGTGTAGGGCTCCCCTACAAGAATATTTGGATTGGATGTGTGTTTGGGTTGAGAGGGTAGTTCTGATTCGTTGTCATGGTTTTTAACCTCTCTGTTTTTAGACTCAGCTTAAATCCTAGCCTAGGGTATTGCTATGCACTGTCAGAAAGAACTGGAATCTTAGGAATATCAGAAGTTTGTCATATAGCATCCAAATTCCAAGGTGCTGAAATATTGCTACTCTTTTTAAAAAAAATTTAAATTTTGAATATTTACACTAGTTACATATTTCATGTTCTTTTTCTCTCTCCCAAACTCCCCTACCTCCCTTAGCGGACGCACAATTACATGTATCATTGATTAAAACCTAATTCCATATTATTGATAATTGGACTAGAGGTATTGTTTACTGTCTACATCCCCAATAATATCCCCATCAGCCCATGTGTTCAAGCAGTTGTTTTTCTTCTGTGTTTCTCTTCCCACACTTCTTCCTCTGAATGTGGCTAGTTTTCTTTCTTATAAGTCCCTCAACCTTAATATTGCTAATCTTGATGACTTGATTAATTTGGTCTCTGCAGTTAAACTCTTGCTATACTGGGCATTGCCCATGGGCATAGGATATAAGCTGACGTCTCTAGAACTTCCTTTATAGGGCACTGTGAGTCCTGCATGGTGGAACAAAGGGTTGAAGAAAAAAGAAACTAAACCATAGAGGGAATGAAATAAGGCATTCCCTTTTGACTTAGTAGTAGCCCCAAACTTTATAGTCTTTTTATTTCATTTATTATTTGAAGGGCTCCTTAATTAAAACTTCACCTTATTGTATTAAAGTTTACTTTATCATCCAGGAGGGCTTTACCACAATTACAGATTTGCACATTACCATGTAGATTAATTGATGATGATGGCTGTTGTAATTTAATTCTCATTAGATTTCTCCTGAAGTACATCCAGCTATTAAATTGTTCCCTTGCCAGAATGAGAAACAATGAGAGTAGTCATTCCAGGGCCATTTATATGAACGTTGTATTAATGGTATCTCAGCAATGTTTATGGAAAACCTACCAAAGTAAGTTGGGGTAGGAAGACGTGGGTCTTGGATCTTCTAAAACAGTCAAATGTTTTTTGTTTGTCTGTTTTTTTCATTTTATCTTAGGACCACTGTATGCTGAGACATTGCAGAACACTCACTAATTTGGGGACTTCTAGTGGAAGATTGAACCCCCAATTCCTCCTACCCCAAGTTACTTACTTTCATGATTTTCTATAATTATTGCTGAGATACAATTAGTATTTCCAACTCAGAAAGCAGAACATTAAGCAAAGGCAAGATTTGGAGTAGCACAGAGGGGATCTCCTTAATTCACTATTCGTTTGTCAGTTGAAAAACTATCTGCTTTGCCTCCAAAATACTTTATAGAGAACACCTTCAAAATATTGAAATGGATATTTTGTGAGATTCCCTTGATTTGAATTACATATAAATGAAGAGCCAGTTGACCATGGGTGACAGAAAACATCTAGGAAATAAATTAAATTTTAATCCTTGTCTGAAATGTTTTTTTTCTCATAATTAATGCTTATGGTCCTTACATGCTTTATTCTTCCTTTTCCCTTTCATCACTGTTCAGATGGATGAGCTGCCTCTAAGTTGTAAATACTAATTTGAGCAGGTTTTCCTGTCTCTAAAACAGTAAATTTTTGTGACGAAAGATTTATTTGTGGAACCTGCTTTAGATAGCTAAACCTTTCTTTGTTCTTTTTTCATAATTCTGAGTATAAAGTCAAAGAAGAGATGAGACAGTTATTGAGGCTTTTTTTGTTTCATTAATATTAGGGAGAGCAATCTCTAGGTTAAATTGTGATATTCTCATAGGCTTTTGTTGTATAGTATATACCTTTATCATATAGTTTCCTACATACTTTTGTAACTCGGTTTTGAAATGCCAAGTTTAAAATGTCAATATCTGTTTGAATAAAATGATAAAAGAGCAATGTGAAAAATATTTTAAGAGATGTAGAAAAATGGAGACAGAAATACGCTATTGCCATAACTATAATTGATTCAATTATTTTGGGGAGCATTTTGGAATTATGAGGAGTTATAAAACTTTGTATACCTTTTGATCCAGCAATTCCAATTTCAGGTTTATTTCCTAAAGTGGTCAGGGGAAAAGGAAAGAACCTATATCTCCTAAAATATTCATAGAAACTTTTGTTATGGTGGCAAAAAACTGGAAATTGAAGTGATGCCCATCAAATGGGGAATGACTAAACAAATTGTTGCATAGGCTTTTGATGGAATACCTCGGTGCCCATGAGAAATGACGAACAGGTTGTTTAAAAAAAACAACAGGGAAACTTTACAAAGAGAAAAAAATTACAGAAAAAATTACTTTTATTTTAAAGGAGTAATTCTGAAGTTTTCATAGCATGTTTTAAAGAATGTTAGACATGTTCATGTCATGCTTATGTCACTTTCTGCATGGTCTTAAGTAAATTATTTAACCCATCAATTTTTGACAGTCAATTTGATTAAATAATACAAATAATTTTGAACCTTTGTAGCCATTGGCAAATAGATATTTCACAAACTGGAGCTAATATATTTTATTGTCTTTTTAGACATTATTCTCCTTACTTTTTCCTCTATGACCTAACCAAAGTGGACTTAATGTGGCTGGTCTTTGTTCTTTTCAAAAGCTATTCCTTTGTGGATGGATCATATATCCTCTTCATTTCTCTCTCATAGAATCTCTGGTTTCCTTCAAAACTTAGCTCATTAGAATATAAGTTCCTTGAAGGCAGAGATTGTCATACATCCCCCAAAATGGTAAGGAGATAGAATTAGCATTTATTTTCTACATAATATGCCCCGTTTTCTCAGCTATCTCACATGATCCTCACAACATTCCTATGAGATGTGGGCTAGCATTATCCTTATTTTGCAATTAAGGGAATTTAGGTAAAGTGACTTGTTCAAGGTCACAGAGTTAGTAAGTGTCTAAACCTGGATATGCCCCAAGTCAGCACTCTATCATTTTCTTGGCTAGCTCCCTCTCCACAAATACCCGGGATATAGTGTTTAGTGCTTAGCGATTAAAATTGATAACTCCAACCGGATAATTGTACTGCAAATTTTTAATTTTATTGTTGAAGAAAATAAGGCTCAGAGAGTTATTCTAATAATACATTCCCTTTTTAAATTTCATTTAAATGATTGCTAGTTATCAATTCTTACTGCAGCATCAGGGAAATCACTGAATGTTACTAGAAAGCAATTGTATTTTTAAAATAGAATGGTGCTAGAAAACAAATGAGGATTGCTAATATTCAATTGAGTGAGGAGCTCTCATAGGTGGAGGTATCATCTCTCACAAAGCAATGATGATTTCAGGAAGACCTAATAATGCTGCCTAAGTAATCCAAGATCTTCATTTCAAATGAAGGAATCTGAATTCATATCATATTTCATTTTTTTTGTTTGTTTGTTTCTAGACAAAATGGAGCTTTTCAATTCAGAAAGACAGAATATGTGCTTATCCTAGTATTTAACATAGTTCACTTGTAAGCAATTTCTTGTGTTTAGCAGGAGAAAGAAAGAGTAGAGAAAAAAAGATTCATAGTAGCAGATGAATACATTCTCTGTGCAGCTGTGTTTTAAACATATTTTTGTACCAATTGCTGAAACCAATGAAGAAAAAATAATAATGGGCAATATGACTACGCTTTGAACTCGATCCTATGAGACTACCTTAGTAAATGATCTTAATATTTACATTTATTAAAAACAAAAGAGATATCATTTTTTCTATAAGGTTATAGAAGGTTCCAAAGTGACAATCCAGAAATAAGAGTTTTAAAAGTCTTTACGTAAAAAATATAACTTTTAAAATAAAAGGTTTACTTGGTAATATCTAATGAATACATACCTTTTTGAATGATCCTTGCAAAGATTATAGGTACACTTGTCTTTCTGATGACAGAAATTTCCTCAAACTCTAGCAATATTTTAGACATTAAAAAACCTAAAATTTTGTTAAAATAGGCTTGAAAATGTCAACTGATAGATTGAAATAGTTTGGCATTTACTCAGTTTCTTAACTCTTAAGGAAAAATCATTCTAAATAATAAATCACTTGTCTTTCAAGTTATTACAGGGATGTGTCTAAGGAAAAGGAATTTAATTTCATACTTCTAAAAAGTCCTTTTCATACTTGTAATGGAATAAAAAGGAAATATGATATGGCTAATCAAGAGGCTTGTATTGGGGGCTCTGGGTGGTATCAGCTGGGTCTTCAGGCAGGGAGGTTATCTCTTTAATATAAGATAATTTAGGTTAGCCAGAGATTAGATGAGCCTGGCTGAAATGTTTTAAATCAGCCTCCCTGCTATCTCTAACCTCCTTTGAGGGGAAGAGTAAAAAGCCCCTCCTGTCTGGAGACCAATTCCCAGCTTATAGGAAGTTAAAGCTGGTTCACTTCCTGCCCAAGATGGATGTCTGGTTTAACCCTCAAAAAATAAAGGAAAGCTATTCTTTCCCTCTTTAGCCTTTGCCCAGTAGCTAATATAACGAATCACTAGAAGCTCTTGGTATAAAAGCCAAAGGGGTTTATTAATGCCAAGGGTAAGCTGAGGGAAAGGGGGTTAAGGTCTGGTAACTGCTACTAAGGAGAAGCTGGTGCTTGGGGAGGGTCACAGAAGAGGGGAATCAGGCTGAGGGAATTGGCCCCTCAGCCAGGGATGAATGCACTGCCCTGAAGTAATAAGGTTTAGCAAATTACTAGATGAGGTGATGGCCTGATTTTAAGGTTGTCCCTGCCTGCCTAAAGAAGCTAATTCCCATGATCTCCACCCACAAAAATACCCTCCTCTCAGGGCCCAATGGGTGATCCAGGAATAGCAGGGTGTCAAGGAAGAAGTCAAGGGAAACAGGCAAAGCCAAAAGCCCAAAAGCCACAAGCAAAAGCCCAAAGCCCAAAGCCCAAAGTCAAAACCAAAAGCTCCCACAGTTGGTTCAGCAGGAATATTTATAGTCTCAGACACCAACAGTTTTTGCCGTGAGACCAGAACTCTGGATGGGTCAACATTCTATTTCCCCCCAACTGCCAAGATTGCCTCAGGTGGATTTGCAAGTGCCAGAGATTCTTGAAGCAATCCTGCATTACATACTATAAGCACTTTGTATGCTTGATTTCATTTTTATTTTTTCTTTGGGTTGTGTTAGCCAAAGAAATCATTATTACCATTATGTTGATCTTCTTATAGCTGATAATTCCATCAATAGGAACAAATCTTTTTCATTTATTCTTTCATTTAGCAAGAATCTGTTATGTCTACTATTGTAAGGGGGAAAAGGAGTTTTGGGGGTTCAATATATTAAAAGAAAGTTACCAGAGGATTGAACTATTATCAATCCTCAATAAAGAATAATCTCAAGTCAAAATTGACTTTTATGGAAGTTTATTTACAATTAAGAAGAGAGAGGAGAAATAAGGAAATAAGAATCTAACTCAGTAGGTAACAGGCCCAGAGGTGAATGAAGCAAAAATTCATTCACAGAGTCTATTAAAAGAAGTTTCTTAAGAGAAGTTCAGGAAGATTCAGACTTTAAACTCACCATGTGGAATTCCAAAGAAGATATTTAAAGTAGTCTCACCGAGGTCTCAACACTCCTTCACAGACCAGAAGAGCTCCTTTCATCAGCCTCACTCTTCACCAGAAGCTCCCAGCTGACTGAGGACCTTCTCCTTTTAAAGGGATCAGTTATGCATCACTCCCTATGACTCCCTCCTAATTTGCATGTTCAATCACAATAAAGGATTCTCATAGTAAACCTAGGGGGAGGTCAGTTGATTCTGATTCTTCACTCACTCTAGAACACATGGGTTATGAACCTCCCAGAATTATAGGTGTTCTCACCTTTGGTGATTAAATCTAAAGATGGGCAGTGTAGACTTAATCTAATTATCCCACTATGATGAAACAAAAAATCACAAATCCTTCCATCAATAATTTTATGTTTTACATGGGAGAATTTGAAGCTTTTCAATACTGGTAAAAATGATGTGTCTAATTTTTGTGGACAAGATAGAGAGATGATCTAGGCAATATTAAAATTAGACAGATAAAGAACTCTTTAGAGGGTTAATGACCCAAATTCAAAAGTTCATGACTCTAGTAGAGTTCTTCAGGGATCTGTGGTTGACTATTTAACATTTATATCAATGCTTTGAATAAACACAAAGATGCCATGCTTATAATATTTGTGGATGACACAAAGCAAGGAGAGAAAGCTATTTGAGTGTTACATTTAGATAACAGAATCTGGATATAAAAGATCTTGATAAGCTAGAGCAAAAGATTTTAACCTGACATCCATGATGAGTGGATAGATTTCAGGATTGTCAAATGAGATAGTAAAAAATAAATGTATCTTTACTTTCACCAAAAATGAATTGAATTTGAACATTTCCTTACGTTATGAATGTACACAACAAATTATTATTCCAACAAAGTGTCTTTGGTCTTCACTATACTGCCAGAAAATACATGACACAAAGTGATTAAGAACCTTTGGGCTACTCTAAAAAGATCAACTTCAATAGGGGAAATTTTAAAGTATTCTATTTCATTACATAAGGAAATCAGTTTCACAAGAACAAATTGGGAAAGGAATTGTTAGACAGCAGGGTTTTTTCTCAAAATATCTGGCTACATTAATGGCCTCAACATGAGTCAGCTGGCAGAGCTTCTAGGAAATAGCAAATGGGTGTCCATTTGTGTCTGTTCTCTTAAGATTTCATCTTAGACCTTTTGTTCTGGGCTGGAAGTCATAATTTAAGAAGGACATTGATAAGATATATTATATTTAGAGAAGGTGAACCAGAAGGCAAAGAACCTTGAAATCTATAAGAGATAATCCCTTCCATTAATAATTAGATAGCATTATATTTGCTATCTAATTATTATTGGAAGGGATTGTCTCTTACAGATTACAGGGCAGCTGTATTTAAATAATTGAAATGATGTCATGTAAAGTGACAAAAAGCAAATTTTGGGTATGTTCTGGTTTACCTCCAGAGATCAAAATAAGAAGCAATTGATAAAATTATAATGGGATCAATCCAGGTTAAGGGGGTGGGAAGAATCTTCCCTATCAATTAAATAAGTTCAAAAGTGGAATGAACTGTCTTAAATTGATAATCTAAATAGTGATGGATGAGTGGAAGAGGCCAATCACAGGAGAATCAGAAACAATGGACATCAATAGCTCAATGTTTGACAAGGTACATCATATAAATTACCTAAAAACATATTTGATAACAACTTCTTGGAAAACTGGATAGCATTCTAGCAGAAATTAGGTTTTGATCAACACCTTATACCATATTCTATAATACATTCTAAATGGTTACATACCTTTAACAATGATGAGTATATTAAAAAACTAGAGTAGAAGGTCATGTACCTTTCACAGATATGGGTAGGAGATGTATTCTTAACTAAACAAGACATATAGGGAATTACAGAAGATAAAATAGAGATAACTTTGATTATTTTAAATTGAAAATCTTTTATATGGGCAAAATTAATGCTCTTAGGATCATAAAGGAATGGTTGAATGGGGAAAAAAAGCCTTCATGCCATATTTCCCTGATAAGAGTTTGAGACTTTGTACACACACATCAATACATGTATATATGCATACTATATGTACATGTATGATATATATTTATATATATACATATACATATATATGTATATGTATATATATATACATTCTACACATAGAAAGAACACGAGCTATTATCCAATAGATAAATGGTCAAAGAATATGAACAATTCTTTAAGGAAGAATTCTAACTGTTCACCACCACATGAAAGAATTCTCCAAATCACTACTATATGGGAAATGTAAATCACAAAAATCCTGAAGTTTCACCTCACATCTTGCAAGTTGGCAAAAATGGCAACAAATGTCAATATTCAGTGTTTGAGGAATTGTAAAATGATAGGCAAATTAATACATTATTGGTGGAGCTGTAAAATAATAAAATCATTTTGGAAAGCAATTTAGAATTGTGCAAATAAAGTGAAAAAGATATCCATATTATTTGAACTAGAGATTCCATTGCTGTGCTTGTACTTCAAGAAAATTCTGATGAATAAAAAAGTTCCCAACATACCCTAAAATATTTATTGAAGCATATTTTTATAATAGCAAAGAATTGGAAACAAAATACCATTTCCAATGTTTTGCTGTCACAAAGATAACAATTGGAGATGGTGATGTGAGAAACAAACAAATTAATAAAAACATTTAAAAATGATTTAATCTAATGTCTTGTATTGACATGAAAATGACTATCCAGAATATATAGTTAAGCACCTAAAATATCTGTATATGGTCAAATCATACTTTTATTATGAATATTAACCTAATGGAAAATAGGCATTAATCTATAATCAGCTGAATCAACATAAAAAATTAAATTTTAGGCATGTAGTTTCCACTTTAATATTAGGTGATGTTTGTATAGCATGTCTTTGCACTGTACTTAAGGCACTTTTCAAAGAAATACTATATTAGAATGAGTCCCAGAACTAATTCAAAAAAATGACATTGCAATTATCATTGGAAAGATTACCAAAACTCCAGTCTAAATTTGCATAATTAAATTAAACCTAATTTCCTCAAACATGCAAACTTATATGCTGAGTGGTTCTAAAGGATTTAGTCTTACTCAAATTCATCAACATTTAGGAAAAGCACTGATAGCACAGCCAAAGGAAAACAAGCTCTCAGTTTAGGAACATCTTGTATATGAAAAGAGGAGGGGCAACAACATAACAAGAAAGAAGTTAATACAACATTTTCTGAACTAAATTCACCATGGAATACTTTGAGGTTTTTAATATAGTGGCAAGATTTGTAAACATCAGGCCAAGAGACCTGGACTAATAGTATTTCCTCTGGATAATAGAAAGTCAAGAAACTGCTCAGAGCAAAATAAACTAAATTTAGACTGTCTTAAATCAATACACATTATTATTGTTTTGGATACATACCTAATTTTATTTCTATTTTCTAGAATAAATATTGCTAAAAGGAAATTCTCATAGAAATCCAATCTTAATTTTAGTAAAACATCTTGGTTCCATAGAATATACTTTCACAATTGTTGGCCTGGTAGATCCTTCTAGTTTGGGAGACATGCAAAACCATTATTCATGTGGTGCAGCTAGGTGGTGCAGAGGCTTGAGTGCCAGGGCTAGAGTCAGGAAGACCCAACTTCAAATCTGACCTTGAGTTTTGTAACCAAGGGCAAATTACTTAACCCTTTTTGCCTCAGATCCCTCATCTGTTAAATGAGTTGGATAAGGAAATGGCAAAACACTCCATTATCTTAGCCAAGAAAACCCCAAATGGAGTCATGGAGGGTTGGACGGAACTGAAACAACTATATCAACCTTATATACATTGTGTCCTGTTGTGCAAATCATGGGAAACATCTGTTCCTCAGTATCTTAGAATCACAGATTTAGACCTGAAAGAGACCTAAAAAAAATCACCCAATATAATCTCCTGATTTTTATATACATATATGTACTCAGATAATAAAGTGATTAGTCCATCATCATCCCAGTTAAAAGCCAGGATATGATAGTGCCTTCTGACTTCAAATCCAATATTTCTTCCATTTCCATATATAATAAAGGTCATTAGAAGAAAATTTTCCTTTTCTGAGTGCTCAAGTGTATTTGTTCTATTTACTGAAAAAAGTATGTGCTTTTATGTGTTATCAATAGATATACCCCTTGAAAAGGAATAGAATGAGCCTTGAAACAAATCTTGGGCCTGGCTCTATAGTTCAGAAACTCAAATAGAATACACATAAATGCACACACATACATACTTGCATACATAGGTACTTTCACAAGGAAAGAAGAGGAAGTAAAAACATGGAGTAGGGAATATGAAGGTTACTCCTGGTAGAAGAAATCTGTTTGTGACATTGTGCTGGGGATGTGAACAACAGGGGTTTTATTAGTAAATTAAAAACACAGAGAAGGTGTAACAGCAGGAGAATTCTGTCTGTAGCTTGGAGGAAAAGCAGGACAAAGACTTGTCTCCAGAGATTTATTAAGCAAGGCAGAAAATGATAAATCTTTCTGATAAGGTAATGAAGAGCAATTGCTCTCAACAGATGTATAGTTCTGGGGATTATCTTATCAGAGTCCTTTGGCAGAGCTGTATAATTTGGCAAACCTCAGGATTTTGAAAAAGACAAAGAAAAGATCAACTAGTGATTAGTAATATCTTATCTCAAGAAGTATGGGATTGTGTTGTAGATTTTATTTGGAGGTATTTGGTGGTACAGTGTGAATAAAGCACTGGGACTTCTGGACAAGTTTCAATTTGGCCTTAGACACTTACTAGTTGGGTGATCCTGGGTAAGTCACTAACCTCTGTTTGTCTCAGTTTCCTCCTGTCTAAAAAGCTAAGCTCCTTCTTTCTCAGAAGTCCTTCAGCCTTGCTTTGGATCCTTGCTTTGCTGCTAGTAGAGAAATCTGTTATGTTTGATTTTACCACAGTGTATCAGTCTCTAAGTATAATGTTCTTCTGGCTCTGCTCCTTTCACTCTGCATCAATTCCTGGAGGTCTTTCCAGTTCACATGGAATTCCTCCAGTTCATTATTCCTTTCACCACAATAATATTCCATTAAGATCAGATACCACAATTTATTCAGCATTCTCCAATCGATGGGCACCCCCTCATTTTCCAATTTTTTGCCACCACAAAGAGCGCAGCTATAAATATACTGTGGTACAATCAAACATAGTAGACTTCTGTACTAGCAGCAATGCAGATCCAGAGCAATGCTGAGCAACTTATGAGAAAGAAAACTAGCCACATTCAGAGGAAGAAATGTAGGAGGAGAAACACAGAAGAAAATTAACTGCTTGCACTCATGGGCTGATGGGGATATTATTGGGGATGTAGACACTAAACAATAACTCTAGTCCAACTACCAATAATATGGAATTAGGTCTTGATCAATGATACATGTAAAACACCAGTAAAAATGTGCATCGGCTAAGGGGAGCTAGGGAGGTTTGGAGGAGAGGGAAAGAACATGAAACATGTAACTATGGGAAAATATTAAATATAAAAAAATTAAAAGAAAACATTCAAATGATAAAAAAATAAAGTTTAATGTTTTATCTTTGGGGAAAAAATCTAAGCTCCTTAAACATCTGGACTGTATTGTTTGCTTAAATTTATATGCACATTGTTTGGCATAGAGTAGCAAAGAATGATTTTTTTTACTTATGCATTCATTGTATAGAACACATTAATATGGAGACAAATGAAAAAGACAAATGTAGTCAATAATCCTACAGTAGAGGCAGCCTTCTTCCTATTCCACACTAATAGGATCAGGTTGTCAGAGGGTGCTAAGAATCATATAGATTTTTAGACTATCTATTTTGATAATTCAGTGCATCTATGGGTATTCTTTATAAAACTGTAGCTCATAATCTATTATATGAGATTCAAGTTCAAGTCCTCTCATGAATCCTCCATAGAGGGGTGGATGCATCTAATATACTGAAAGTCTTCTTCTTGTTCTTTTGATACTAGACGCATACCACTAGAGCAGTGATGGCGAACCTATGACACATGTGCCAAAGATGGCACACTGAGCACTCTCTGTGGGTACTCAGTTGTCCTCCTCCCAACCTTGAGTTCATTACTAGAAAGGCAGAGGGGCTTAGGCAGAGCTGCTCCCTTCCCTCCCTCTGCCATGCCGGATGACATTTTTTTTTCACATCACCCTCACCTCTGCCCAGCAGCCCAATGGGAATTCACAGGAAGTAAGGTGGGCAGCTCATAGGTAGTAGATATGGAGGGAAGTAGAGCTCTCAGGTCACTCCTCTCCCCCTCTCTAAACTTGCTGAGGACATTCCTTGCTTCACCCACCCCTCTGCCCAGAAGCTCAATGGGAGTGCTTTCTCCCTCTCCTGTATGGGGTAGAGGGAAGGGGCACACCTGCCACTCCTTGGTGAGGAGGGGCATGGCATGTGGTCTGGGCAGGTAGGGCAAGCATATCACCCAGTGGCCAAGGAAGGCCTAGGATTTCATTTCTAAAAGGTTTGCCATCACTACCCTAAAGTATGGAGGATGACCATATTTTTTCTTTCTGGAAATCCCCCTTAACTAGACTGTTCTTTGTCCTCATTTCTACCTATTGACTTCCCTAAGTTCCTTTAAGTTTTAATTGAAATTATCGTATTCTACAGGAAACTTTGCACACCCTCTCTTCATTCTTACACTTTCCTTTTTAAAGTTATTTCTAGTTTTTTTTTAATATATGTAGGCGTTTTGTATTTATTTGTTTATTTGTTATGTCCCCAATTAAATTGTTAGCTCCTACAAAGCACGGGCTGTTTTTTGCCTTTTTTTTTGTATTCCCAGCACTTATCACAGTTCTTGGAATGTAGTAGGCACTTAATAAATATTTGTTGACTAGCTGACGTTCGGTTACCTTTCATTTTTGCCATATAACTAGCCTACCCTTTTCCTCCTCAATATATATATCTCTCAGTAATGACAATCTTTATATAATATTTTCTGTGAATTCTTAATAGGCAATGTGTTGTAACCTATTCACACTCACTGTTCATTTTCCCTTGCTCTTTATATGACCTTCGACTCTAATTCTAGGGAAACAGTCATATATAGCTTGAAGCCAGATAGTACTAGGGGAAGTCTACTGCTGTGTTTTTAATGGATTTTTGTTTGAAGGACAAACTTTTAACTCAGATTATATACTTTTTCAAAGGTAAGCCAGCCTACTCTCCTTTTAATTTGGTGTCCTATTTTATTTTTCATGTGTAGAGATTGTTCAAAATATAGGTACTGACTCATCAACTCTCGTTTTTCCAACTAAATTATCTTCTAAAATATTTTGTTAGTCAACTGATTTGCTTTTCATTTCTGTCACTACCTACTAAGTCACCCCTTCTATCCATAGAAGTTCTCCTTTATAATAAATATAGACAATATGCAAATAGTCAACAAATAAACCAGCATATTAATAATCTTTAAAAGTATGTTCTTAATATGGTTTTAATAACTTAAAACTGCATTAATTCTTTTTTGGAAAACAAGTTCATGCCTTATTCTATGCTTATAGTCCTTTCTATCAAGAGATGAGTGGCATGTTCCTGTTAAAAATATCTCTGGTTGCCAGATAACAAGTTCCTATAGATGCATCTATAAACTTCTTCACAATCATTAATAACTTAGACCCCCTCAGGAAGATTCCCAGAGGAGAGATTAATGTGTGACCATAGAAGATATGCATCTTTGGGAAAAAATTCACATGTTATATATACTTCAAGTAGAAACCTTAAAAGTCATCTATTCCAACCCCTTCATTTTACAAGTAATAGTACCATGTTCCTTCAGATCCTATTTGTGGCATGGTTTTTGTCCATCCTCAACAATGCAGGTGATGGTTCTAGAAATCTTATAGGAGACTCATCCAAGTACAAAGATAATATGGGGAACTAGAACAGTTTTTGAGACACTATTTTCAAGTAGAAAGGAAGAATTCAAAGCAAAAAATATCATGGAATTAGATGTGATTTACTTCTTAAGCAAAGCTAATTATTAATTTAAATACATGTGTGTACTACATATGACTTAAGCAGTCATATCTTGAATATCCACAAGCATTCTAAACTTAGAAATCATTATCATAATTGCAAAGCTTGCGCACATGTAGGAAATCTCAATTGTACCCCTAATTATATTCTTAAAGAATTTGCCACAGTCCAAACACAGTAGCACTGATAAAGATGGGAAAATATAGAGAAAAATTAAATATATGATGTACAAATAGGCTGAAGATAAAGTTCAAGGAAAATTAATAATTTATTCCTTTAAAATTTTCTTTGACTCATGGAAATTTCATGGGATCTTAGAACTAGAAAATGAAAAATGAAATCTATTAAAAATCACTTCATAAGGCTTCCAAAGCAAGTAATCTCCGAATATGAAAATTGCTTTGCCTAGAAATCTATTTGACTCTGGGTTAATCTTCTATTTTCCTTTCAAAACTTTGCACAAGATTTTAATATTAATTTGGGGTAACCTGGAAATTTTTCATTTTAAAAATTTATAATCCAATAGTTTTTTTTAAAAAATATCCAATAAATGCCTTACATTTCAGGATCTCACCATCTTATTAGCTTAGTATGTGTTCTGGGCTAGAGTCCTGGTTGTATGATAAAGGAACAAATTGTGATATAGTCATTTAACAGATAGTAAAAGGAAAATTAATTAGAAGTAGCATAAGAAAGATGTCCAAAAAGGAAATGGATTGAGGTCATTCCATATTTATTCAGCAAACAAAGCACACCATTTTTGATCATCATTTTCTATCTGCCAAACTCAGAAGGAGTTTGTGGTGGCTCTTGCAATTAGTCAACCAATAAGTAATATCAGCAGATTGACCCTGTAGATCCTGAAACCAAGTCTTGAGGCTGGTTTCTATGAAATTTATGGAAAAAAACTAGCTTAACTTTCATGTAGCTAGGAATTAGAAATAGTAAACCATGCATTATTAGCAGCATCATAGTGGTTTGTTAAGAATAATATTGGTGGACAAAGCCAAAATGGCAGCGTAGTAGCTGGAGCCTTCTGAATCTCCTTCCAATCAATTATTGCAAAGTGTCTCAAAAAGACAGAAATCAAACCAGATGATTAAAGAAGCTTTCTCACTGGACACAGTGTGAAAGGTAGGGAGTGAGTAATAATTCCCATGCTATAAGGGGGCAAAAATGCATTAATCAAAACACAAGTTGATCACCCCTCCTCCATACCACCTATTGCACCAGAGCCTGGTACATGGCAATCTCTAAATTCTTGGGAACTGGCTTAAAGTACCACATTCTTACCCCTGAGGGCTGTGACAAGCCTTGGCAGTGAAACTCAATGCTAAAGAGCATTGAGTTTGGGCAGCAGAGCAGCTGGTAGTGCCAAAGCAGTAGGGGCTAGGAAGATAGCCTCAGGGAAAAATACTTTAAAGAGCAAGCTACACAAAGAACAGCACAGAGTTACCTGCCCTCTCTCAGACTTCTGACAGGGAAGGGAAAATAGTACCAAGGCAAATCCCTGTGAGACAGAAGCTAAGAAAGCAATCAACATGTAGGAAACTCAATCTACTAGTGGTAAAAGGAATAATTAGCAGGAAAAAAACTCTAGACCCTGGATAATTTATATGGATAAAAAAGAGCAAAATACAGAAGCAACAGCAGAGAGTGACAAACAAGCCAACACATCCAAACTTTAAAAAAAAAGAAAATTGATCAAAAGCTCTTGAGGAACTCAAAAAGGAGGGAAAATGGGTAGAAAAGTGGGAAAAAGAAATGAAAATAATCTGAATAGAAAATAACATATTAAAAGACAAAATTGCCCGCACAGAAAAAGAATCACAGAAATCAAATCAAGTAATCAGCAAATTAGAGCCCAGAACTGACCTGCCAGAAACCATGAAAAGCAGGTTAGACCAAACTAAAAGGAAAATCAAAAGATCATAGCTGAAAATCAGTCCTTAAAGAATAGAACTGGGGAAGTAGAAGCTAGTGATCTCACAAGACAGTAAGAATTAATAAAGTAAAATCAAAATAATGAAAAAAATAGAAGGAAACATGAAATATATCATTGAGAAGAAAACTTACCTGGAAAACAGATCCAGGAGAAACAATTTGAGAATTATTGGACTACCTGAAAGACTGGAACAAAAAAAAATAACAACAACAACAAAAAAGCCTTGACATCATATTACAAGAAATTATGTAGTGCAAAAGGGTGAATATTAGCCCTGCAAAACCTTCCTGCAGAGTTTCTGACAGTTGAAAAGGGTTTAGAATCCTGAGGTTAGACAGTTGACCCTGGAGACTTGAGGAGAGTAGGATGGTCAACTGAGCTCTATCTTTGGACTGAAAACCTGGCCTATATTCTGGAGCTTTTCTCTTAGAATTTGTTAGCTTAACTATTTCCTTTGGATCTCCCTAACCTCCCTATTCCCAATCATCATTTTCCCTTCCTGAATTTCTGTGAGTTTTGAAAGGAAGGTGGATCTGGGTGTTAGCTTTCAAACTTGGTAGATTTAGTTTCCCAGTAGTCAAATAGGGCTTACCCTTGTTACAAATTATCTCTTGAATCATTGTATCCAACTTTCCTAACCCTATAGGCTACAAAACCTCTGGGGCTGAGTTATGCAGGTCCTTTCTCAGTCTCACATTCCTGTCTCCCTCCCCTACCTGAAACTTTCCCTAGGTGGCTGTTAGGGTTACCTTGTATCCCTCCATCCCTTCCAATCAACCCTGAAACTCAATAAACCCTGTTTGTCACTTAATCAAACTTTTGACTAGTTCATTAGTTGATTGATAAGGGAGGGAGAAGGGGAGAAAGGAATAATATTGTCTCTGGGTCCTGAAGGGAATTGGAGGCGTCCATTTTGGAGGAAGTGTAATTGCAATACTTCCTCTGGATTCTTCCTTTGTGAACTTGAGAAATTGACTAGAAAGCCCTCTGGTCAGTTTCAAGCCATTCTTGGCTGGCCCTAACCTTTGTCTGTAGAAGTGCCCTTACTATTTGAAGGGCTCAGGCTGTTTCCCTTTAGTGTCTCTGTCTCAAACCTATGTCCCAGTCTATGTCCCCAGGCTGCAGCTGCCTGCCTCAAAATACCTCATCCTCTCCCTTGCAACTCTTTATACCTCCGTGTTTATATTCCCTAAACTGTCATTCCCTTACTTCTCTTACCACCTCAATTTACCCCCTTCACCATTGTACCTTCCTTATCCACTTTACTGCCTTAGGGATCCACAAACCCTATCCACAGTGCCTTATCCCCTATTCAACCCACCTTTAGTCCCTTACCTGCCTTATCCCCTATTACAACCTTACCTCTGCCTTAATTTCCCTATTACCTATAGCCTATTCCCTTATTACAACCAATTTATTACCATACTAAGCTTAATCCCCTTATAACATCTATCAAAGAAAACTACCCTGATAGTCTTGAACAAGAGGGCAAAATAGACATAGAAAGAAGCTATAGATCATCTTCTACATTAAATTCCCAAAAGACAACTCCAAGGAATGTTATAGCCAAATTCAACACCTTCCAGGCCTAGGAGAAAATACTGTAAGAAGCCAGAAAGAGACAATTCAGATATTATGGAGCCCTAGTCATGATTACACAGAATCTGGCAGCTTCCACACTAAAGGACTGTAAGGATTGGAATATGATATTTAGCATGGCAAGAGAATTGGTTCTACAACCAAGAATCACCTACCAATTAAAAATAATTCTATACTTTCTAAGAAAAGTATGTGCATTTAATAAAATAGCATATTTCCAAGCATTCCTAAAGAGAAGACCAGAACTAAAAGGAGTATTTGATGTCCAAATACAAAATTCAAGAGAACCATAAAAAGGTAAACAAGAAAGAGGGGGAAATTTTTTTAAGGGCTTCAATAAGGTGAAATTGATTGTATTCCTATATAAAAATGTTATCTATAACTCTTAAAAATTTTTCATTATTATAGTAGAAAAAATATTCATAGGCAGAAGTTGTGGTATTAAGCTATTTAAAATGACATGTAAAAAAATTGGGGAGTGCAAAAAAGATGACAGTACTAAGAGAAATTTGAAGGAAGAGGTAAAGCAGGATAAGTTATACCACATAAAGAAGCACATGGCAGTGGGAGAATACTATTATAAGAAGGGGAGGAAGAGCGTGGTGACAGAAATGATGATCTGGAGGATTTCTATATGAACTGGGAGAACCTCAATGAACTGATGCAGACTGAAATGAGCAGAACTAGGAGAACATTTTACATAGAAAGTAAAACATTGTATTAGTAGCAATGCAAAAAGACAGGAGACTCCTGAGTTATGGGAAAGAATGCTAACCACAATGAGAGAAAGAACTATGGGAGTAGAAAGAAAAAAAGATAAACATTTACATCACTTATTACATGGATATATGGGCAAATGATTTGAGGTTTAGGCTTTAAAAGACAACTCTACAACAAAAATGAATAATATGAAAATGAGTATCAAGTGATAACATTTGTACAATCCAGTGGAATTGCTTGTTAGCTTTGGGGGAGGAAAAGAAAATGAATCATGTAAAAATGTAAAAATATTGTAAAATAAATTATTTTAAAAAAATTTAAAAGAGGAATAATATTAGTGAATCGATAATTTTATATCCCTATGTTTTTTCATCTATTTTACTTACCTACTTTACACTAAATTTACATATTTTCCTAAAACTATGGCATAGACCAGTGTTCCTGAGGTTTTAGAGTTCAAGTGCCCAGAGGACAAATTCAAGCTGTCTGTGAGCCCCACCATCACCCCTCTCCTCCACATTACCTGAGAGAGTGAAGGGAGGAAATGCTTGCTTTGGGCAGCTGGACAGAGGGACAGGGCATACAAAAATATTCTTGGGTGCTGGGAAGAAGTGGAATGGGACAGCTCCCTGAATGCCAGCTGGGCATATGTGCCAATACTTCATCAAAGCTGGCATAGACTCTTCTTGCATTCTACATTACTTTGTATGTAAAGACTGAACCATCACTGTATACCTGTTTAGATGAACACATTAAAGAATCAAAGAACTGGGGGAAAGTTTAGAGATCACTTCATCCAAACTAAACCTAAAATATGAACTATAACATCCTAAACAACTGATCACCAAGATTTTATTTTAAAATATCTATTGATGAAGCATTCATGACTTTTCTAATTTTACTCTTCCATGATTTAAAAGCTTCAATTGCCCTTCATTTATATTTAAATAACATTTGCTTTCTATTCTTTTGTATCCATCATTCCTAGTTTTGACTTATGCTGTGGAGCTGAACAATAATAACTTTTTATATAGCCTTTTACATATTTGAAAACTGCTATCATACTCCACCTACATCTTTTCTACTTCAACCAATCATCATATGGAAAAATGTTGAGTCCACTCCACACATCAGTCATATAAGGCTTGGATTGAGAAAAACATGGGTATCTATTCTTGCTCTGCTATTTAGCATAAATATGATCCTATTCATCCTTAATCTGAGATTCAATTTCCTCATCTTATCCTTATTCCTGCTTTTATAAAAGCTTCCAAAACCAAATTATCATGTGTAGCTATAGCCCTTTATTTTGTCATTTTGTGTAAATTGCTTCATTTCCTTCAGTTTTATTTTCCACACCCATCATATGAGAATATTGAATAAGTAGGTAATCTTCAATGTTCCTTCAAGTTCTACATCTGAAATTCAATGAGTTTATGAATAACAAGCTGGATTAAAATTTTTGCTTTGCCATAATAGGTCAATGAGAATGAGAACCACAGAATTATCTTTGAGGAATGATATGTCAAGAACCATTCTTGAAGATTTGTCCTTGCATCTTGTTACTAAAGTTCTCATCTTTTCTGAGATAGGAACTTGCAAGATTTCTGAACATATTCCAGGCAGAGTAACCTAAAAGCCTCCTATCCTTCTTACCTCTGATATAGAAAATGAATACTTTCCTGCTCATATAAAAACTTCCATTTGTTCAAGAACCAACAATGCACTCTGTTTGTTTTCCAAATTAGACCCCTGTTTCTAATTACCCAAGGCCAAAAGTGATCTATATGCATTACCATTTTCCCCTTTGTTTGAATCTCTGTTTTTAGCAGTTCTGAAGATAAAAATGACCTTAGGATATTATAGGAAAAGGAAAATAAAAATAAGGTATCAGGATAGATTATACAACTATATTTTGTCTCTTTACCACTGTTATTACCTACATCAGATCCAGTTCTTCTCCTGGTCAGACAAAATCCTAGCAAAATATTTCTTTTGTCCCTTCTTCCTGTTAGCCCACCAATACACTTTCTTCTCTCTAACTTGTTTCTTCTCTTCTTGCATCTTTTTCATTTTAAAAGATCGTATTAACCTAAAATGAACTTTGGTAGAATTTTAGCAGAGATAGGTGAGGCAGTGAGAATGGAGCTAAAGAAAGAACAGCTTCTTGTCCTCTTTGAATTATATCAAAGCAACCTATGAATTCCAGTAGGATCGGTCTTATTCTAAAACTCTTCTTGTACCCTGTAATGGAGCATTGGAGGGATGTTAACTATTATTATTTGTGGGTTCACACTGGGGTGAGAGAGACAGGAATGCTAGGAAGGGGCCCAACAAGTAGGGAGACTAAAGTTTAATAGCAAAGGGGTGTCTGTTACTGAATTGTCTGTTAGGTCCAACTGCCACTCTGAAGCACCAAGACTAGGCCTATGGTAATCAGCTAAGTAAAGGCAAGAGTTTATAAATTAAGGCAACACATTTAATTAAGATTAAGGATGGGAATAGGGATTACTACACTTAAAAGCTAAGGGCAAACCGCAGGGGCAGGGGAAAGACTTGACTACACTAAACTAAGACCTAAGCCATGCAAGGGCCCAGAAAATAACAGGACTGGAGTGGGAATCCTCACAGTAGAGTCCAGAGATGTTTTCAGGATGCCAGGAACCAACCCCTCCAGAATTGATGGTCCAAAGCAGCCCAGTAGGGAGAGGAGCCTGCAAGCTGTCCACCAGATTGCAGATCACTCCCTACTCAGTGCTGTTGTGCAGGATAGATGTCCTCTGTTTCTGACCTTCACCACACTTCAGGATCCCAGGGAATAAGGGTGCAACTCCACAAGCTCTGAGGTCTCCCAGGGAATCAGTTACTGCTTGTAACTCCCACCATGGTGTTCTTCTCAGAGAGTGCAAGCAACTTCCTGCTTCCCCATTCCATGTGGAATTCTCCAGCCCTTCCTGCTAGGTCCATATTAACTATATACAAACTAATACCTAAATAATCCTCACAACAGCCCACATTGTCAATACAACTCATAACACTCTCCTTTTGACTGAAGTGCTTCAAGCCCCTATGACACTGCTGGCATAGATTAGATTTTTGATGCTCCATGATATTCCATTTTCACTTTAATGTAAATATTTAATATAAACAACAATAATGATGGTACTTATTTAGTGTTTTAGATTTGAAAAGTACTTTGTTTATACTGGAGGCAACTAAGTGGTGCAGTGGACAGGGCACTTGGAAAACTACCCTTCATAAGTTCAAATCCAGCTTTAGATCCTTAATAGCTATGTGACCCTGGGCAGGTCATTTGATTTTGTTTGCCTCAGTTCCTCATCTGTAAAATGAACTGGAAAAGGAAATGGCAATCCATTGCAATATCTTTTCCAAGAAAAATCTCTAAAGGAGTCACAGAGTCAGACATGACTGAAATGACTCAACAGCATTGTATATATTATTTGATCACAATAACTGTGGGAAGAGGGTAAAGATATTATCCCTATTTTACTGATGAAAAAACTGAGATAGACAGAAGCTAAGTCATTTGTCCAGAGTCATCAGCTAGTAAATTGCTAAGACTGAATTTGAATTCAGGTCTTCCAGGTTCCAAGTTCAGCACTCTATCCACTATAGCACTCTGCTGCTAGAAAACCATGTTAGATTTTGACTCTAAGACTAAAAATTAGGCCAAGGTAACCCACTAATGTTGAGTCTTCTGTTCTTTCCTACCTCTGTCAGGTCCCCTCTCTAAGCATCATTTTTTTTTCATTTCTAATTTAATTGAATAGGCTATACATAAAATTATTTCTTAAGATTTTACTTAGTATGCATGTGAAATATTTTATACTTTAAGTTTTTTAAAACCAAATTTGAATGCGAGTATGGTTTGTCTAAGTACAAATTAAATACGGCTGTCCAGATGTCTGAGTTATCAAAAGACTTCATAAGTAAGCAGTTCTTTAGAAAAATGGGCCCTTTTGTTGAATTGCTATAGCATGCATAGCCTACATTTATCTCCAGTTGGAAAATTCCAGTGATGTGAATTAACATTCCACAGATAGAGTCAGGGCACAATTAAGTGGAAGTGTCACATACATGTATCACTCCTTTGTCTGCTTTGACAAAACTAATTAGAGAACATTGCACTGAGAGGTTTGCATTTTTCCTCTTTTGCCTTTCTTGAAGTAAATGAGCCATATGAGACAGCTAGTCATATAGTGAAGCACTGGCTCTGGAGTCAAGAAGAACTGAGTTCAAATTTATTTTCAAACACTTGCTAATTATGTAATCCTGGACAAATCATTTCATCTTTCTTCGCCTCAGTTTCTTCAACTGTAAAATGGGAGTAATGATAGCATTTACCTCCTTATTAGGATCAAGTGAGCTGATTGTGAAAAAGTCCTTAGCAATGGGTCCGTTTCATATAGTAGATGCTATAAAAATAATTATTCCTTTCATCTCAATGCGTCTCCTAAAGAATGCAACTTCCTCTTTAGAGTGTTTTAAGGGAAGTTATCTTTTTAACTTTTTAGGTCATTGTGATACCTCTTCATGCAATTAAATTTGAAGATTAAGGAAGATCCATTCTTATTTCAAGTAACATCCTTCCTTATTTTAAGCCTTGGAACTATGTTATTTAATTCAAGTGAGACCGGAAGATGGAAGAAAATCTAAATTTGCCACAGTGCTCCAACAATCTCCATTTGGAACATAGCAAAGAATAGTCAATTCCTCTTTAGTCCTCTCTATAAGTAGGTAGCCATAATCCTTTACATGGAACTTCTTCCAGAAACGAAAGCTGCCTAATTTCTTTACTGTCAAAAGGAACCTCTTGTGTATCACATAACCCAACCTCAATCCCTGCTGGTTTGTGTTTTTGTTGTTGTTGTTGTTGTTGTTGTTATTGTTTGTTTTTTACATAACAAAGTCATTTTCTACTACACAAAAAAAAAAAGCTATAAGCCAGTTTTAACAGGAAGTATTGACTATCCATAAAATTGAGTAGGCTTCTATCCAATGCAAAAGTGCTAAAGACAGCCCAACAATAACAACTGATTTTGAACCATCTGTTCACAAATATGCATGCAAGACATGCCTTAGCCCTGTTATTGCTATGTGAATACCCATCTGGGGATAACTACATACAACCTGGGAAATCTGTTTTAAAATCATGCTTCTAATTAAATTGTAATGTGTTAGCCTATTAATAGAAAAGGCTATTTTGGTTAGTCAGATGCCACTGTTTATTTGGAATAGCCCTGTATTATAAATCCTTAAAACTAATTTGTATCCTCCTTACAAATCATTGATTTTTGGAGACATTTAAATGTTGAATAACTCCATCTTGAAAACATCATTTTATTTTTGTCCTAAAACAAGATCTGATTAAAAAAGGAAAGGGAATAGATTCACAAGCATGGAGAGAATGAAATATTCTGAAAGGGAGGGTCTCAGAAATGAATGATTCAGAATATTATGGAAAAAGGACTGAGCCAAGCACACAAATGTCTTGTCATTTTTATGCTGATAAATATTGTTTTCTTCACCTTTCCTCATTTCTACATATGTAAAAATAAACAAACAGCAACAACGAACCAGATTTCTGTTCTGGTTTGAACTCTCCTGAAGCTTCTGTTTTTAATATTCCCACTTCAACTTTACCAGGAGTACTTTCTCCCTTTCCCCACAAGATGGTGCTGCACACAGGTTTAAATGCCACACAAGCAACTGAATAGAAATTGAGTCAAAACTTCCCCTGAAACTCTCTTCTCCAAGACTTGTCTGGGGCTTTCAGGTTTTTGGAAAGTGGAATAGAAATGATAAGCGGCAGGATACTGGTTTCTAGAGAGGCATAATGTTTGCCATAAGAAATAGAAGAGTAAAGACTTTTTTTCCCTTTTCTTTCAGCTCTGACCTTGGAGGATAAATAGGAGGATGAGGAGAAATGTACCCATTTCCCCAATCCTGATATATTTGGACCAAATGTCAGCTCTTCTGAAGGAGAGGAAAATGGAAAGAAGGAAAAAAAGACGATGAAAGTGGTGCTTTGCAAAATCTTTGTACCTGCTTAAAAATGGGTAAGGGAAATTATAGCTACCAAGAGAACTGGATCCCCAATTTCTTATTCCTCACCCCAATCCAGCTCAACTTAAAGCACTGATCTGGAGTCATCACTTTAAATTAAATTATTATAGAATGTTAGAGCCAGGGATCATCTAATCATAGAGCCTTATTTTATAGAGGAAACAGGGCATTAAGGAGGTTAAGTGTCTTACTGAGGGTTACATAGCTATTTAGTGTCAAAGCCAGGACTCCCACCTCTTTCTTTATGGATGTAATGATATTGGCAATAAAATATTTCCACCACAGAGTTAGGTCTAATAATAACCCCTTTCATTTTCTCTGTCTTCTGGATTTGGGATTTTCTTTGGTCTATTTTTGAAAGAGCTGTAGGGCTATTTTATCATTTAATCTTTTTCCAGCTTATGTTAGGGAGAAATTTTCTGAAAAAGTGCTTAAGGTTAAGATCTTGGCCAACAGTATAAAGGTTGAAGGAATATCCTGATTCTCTGATCCAGTATTCTGATACCACCTTCTTTTTTTTGAAAGGTATACATGGAAATAGAAAAGGATTTTTTTAAGTTATTTCTTGATTTAATTGAATTAACCTCAACACATATATACCAGGAGTTGGGAAAACAAAAGCATTTATAAACAGTTCCTGCTCAGAAAAAAACTTTCATTCAATCACAAACACAATAATTATTTGTTGATTTCATTTATTAACAACTGTCAAATTAGGCCAAAGATATGACCCTTGTTCAATTGTTTAATAATTAGAGATGAAATAGGCATTATAAAAAAGGGGAACCAATATTCCAGATCATTATTTATATTCAGTAGGATTAGCTCTAAGAACAAGTTATTGACAAGTAGAATTTGAAGGTAGTAAAAGGCCCATCTGATCTACAATATCTTTCTAGCCCACCCTGCCAAAATGGACTGAAATTCCTAATGTTTTTGACATCTTAACATAAGTTAATAAATCAGATTAGATACATGGCTAGTTATTTTAATAAAGGAATTTTGATTATAAGACTGTCTGCCCTTTGATCCAGCCATAGCACTGCTGGGTTTATATCCCAAAGAAATAATAAGGAAAAAGACTTGTGCAAAAATATTTATAGTCACACTCTTTGTGGTGGTAAAAAATTGGAAAATGAGGGGATGCCCTTCAATTAGGGAATGGCTGAACAAATTGTTGTATCTGTTGGTGATGGAATACTATTGTGCTCAAAGAAATAACAAACTGGAGGAATTCCATGTGAACTGGAACAACCTCCAGGAAGTGAAAGGAGCAGAACCAGGAGAAAACTGTATACAGAGACGGATACACTGTGGCACAATCAAGTGTAATGAACTTCTCTACTAGCAGCAATTCAATGATCCAGGACAAATCTGAGGACTTATGAGAAAGAAAGCTATTCACATTCAGAGAAAGAACTGTGGGAGCAGAAACACAAAAGAATAACACTTGATCACATGGTTTGATGGGGATATGATTGGAGATGCAGACTCTAATGATCATTCTATTACAAATATTAATAATATGGAAATAGGTCTTGATCAATGATACATGTGAAACCCAGTGGAATTGCTCATTGCCTATAGGAGGATGGGAGGAAGGGAGGGAAAGAACGTGAATCATGTAACCATGGAAAAATATTCTAAACTAATTAATTAAATAAACTTAATTTTAAAAGAATAGAGCAAGAAAAATAAAAAAATAAAGGAATTTTGACAATTCTTTTTAGGGAAGGTTTATAATATATGCAACTTTGATGTGAGAAAAAGAAAAAGAGACATGCAAAAGGCTTTGCCTAAAAAAGATAATACCATGGGAATCCTTTCAGAGGAGACCAGAACAATACAGAAGATAAACTTCATCCAAACAATTTTTTCCTGTGACAGTTCCTGATTAAATATTAAATAATTTATCAATTGAGTCACTAATACATTAAATAGCAGATATTTAATAAATTATTTACTATATGTAAGATACTGTAACAGATTAATTTTGGACTATGTAGGAGTAGTCCTTGACTTCAAGGAGTTTATAGTCTAGACAAGCTTAAATATGAATACTTGAATCTTCAAGGTTAAAGAAGGAGGGATCATTTGAATTAACTCCTAATGCCCCAATAATCCCACTAAAAATAAATTATTCTATTTGACATAATAAGTTGTTAATAGATATATTGAATAAGATTGAAAAATTGAATATGATTCTATAATACTATTTTTATGATTCTAATTGACTCAAAAACAACTATTCATTAAATACATATCATATTCAAAGCACATTGGTAGAGGGAAATAGAAAGATAAGTCACAGTTCCTGCCTTCTTAGACTTTGCAATACACAAGTAAAACATTGAATAAAAAAGTGTTAGTCTCACTGTTTGCTGTAGATTGTAATTCATCCACACTATCTCTCCTTATGTGATATATAATTCTTCTTTAGGATCCTCACTTTAGTTCTCTATTTTTTTATACTGGTGTAACATTATAACTGTTTACTCTCATTCTCATTCTTTGATGAACAAACCTCATTTTGCCATCTTAAATGTTCTTGGCAATATCTTTGCATGTCAGTAAGTGCTCTCTCAAAAGTCATTGTGGGAAACATTTTTGTCCTATTTATCTTCATCATGCATTCCTCCATCGCCCTTTCAGGCACCTATGATTGATCATGGAATTAATAAGATCAGAATAAAATGGCAGTATCACTTGTTTATATAACCTTGGGAAATTCCGGCCCAGGAAAAAATGGGGAATGATTTTAGTCCCTGCTGAAATCCACTCAACCCTATGATTATGTGTGACAATTTCTTAACAAAGCACTGAGATGCTGTACAAAACAGATTGGGACAAGAAGGGAAAAGAAAGCACATTAGAGTTGAAAAGAACTGTGGGAAATTAGATTAGGAAAGAAGTCACAACAGCATAGGTCCAGGATTTTAAAATCCCCTAATCATGCTCTCTTAGGATTGCTCATCTGGCTAGCTATATTGCAGTGCCATTTTGTAGTGAGAGAGCACTGGCAGCTTCCTAGCAACACCCTTGCAAAATGTGGCATTTTCACAGTCACTCAAGAATCCAAGCAGGACTGCCATTTCAGAATTCTAGCTCATATATACTTAGTTAATAAAATAAAATGAATTAACTTAGCAATGATTCAATGACAGTAATCCAATGAGTTCTCACCTTCAGAGTATTATTATATAGATTAATAGCTGAGATGTTTCAAAAAGGAAACAGATTGTAAAATCTCTACAAAGGCACCCAAAGTAGTAAATCATATAAAATTCATAGTCTTAAGTATGTTTAATGTGACTAAGTGGAAAAGAATGTCCCTTGTCATACATGACGACACTAATCTTTAGTACATGGAGTTTCCAAAGGGGCTAGTCATTATGTAGATATCCCTCAACAGTTTCAGGATCTGACTCATTATAATCTAATATCCATAAGGTTATAAAGGTAAGGATTACTAAAGAGACTGATTTTATAGAAATGGTCCTAAAACTAAAGAGAAAATGATAGTCATTATACTGACTTTCTTTCACTGAACCAGGTGAAGACATTAAGTTTATCTCTGAGTTTCGTGATTATGTCATCCTCCTAGGATTCAGGGCAGGAACTGAAGCTTAGGATACCTTCCTATGTTCAAGTTGAGAGCAAAGAATGCAAGCCATTTCACAAGCCATTGACAGGAGGTGAAAGGGAGCTTAGTATCCACTCATCTCATTTTCTTGTTTTGTGTACAAGGGGGAAAAAATGGGGACAGAGAGGTTAATTCATTGGCCAAAGGTCACACAGGTAGTAAGTGACAGATGTAGGAATTTTTGTGAATAATCCATGATGAAGAGCTCTTGCAGGGTACCCTGCATGCTAGAAAGAACTTTAGAGATACACACTTTATATCATGGGATTCACCTGCACCAAGTGATGAGCAGTATCACTATTTGATGAGCAGAAAGTATAAGTACACCCAAATGAAGTTTAGAGAATGTAAGCAACTTCCCTTTTGCTCTTTGAAGACTTTCTCTTCAGTCCTTGGAGTAGAGCAATATTCTAATATCAATTTATTAATCCTCTAAGAGATAAGTTATTTAAGAAGCAATACATGTTTATGAAATTGTATCACTGTGAAACGCCTAATACTAACACTCAAGTTCACATTCTAGGGCTGTTTTTTTCCAGTGGCTATAGCAACAATAGAATGTATTTCTTGTTCTCTGGACATCACAGATGCTTCAGAGAACAGTATTAGGATTTGTTCAAATGTTTTTGATCAATTCCCTCAGCAAGAAAATGTGTAGGTACTATTAATTTAACATTCTGTTATGATGTTCATTCTCCTAGAGGTTCAGTTAATTATGCAAAATAGAAATGATGGAAAATGTAGCTATTAAACTGGGCTAAGGGTTTTTATTCCATTTCCTTTTACTATATTTCTGATCCTATAAGCCAGGAGCTTTCCCCATATGGCACTTAAGAATTAGGTCTCATTATGTGGTCACACATTTCAAAAGTGGCCTCTGAAGATAAGTATCCTAGAAGAGGGGCGTGCCACTCTGATCTGTAGGAAGTACAAAAATTAAGCAGGATTACAGAAATGGATTTGATTTCTCTCTAGTTTTATAGAGAAGATAAAAGAGGAGGTGGAAAAAGGTTTTCAGGATGAGGAAAATGCTTTTGATTGGTAATTTGAGAGGAAGAACTGAATATATATGTATGAATATATATATATGTGCAGATATACATAAACATATGGATACATATTATATATAATGTATAAATATATAATAATATAATGTAAAATATATTTGTGTGGATAGATGTTCAATACAGAGATGGATAGATAGATAGACAGACAGACATATTTGTTCAAGAAACAAATCAATTTACTAATTCTCTCTCAAGAGGATTAGGAAATTAACTTCAAAAGAAAAAAATGAAAGGGAGAGAAAGATCCTTACTTCCTCCATCAATACCTGCTCAAGCAACATTTTGAAATAAGGGAAAAAAAGTTATCTTAAACTTTTCCTGTGGGAACCTTAAGGGAGAGAGACTTTATAAATGTCTTCCCTTCAAATATTTCAAGTATTCACCTCAAATTTTCAGTTCAAGTATCATCGAGATCATAGGATAATAGATTCAGAGCTGGAAGGGACTTATGCACCTCTTCCAGCCTCCTCAGTTTAAAGATGAGCAAACTCATGGCCAGAAAATGTATATGCCTTCTAGCTCCATTCCTTCTCTTCAAGTGATCAGTGTTCTCATGTTTCTCCTCCCTTTGAAAACCTGTTTACCAGATAATTGTCTCATATTATACAGACACTAAATACAATGTAAGTTCAAAGAGAAGTACTAGCAAATATGGAGAATGAGAAAATGCCTTCTGTAGGACTGAGGTAGTACTCAAATTGAGCTTTTAAGGAAGCAAGGGATTGATTCTAAGAATCAGAGGAAAGAGGAAATAGTTCATTCCAGGAATGGTGAACAATTTGTTCAAAAGTACAGACATAAGAGATGGAATGTCATGGCAAATAAAAGAAAATAGCTAGAAAACATACCAAAACATTTCTTTCTACTAAACGTTATTTTAAAATTTATTTATTTTTGTTACATTATAATACTGAGTAATTATATTTGTAAAAGCCTACTTCCTTCTCTTCCCTCCAGTAGAGAATGCATCATTTCATAAAAGTATTTATACATAAAACTATATCTTGCTTATTTTTATTTAATTATACTTTCCCTGGAGGTAAAATACAAAAGTCATTTCATTCTTCAAACACCATTTCTGTTGCTTTATAAAATGTTCTCTTGATTTGCTCATTTTAATCTTCATAACTTCATGTAATTTTTTTCCATTTAAAAAATTACCTGTTCATCATTTCTTATGGCACAGTAGTATTCCATCACAATTTACATACTACAACTTAGTTAGCCATTCCCCAATTGATAGGCATTTCTTCAATATCCATTTGATACAACGAAGAGAGCTGGCACAAATATTTTGGAACATATATGTTCTTTTCCTTTTTTCTTGATCATCTTAGGACAGTAATGGGCAAACTATGGCCTGTAGGCCAGATGTGGCCCCCTGAAATGTTCTATCCAGCAGCAGGGCATTATTCCTAATCTGACGAATACAATGAGTAGGAGACAATACAATGAAACTTAGAAAGAGTTGCCTTAGAAACAGACTGACAGATGAGCATTTCCTTTCCTTCGATCCCCTCTTTAAAAAGTTTGCCCATCACTGCCTTAGGACATGAAACTAATGGTGATTTGCTGGGTCAAAAGGTAGGCAGAGTTTAATAACCCTGTGGACATAATTCTGTATTGTTCTCTAAAATGTTTGAATTAGTTCATAGTTCCACCAGTGTATTAATGACCCTGTTTTTCCACATCCCCTCCAACATTTGTTATTTTGCTCTTTTGTCATTTTAGCCAATCTCATAGATATGAAATGATACCACTGAGTTGTTTTGATTTGTTTGTTTTTAATCAATAATGATTTATAACATATTTCATATACTTATAAGCAGTTTTGATTTCTTCATCCAAAAACTCCTTGTTTGTATCTTTTGACTATTTATCAATCGGATAATGGCAGATATTCTTATAAATTTTACAAAGTTCTCTCTATACGACCTCCATCTGAGAAACTATTTCTAATTTGTTTATTATGTCTCCATTTAGATCTTGGTACAAGGAATAAGATATTATAGTCTATATCTAGTTTCTGCACAAATACCAATGTAGCCAAGATTAGAAGGAAACTAGTTCTCAGATGAATAAATTAAAACTATCTTTAGTCAAAATAAACAATGTCCCAAATCACTAGTGATTAAAGAAATGCAAATGAAACAACTCTAAGATAACACCTCATAACCATTAAACTGGCTAACATCACACAAAAACGGAAAATTATAAATGTTGAAGGGAATAGAGAAAATTAGAACACTATTACACTGCTGGTGTAGTTGTATACTGATATTACTATTCTGCAGAGCAATCTGGAACTATGCCCAAAGGACCATAAAATTGTGCATACCCTTTGACCCAGAAATATCACTATCAGGTCTGGATCTCAAAGAGATTATAAAGATAAAGGAAAAGAACCTACCTATACAAAAATATTTATAGCAGCTCTTTTTTTTGTGGCAAAAAACTGGAAAATGAATGGCTGAACAAGGTATAGTATATGCTTGTAATGGAATACTATTGTGTCAGAAGAAATGACAAATAAAATGACACTAAAAACCTAGAAAGATTTACATGAACTGATGCAAAGTGAAGTGAACAGGATATTGAACACAGTTCAATGATATGTAGTGATCATCTGTGAATGAATTAACTGTTATCAACCAAGCAAGGATCCATGACAGCTCCAAGTCCCGAAACATGATATAGTGAATAAAGGACCAGACATGGAGTCAGGAAAACCTGTGTTGAAATCTAGCCTCCAACTCATACTCACTGTACAATGATTGCTAAAGCATTTAACCCAATGCCAGCCAAAGATTTTGGTGGATAGCACTCTGAACTTGTCAGAAAAAGTTTAGTTCAAATTCTGCCTCAGAAACTTATTAGCTAAATTACCTTAAACAATCTGCATAACTTTTGTCTGCTTACTTTCCTTATCAGTAAAATAGAGGTAATAATAGTATCTACTACCCAATGTATTTGTGAGGATCAAATAAAGCAATATAAAGTAAATGTTAAACAAACTTTAAAGCATTTAAATCACTAGCATTTTTTTATTATTAGACAACTTCCTAGTATACTAGGAAAATTCTTTATCTTTAAATTCCAGGTCCCTTGATGAATAATTCCCCCCATATCAATGAAATTGCAGGTTTGGATTCCCCCCCTTCCCCCAAAAAAATCAATACAAGAACAGTTTACATCATAAAATGGAAAGAAAGATACTCCAGTTTATTTGAAAATAGCATTTACCTTTGATGTAAAAAAAAAACAAAAACAATTGCTCATCCCAATTTCCCCCTATCCTCTGAACTTTCAAAATGTTTATGTTATTTTTTTCGTATTTTACAATTTGGTCCAGCTATTTGGTTATATCTGCTATTTTATTTGCCAGAACATGAATTCCTCAAGAGAACTGATCCTACTGAATTCACCTTTATGTCAACCAGTACATTTTGTAAAAACAAATAAAAAGATTTCCCTATACCACACCTCTCTATTTGCTGATTCCAGATAGTTGCTATTCCACAAGTCTTCAACTTCTTACTCTCTGAACATATCCACCATTTTGGGGGGATGGAGCCACATAGAAGCAGCAAAAGTCCAGACCTCTGTGAAAACCCTTCCACACCATTCAAAAACAAAGTGCTTTGAGAGGACAGAAAATGAAATCTAATAACAGGACAGAGCTAGGGGACCCTCCTGCTTGATTCAACTTAAAAGGTATGCAGAGAAGGCTGAATTCATGGGTGTAAGGAAAAGTAAGAGGGAAGTTCCCAAGACCCTTCCCCCACCAACTGTGCTGAGTCTCTGGTGGTCACTAGAATTTCTGAGTGATAGCTCCTGCCTGGAGAAAATGCCTTACTACCACAGCTTTTCCAGGCTCAGGGCTCTAACCATAGTCAGCAGGGAGGCAGCCAGAGAAGATGCTCAGAGGGAAGGGCAGCCTAGTCACAACCACTACTCTCCATCTTGGGTTTCTGCTTCTCAAGATTTTCAGAGCTTCTCAGAGTATATCTAGCTCCACAGATCAGCTCCACTCCAGCTTAATCTAGTCTATCAATAGGGCAGATAAGAAGCCTTCAGAGGGCAAGGAAGTTCAATCTCCAACACCCTTCCCCCACCAACTATGCTGATAGCCACCATATGAATCTTGCTAACTTAGATCTGAGGGCAAAGGCTGCAACTATTACAGAATACCTTGATAAAAGGGCAGGAAGCACAGATCCCTTCAGCCTCCATACCTTCACATATACCTTCAGCTTCTCTTGCCAGCTAGGGAAGATATGACCTCAGGGCTCATTAATAGTCCATCAGCCTAACCTAGTTAATCAGCAGAGCAGAGAAGAAGGTCCTTCAGGACAGATTAGCCCAAGCCCACAGATCCAGAAAATAATCAGTGGAGCAAGATTACAGCCAATGGTAGGGAGCAAAGAAGGAAAAAAATATGAGTAAAAATAGTAAAAAAAATTACAATGAATAGCTTTTATCCATGTAATGAACAAGGAACAAATGGAACAGAGAAGGACCAAGGAACACCAAGAAAAATACAGAAACTCCAGTGAACAGGACTCGGGCTTTGGAAAAACTCAAAAATAATTCAAAAACAATTAAGAGATGCTGAAGACAGTTGGGAAAGGAACTGAAAAGCAAAATAAGTCATCTGGAAACAGAGGCACATGAGCTAAAACAAGAAAATAGTGTCTTGAAAGCCAAAATTGACCAGCTTGAAAATGAGACAAAATAGTTGAAAGATGACCTACAAAGAAAAACCAGATCAGAAGGAGAAGTATGATCAAAAAGCCAGGGATGAAATTCAGGCTTTAAAAATTAGAATCCAAAAACTAGAAGCAAATTACTTCACAAGGCAGCAAGAGTCTATAAAACAAAATCAAAAGAATGAAAAAATTGAGGAAAATATGAAACACCTCATTGATAAAACTACAGACATGGAAAATAGATCCAAAAATGATAATTTAAGAATTATTGGACTGGAAAATCATGATGAAAGACAAAGCCTGGACATTATTTTATAGGAAATTATCAAAGAAAACTGCCTTGACATTCTTGAACAAGAGGGGAAAGTGCAGATTAAAAGAACCCACAGATCACCTCCTGAATTTAATCCCCAAATGACAACACCCAGGAATGTTAGAGCCCAATTCAAGAACTACCAGACCAAGGAAAAGATACTATAAGCTACTAAGAAGAAAGTATTCACATATAATGGAACCACAGTTAGGATAGGGCAGGACCTGGTTGCATCCACACTGAAGAACTAGAAGGCATGGAGGATGATATTCCAGAAATCAAGGAACCTGAGTCTGCAACCAAGAATCAACTACCCAGCAAAACTGACTAAATATATTCTTGCAGTGGAAAGTATGCTCATTTAATAAAATAGAAGACTTTCAAGCATTCATAAAGAAAAGACTGGACTTAAACAGAAAATTTGATACCAAAACACAGAACTCAAGAGAATCACCAAAAAGTAATTAAGAAACTCAAAAAAATTTTTTTCGGGGACCCAATAAGTTCAAATGATTTGTGTTCCTATAAGAAAAGATGATATTGGTAACTCTTAAAAAATAAAATAAAAATTTATTATTATTAGGGTAGCTAAAAGAAGTATATATAGAAGGCAAAGTGACATAATATATATGATGATATGTCAAAAATTATATATTAAAAAAACTAGGGGTAAAAAGGAGGATAATACTAAGAGAAATGGGAAAAGAGATAAAATTTAAAATATATATGTATATAGATATAGATATAGATATAGATATATATGTATGTATTCTAAAGAAATGCATGAATGCATGGGGGGAGGAGTGGAGAAGTCCAATACAGTGGGAGGGTGAAAGAGGTTAGAGAGAGTCTCTAAGAAAAATTTAATCATTACAGTGGGAAGAGTCAGAAAGGTTCAAATGGAAGGAAAACCTCCAATGCCAAATTGAGCTGTCGTCAATCTCATCATCATCAACAACAAAAATAACATCGTTATCATCATCATCAATATCATCAATACCACCAATATCATCACCACCAACAACATCATCTATCTTATCAACATCATCAACAACATTATCAACATTATTAACATCATCATTAACATCTAACTATCCATCTTTTCCTGAACCAGGAAATATTTTTGCTGGGTGGTCTACCCTTATAGCATACTATGAAGAGTACTGAATGAGAGCCAAAAGACCTAAACTCTAAGCTTGAGTGCTATTATTTGTCCTTTGGGGGTAAAAAGAAAGCCTTCTTTTTCCTGGACTCAGTTTCTCCTTTTATATATGAGTGAAGCTTACCTGGACTCTGCATTGTTAGTTAATTAAATCAAAGAATAAACCATGTGTAAACAAGAAAAGAAAAAGCTTTTTGTAGCATCTTAGCAAAGTTTAGAAAATTAAAACTCCTGTTATAGCTTAGCCCCTTAAGTCCCTGCCTGACTAGGGCACTTTGTTCCTTCTCAGATATTGACTGGGTCAGCACATTTTCATTTCTGCACCTAAGAGCTCCTTGCCAATGTAGTTTATATTTAACATGTTCAAATAACACATTGATTCAATGCAAAGAGCACTTAATTAAAATAGGTTAAAATATTAAATAACAGGAAAAAAAGAAATGGAAGTGATCAATTCAGGGAATTTTCCCATGCTAAATCATGGGAATCCTCTTAAAATATTTGCAGAGCTGAAACTATGCCTGCCTGCCCAGGTTATTTCAAACCGACTGCAAATTGAGAGGCTTAGTTAAATATGACATACTTTGCTTTATTCAAAAAAGGGCAGAAAAGTACTCTTCCGGCTCTGAAAGTTTGTTTCAATGATTTTGTGCCCCGGAAAGTTGCCTGTAAATAAAATTCAACATAAATACTTTCAAGTATAATAATCTCATTGTGAATTTTTTTTCAAAAAGATCATAATTATTTCTAATATATATTTAAAATGTTAAAATATTGTAAGTACTTTTAATATGATAGCAAAGTTCTGATATATGGGTAACATGCACTTTAGGGAAGCCCAATATGTGAATATCAGGTTTTATATGAAATAAAAATGATGACTCTGGAAATAAGCAAAAAACTCCCCATATTCATCATTTTATTATTTCACCTCCCCCACCCTCATCATAATTTAGAGCAGTTCCAGTTCTTTGTGTCAGTTTCTCCATGATTAACCCAAAGATATAAGACATCTTTTCTTTGCTTTAGATGAACAGCAAGGACAAACAAAATGCAAGTTACGATAAAGCGCTTTAGCTATTGTAATGATAAACTTGAATAACCTCTGTTTGGGCTCTCCAACTGTTGTTAGTTGCTCCCTCTCCAAATTGTCTTGCATTAACTGTTTATATTTTATACATGCTATGTGTTGTTTTCTCAGATATAATGTAAGCTTCTTAATGACCAGAGCTTTTTCATTGTTGTCTTTATATCTCCAGCACTTATCACAGTGCCTGGTACATATGTAGGAAAATATAAGTAATGGGGTCACCAGGGATATTAAAAATCAACTATGGGGTTTGTGGGAACACTCTCTGGGATGTAAGAGAGACTAAAACTGATCACTGAAGTCTTGTACAGCTACACCACTCCCAACTGGAAAAATAACAGCCAACTGTCACTCTGGCCAGAGGCCTTGAATTAACTGACAAGGTAACAAGGTGAAATTGGGTTTTAATTAGAAACAACTAAAAGGAGGGATAGGAATGACTACTCTAAAATCTTAACACCTAATAACAAAACCCAAAGGGACAGGGAAGGACTTATTCACTACACTAATTTAAGCTATCTAACTAACAGGGCCCAAGGAGCTATACTGGAGTCTCTGGGTTTCTGCCTCACACCTGGAACCTGCCAGGCTTGAGTACAGCTGGGCTTTTGTGGCTTTGGGATTTCTCACTGCAATCCACGGATGATGTCTGGATGCCAGGAGCTACAGTTGTCTCAGGAACTAAGCAGTAAGGGTTTTGCTTGAAGCACTGTCCTCTTCTCTTGTTCTTTCCTTAAATGCCACACCACACAGGATCCCAGGGGAAAACAGGATGCAAGGTGTCCTTTGCTCTGAGTTCTCCCAGGCTGGCAACAGTTTTTGCCTACCACTAATGGAGTCCACACACAGCACAGATAGACTTCCTCCTCCTTCATTCCAACCTGGAATTCCCAGCTCCAGCTCCTTCCTGCTAGGTACTTCCTAATCAATATATAATCAATACCTAATAACTAGCTAATCTAATCTTACTCATAACACATATCAGTCACTTAATCAGTAATTACTGTTTGATTAATTAAGTAGTTTTATACCAAGGAGGGTATCTTTACAGTATTGATATTTTTATCCCTTTTATTCCCCTTAGTCCATCAATTGTCATTCAAGATCCACTTAGGTTGACTAGTTCACCTCTCTTCTGTGTCCGGGACTATCAAGACTATTATTATTGCAAATATATATTTAAATATGATGGCAGTCAAAAGATTCACTTGGGTTTTTCGACACCAGAGAATTTCCTTGATTTCATGAGAGAATTTTAGGAAAGCTTGTGCATGTCTGTGCTTTGCAACAGGCAGTGTCTGCGTCTTCTCAAATCCTAAGAATCAATGCTAACAAAATAGACACTCATTATTTCAAGATAAAGCTGGATTTCCAGCAACTCTGTTATCCTTATTTATGGCAGATGTCTGTGACAAACCCTTCCCAACTTTAGCAACAGCTCTCCTAACGCCTCAAGACTTTTTATTTGTTTCCATAAATAGTGCTGGAGCACAGTCATTTGATCTCACCTAAATGCTCTGCTTTTGCCATGCCAGCTTTAAAACTGAGAAAATAAGACTCTTCTCAATTGCTGGGCAAAGGCTAATCACCTGCTGCTTAGAGTTATTTCTAAACACATTCGTGCACATAATGAATTTGTGGCACCTTCCTCCCACTCCCCTGGGTATGGACATATCATGCCTCTACAATCTATTTATGGAGGCTTCTTTAAATGTTGGACCACTGACTTTTAAAAATGTAAGATATTTTTCAAATTGTACCTCAATTTCCCTGTATCTGGTATCTTGTTTATGAAGATTTTCCTTCCAAAGATATACATGACAACCAAAGCATATCTGCCCATACTTGCATTTCTTTTCCCCACTTTTCTTCCCATTTTTCTTCTATCTTTCTTACTTCTTCTCAAACTCCTTTTTGAGTTCCTCCAGAGCTTGTGACCAATTTCCATTTTTTTTTGGAAAGTTTGGATATATTTGCTTGTTTGTCACTCTCTGCTGTTGCTTCTGTATTTTGCTCTTTTTCTTCATAGAAATTATTCCAGTTTGAGAGTTTTTTATTGTTGTTGTTTTTGGGTCTTTTTGTTGCTGGTTATTCCTTTTGCCACTTGTGGATTCCTGCATGTTGATTTCTTTCTTAGCTTCTATCTGGCAGGGTTTTGCCTTGGTAGTATCTTCCCTTCCCAGTCAGAAGCCAGAGTGAGGGCAGGTAATGTGGTGTTCTTTGTATAGAGCTTTAAAGCGTTTTGCCCTGAGGCTATATTTCCAGCCCCTCTTGCTTCAGCTGTGTCCAGCCTTGTTTCTGCCTAAGCTCCATGCTTTGTTGCCCAGGCTCTTTGTCCTGGATTTCAAGTCTCACTGCCAAGAGTTAAATCTGTGGGCCTTTCCATTAGACCTGTAGAATTTAGAGATTGACTGGACCTCACTCTGACTCTGAAGAGAAAGTTGATGTGGAGGAGGGGTAATCAGTTTGCCCTTGAATAAGTGTGATTTTGCCTCCTTATAGCATGGGAACCCCCAAACACTGCCTACCTTTAAAGCTGAATCCAGTGGGAGAGCCCCTTTACTCATTTGATTTTGACTTCTGTCCTTTTGAGACACTTTTTAATAATCCATTGGAATGTTTCGGCTATGGAGCCTTCATCTTAGCCCTGCCTCCCCACTTACATTTAAATGTAGGAGAATTAGATTTGTATTTTCATACATTTTTCCAAGTCAAGATTCCCCTTCCTCTCTTCTTTTGTAAAGAAAATATTAAGTCCTTTCATTTATTTTAGCTTCATGTATTTTTAAGGTAACCTTATTCATATAGGTTCACTTCCCCTTACACTCAACCACTCCCAATTTGTTTTTCCTTTTTCTAATTTTGGAATTTTGCTCATTAGTTCATTTTTACTACTGATTTTACATTTCTTTATTTATTTCCCCTACCCCTTTTTGATAGTATCAAGTAAAATCCCCCTTTCTCACCAGCCCTTCAGCTTGCACTCTTCACTAGTTTTTGAATTTCGTTTTCTGTACATTTTTGTATAAAATGATCCTGCCTTCATTTTTTTCATATTTTCTTTTACTGTCTGTTTGAGAATTTAATTCTTTGATTAATTATCTACATATATAGTCTTTCCTTTTAGTCCTTTGGTGCTCTTTATGGAGTTCTTGCTTCTCACGTTTCTATTTTATGATTCCTTCTAAACATTTTGTGTTATTATTTTCTATATCTTCAACCATTCCTCTTTTCTATTTTGCCTAAAGTTTAGAAATACCTATTCCTTCAGGCTTTAGAGAAGATATTCTTTCATTATGGGAATTGTCCTTTGTCCCTGATTATGCAGTTCATTATTGATATCCATTTCCCCCTCCCCCCCAACTTGCTTTAAATTCTCTTTCTAGTATTTATGCTTTTGCCATCAGAAACTCTGATTTCCTTTTGTATGAGGTAGTATCTGTATTCTACAGAGGCACCAAATCCCTTCAGATCATATTCTTTGCAAGGTTCCTATTTTCCTGTATAGAATATCTCTCTTCACTCTTGGGAAAAGTCATCAGATGTAACCCTTCCAACCAATAAAACAAGATTTCCTTTTTTCTTTTCTCTCTTTTAATCACTCATTTTTGCCTTTTAAATCTATTCTCATATATTTTCTCCTTACTAAGAGACTAGAGGAGCTATTTACCCTTCTTTAGTAGATTAGTAGCTTTTGATTTGATTAGGGTATGTCACATATTCACTTTTATCTTATTCTTTCCCTTCCCACTTTTATAGACACTACCATTCTGCAATTTAACTCAATAAAATGAACCAGTCAAGCAAACAACTAGCACCAATGAATCTCTTGTAGATGAAATATTGTTAAGTTTTAGGTCATGGTGTTTCAGGCTTGTTTCTCTATCTCTTCTTTTTTACTTGTTTTCACCATTATCTCGTAGTGTCCATTTAAAAATATTTATCTTCATAATCTCTTTGTTGTTATTTCTTTAATGTTGTTATTCATGGTTGCTGTATTTGTTAACCACTTGTATTTCTGATGTCTAGAGTTCTTGAGAAACAAATGCATTTTTCAGGTCTAGTTTTATTTTGAGGAATAGTTCAAATGGCCTTTTAAAAACTGATTGTTCTTTTTTTTTCCACTTGCAGTTAAGCTTAGATTTGTTGGGTAGGTCACCTCAGACAATCTCCAGAAGCTCTTTTACTCTTTGAAACACATTTCCTTCATTCCTGTCTATTCCCTCAGGGTCAGAATAATATTATGTTATACAAATTTCTTTTTCTTCACCTTTAAAAATCTTTCTTGCTTGCAAAAAAAATGTTGTTTATCAATGACGTTGTTAAAATAAATTTAAACCAATGTCTGTCTTGGAGCTCATAGCGTTGTTGTTCTCATTGTTGTTGCTGTTTCCAAAGGCAATCTATACATTCTTTCACTTTGTACATAACTTTCTTTTCTTGTATTATTTTCTGTATAATACTTTTCAAGTTTTTTTCCAATTTATATTATTATAAGAACCCAAATAAGTTATGTTTATGATTCTTTTGTTTGAGTGTAATATCTTGCTTTGATGTAGATACTTTCATTTAACTTTATTGTTTTTTTTCTGTTCTTTCAGATTTTCCTTCATTTCTGTGTATGTGTATTTCTGATTAGTTATATTCTCAATGGTTCTTTAATGAGACTTGCAACTACAGATTTGTATTTTTCCATTCTATGAATTATTTCTACAGTACAAGTTATAAATTCTGCTTTCATAATCCTTATTTTTCTTTTAAATCATTCCAAAATAACCCACTGTGGCTCCACCCATGCTCTTTTGGGAAACCATGGTGTCCTTTGTTTCCCTGTGTTTTACCTCACTTTCTTTTGCCTTGAAATACTTATTCAGAAATGTCTGGACTCTTTTATCTGATCTGGAGGCCACCCACATTCCCTTCTACTACTAATTTCTTTCCTGTTTGTTTAAATGCTTAAGTTCAAGGTTTTTAGCTGAGTTTTATTTTTCTTTAGGTCTTTGATAATTCCGATCTTTTATTTCTATTTTCCTGTATTTCTCACTTTATCATCTTCCTTTCCGATGGCAGTTTTTTTGCATCAATATATTCAAAACTGCCATGATGGGCAATTTTCAGGCCCAGGCACAAGTGATTTCTGAGGAGACAGACCTGGCCATAACTGGATGCTAGACTGATCAAATACCATAAAGCCACACACTTGTACTTCCCAGTTACCCTCTAGTTCTTCAATTTCTGGCTGAATTTTGTTGTGGAATAGAGTGTTGCTACATAGCTATTATAGCCAAAATAAATTACTGCCTTTTGGATCTCCATGGCAATAGGAAGAAGAGGATCTCAGTAGAGAGTTGAGTTCTATTGCAAGTAAGTGTGTCAGCTTGATCAGATCTTTTGAGAGGAGAAAGTGGTTGGGAAGAGGGTGCTGAATAATCATAGTAGGAGTCAAGGATTCTTCTCTTTTTAAAAAAAAGTTCCTGGGATTTTTGTCTTGTTCAGGTTCTTGGTGTCCTATCTCATAGAGAGAGGTGAAATTCATTTATAATGTGCATATAATTCCTTTTCTGAAGAGGCTTGAGAACCCATGAGTATTGGATAAGTCATCTAGTCCTCAATGTTGTTAGTTATGTGAACTAGCCAACAATTCTTATTTGAAATGGAAATAAGATCACATTGTGGAGTTCTTGAAGGAAATAACATTCACTCTGGTCAAATTAAGACTAGAATTTAAAGTGTTTGGTAGGCCAATACCCCTCCCCACAAATTACTATGTAAATATCTTATAGCACACTCTCTGTTGTATTATAATTTATATCTGGTAAAGCTAATATTGGATCTCAATATGAAGGAACAATTAGAATACTAATGAATCAGACTTTTGTGCCACATGTATGAAGGATGATAATTTATTCAGTTAAATGAAACCCTGTGACTCAACTGTGGAGATCTCTTTATCATCTCTGATAATCTGATGACAGTTTAGTTGATAAGGAAATAAGGACAGGACAAGGGAAATGTCTTTTACTTCATGCTTCCAGCTCTGGCTCCAGGAGCATGGAGTTTATTATATATATTTCAAGACTCATTTCACACAAAAGAACCCCTCTCCCCCCGGAAACTTTGCAGATGCGCAGAAGTAACAAATTATGTCACATCAAAACACAAAATATTGGCTTCAGAATACACCAAGGCCAAGGCTGAATTTTTACTAGGTTCTTATCAGAAAGCCAAGTTGGGGAGTATCTTGGCCTTAGCTATAACAGGCAGCAGCATTCCTTGCTGTGTTAACAATGTTAACCCTTTAAATTCAGGTTTGATAGGAACTTAAAGCTTTTCAGTAAGGCCATAATACTTTTCAAGAAGAAATCACAAGGATCACAAAAGGAGTCAAAAGAGGAG
>NC_058134.1:163247828-163444453 GCF_016433145.1 Gracilinanus agilis | reverse complement strand
AGGCCAAGGCTGAATTTTTACTAGGTTCTTATCAGAAAGCCAAGTTGGGGAGTATCTTGGCCTTAGCTATAACAGGCAGCAGCATTCCTTGCTGTGTTAACAATGTTAACCCTTTAAATTCAGGTTTGATAGGAACTTAAAGCTTTTCAGTAAGGCCATAATACTTTTCAAGAAGAAATCACAAGGATCACAAAAGGAGTCAAAAGAGGAGTCTCAGATTTTTATCTATTCTCTTATTGGCTTCCCACACTCAACAATAGTTGTTTGGACCTACAAGTGTGGAGTTACCCTGGATCCCTTCTGTGAAATGAAAGATGAGTAGAATTCAAATATACTTGGAAAAATTATGTTGCCATTTAATCATTGGTACTAATACTTTTGTAAAGGCCAATTATGTCCCTTAAAATAAACACTATTAGTTTGATCACAAATGTGATGGATATTCAAGATATTATTAAATATGTTCAATGTTTTAATCAGCTAGTGTTTTTGTTTAAATAGGCCAAAACAGTTGATTTTTAGTCTAAGTTCTAGTTGGTGATTTGTTCTCCATCTAGTAAAGGGACAAGAGTACTACATTAGGAAAAATAGGTAGGAATGACCTGTTTTGCCCTGCCTCTCTCAAAAGTCAACAATGATCTCTACTGATTGACAGAAGCAAATTTTACCCTTGGACATTTCACCCTTGTATCTCTGTGTTAATCCTACCTTTGAAAGTTTATCTTTCTGGTCTATGATATATATTCTGTGCTTTGGCTGCTCTGTTTCAGTTTATTGCTTATTTTATGACATGCGCCATTACTTTATTAGACATAGCTATGCCTTGGTGTTACCAATTTTATTTGTTTAGTTGGCTAGTGGCACTAATTCTATATTTATGAATAGCATCTGTTATCAAGAAGTAAATAATCTGAATGGGTCTCGAAGGCAATCTGGGTGTGAGGAAGGATAAAGGGGGTATTAGGTGATTATAAGGTGATTGGAGGAGGAAATAAGGTAAAGGGAAGTATATAGAAGATAAAGGAAATGGGGTATGTAGGAGAGGGCAGCTCAAAAAGGTTTATTACCAGAGGCTTGAGATAGAGTATACAGGGAGGAAATTAAGGCCAGTAAGAAATGTTTAGGTTTTTGGCTACAGGGTTTCTCTGGTTAGTTTCTAAAGTCTCTTGAGGGAGGAGTCAAGAGGGCCCCTCCCTACCAGTCAAACTGATGGCTGGAGGAAGTTTTGGGTAGGTGCTTCCTGCTAAGATGGATGTCCCTAGTTCTCTCAAGAAACAAAAAGAAAATGATTCCTTCCCTCTTCAGCCCCTGCCTCAACCCTCGATACAATCATTCACCAGAGGCTTGAATAGGTAACAAGGGAATTTATTAATCTCAGGTTAGCCAGAGGGAAGAGGTTCAGGATTTCTAACTGCTGCTAGGGAGAGGAGTGTTGGTGGGGGATGGGTCGTGGAGAGGAGATTTGACTGCCTTTTAAGTAAAGTCCTTATTAAATCACTAAAACTAGGGGTAACTTATTTGAGGATACTCTAATTGTCTATAGAAACTAAAAACCCATAATGTTCAATCACCAAGCCCTTCCTTCCACCCAGGACCCATAGGAAATTCAGGGGAAGGGTTGGGATATGGATGGAGAGATTAGGGAGAGGTCCAGAGAAATGAGATAGGTTTAAATTTCCCCAAGACAAGATAAGTACAGGCCAAGGCCAAAGTAATTAGGTCAAAGCCAAGCCGAAAGGCCTAAGCCAACAGGCTAAGCAAAAGCAAAAGCCTCCAGCCACAGTGAAAGCCAGAAGCCAAAAGCCCTGTCTGTTGGAACTTCACCTCTATTTATAGCTTTAAGTTCTAACTGACTTTCTGAAGATTTTAAGATGTTTAACTGACTTTTTGTGACCATTAGAAATTACAAAAGCAAAAAATTTCTGTTAGCCACCTTGCATTACACATCTCAGCTTAATCTGAGGCTGGCTACCATTCTGGAGTTACTCAGTTTCTGCTCTCATGAGCTGACTATGACAAGCTGCCATTTTTGAACACATTAACTATATACTCTTAGTCGATGCACTTAAGATTTCAGACCTCCAGTTTCATTATCTGATTAAGTAAGAAAATAACAATTTCATTCCCCACTCAAGAATTGTAGAACTTTAAATTAGTAAAGCTATTCTGGAAAGAAATTGGTAGTTATGCTAAGAAATTTACTAAAATATTCATACTCATTGATTCAGAAATCCCCATTGATTCATCAAGGCAGTCAAATCCCCATAGGCCTCCAAAATATTCATAGCAATATGTTACTCATTATAACAGCAAAGAAGTAAAAAGAAGATAATTTTCCATTAATGACTGAGGAATGGTAAAATGAACCATGGCATAAAAATGAACTAGACTACTTGTATACAGTAAGAAATGAATATGATTCAAAGAAACATGGGAGCACGTCAGCTGATTAAGAGGAAGTAAACAAATTCTCTCTCTCTCTCTCTCTCTCTCTCTCTCTCTCTCTCTCTCTCTGTCTCCCTCATTCTCTCTCTCTCCTTCTCTCTCTCTCTCTCCTTCCCCTCCCAACGAGTACCCATATAACTATATAACTACAAAAATGTATTTATAATATATTTATTTTATTTTAAGGAATAATAAAATCAAAAAACTGAATACTATATAATTATAGTCACCAAATTGGATCCTGAAAAAGAAATGAGAAAATTTACCTTCCTCTCTTTTTCTGTTTTATTATGGGATTATTGAAGAATATTATATAGACTTTCAGCCATATTTAATGTGTTGAACCATGATTTATCTCTTCTTTCTTTTTAATTCCCTATTATAAGAGACATCTTATAGGATATGGGGGAAAGTAATGACACTTTTGAAAATGAATGTGTAAAATATAACAAAAAATAATAAATATGTCAACATTTAAGGAGAAAAATTTAATCTAATTAAAATAAAATAAAGGGGTTATAATTTGGCCTCAGAAAAGAGATCAAGAAATCAACTATCTGTTCATTAGAGAAGTAGGGAACTGTCAATGTGAGTAAAGTATACTATGAACTTAATTTTCTTAGCTGAATTTCTTTTATACAAGGGCCTAACAGCAAACATTTACAAATAACTCTAAGAATTGGGTCAGTTAGATGGTTATGTGGATAGAATCTGGCCTGAAGATGGGAAGTTCTAGAATAAAATCTGGTCTCAGATACTTCCTAGCTGTGTGACCCTGGCAAAGTCACATTAACCACTTAACTAGGCCTTACTGCTCCTCTGCCTTAGAACTGACACTTACTATCAATTTTGAAACAGAAGGTAAGTGTTTAAAAAAATATAGAGAGAGCACTTTGTACATTTTGCGTAATCTGATTGACCATTCATCTTGTAAGGTAAGTGAGGTGTGGATAGAAATCTGTAAATAACTATAGTATAAAAACAAAACACATTAATAAAACTGAGTTAAATTAAATTAAACTAACACAACAGTTCAAGACTGATTTCAACTTATTTTACATATATGTAAACTTCCAGGGGGAGTAGTTAGTAGAGAACCAGCCTTTAAGTCAGGAAGAACTGGCTCCAAATTTCATGTTTGACACATCCTGACTATGTGATCACAACTGATGTCCCATAGATATCTATGATCTTAGTTACAGAGGAATTGCCAGTCTTCATTGGTTGAGGGAGTTTCACATACAATGAAATCACAGAATTTGTGCCTGTCCCTTTATCTGTCTATCAAAATTTAGATCTCTGTGTAACATCCAGACTTTTCATTTTCCCAGTGCACAGAGATGGCCCTAGGCTTTTGAAGTTTAGCAGCAGAAGACAAGTTCTAAATGCCTACCAAGATGCCTTCTGGAATGAACAATGTATCTTTCTTCTAAGGATCAGCATTACTCAGTGTGAAGGGGATCTTTGCTATTCTAGTCAAAAGGTAATTTTTTTTTTAGGGGCAAAGATGGGATCAGAACATAAAAGAAAATATACTAAAGGATTGAGGGGTTTACATTCTGAATATGTATCCAAAGAAAAAAAATCTTAGATTCTTGAAATACTTAAATACTAATGAAAATTTCTTTGAAAGATTTTGCAACACAATTATTAGGAAAATAAAAGTGTTTAGCAATAAAGCAGTAAATAAACTTAAATTAATAAACAGACAAATGAATAAGGGCAAAACAGAAAAGACACTGCATTAATAGGGAATCAAGACTTTGTGTCTTGATTAACAGTATATCCCATATACAATGCATTTACTTACACAATCAAAGTTTAAAAATTTTTTTTAAAAGTTTCAGATATCAAGCTAAAAAATATATTGTACAATATTTTAAACTGAGGGCTATTCTCTTTTGTCAGTCAAATCCTGCTGAAATCCAAGTTCATAAAAAGTTATAGAATACATCTTACTCTGTCAAACATATTTTGGGTATTTGAAAGTCAAAATATCATGTACATTTCTCAAACTTTTGAAGCAACTTCCATATGCAGGAATTGTTTTTTTCCCTCATTCATTAATCATTAAATTTATTTTATGCTGCTTTCTTAAGAATAGCAAATTAGTAAGGTTGGACCTTTTTTTCAATTAGGTTACCTTCTGAATCTCCAATTTTTCTTCCACTTTGGAGGTGATACTGTCTGTGATTTTGGTTTCAAAGTTAAATATTTCTTTTCCACCTCAGAAAACTTATTGATTTCTCTTTGTTGGAAATTGCTGCTTCTTAGATAATTCAACTTCATGATGAAATAAGAACTAGTAAAAACTTGTTGGAAAGAAAAGAACATCCTTATTAATCATATTTTTCCCATTTTTGTTCCTATTAAGTTTAAATAAAATTTACTAGCTTTGTTCAATACAAATAACTTCTGGCCTCATCAGGTTACATACCGAATAGTCATAGTAATTCTAATAAGCCTTCTCCAGTTAGTTGGGATGTATTTAATCAGATACATCTTAGCTTACATAAATTAACATAAAACAAGAAAATCAATTCCTATTTTATAATTACCTGGGTGATGTTTAAGGTCTAATTTCTAATACCTATGTGTATACACTGAGCAAAAGACCCAATTTCATTCTTTTTTATAAAAATATATATTTTTAGTTTTATTAGCTCATTTATATTATTCTAGTATTGGACTTGGAGTCCAAAAATCTGTGTTCTAATTATAGGCATTTAAAAATGGGATTATGGAAAATCAGTTTTCAAAACTTTGGTTTCATTATTGGCAAAAAGAAGATAACAATCAATTTCTTTATTCAAAAAGAATTTATTATTTACCTTGTTTAAGAAACTCTTATGGATGCTTGGGAATGCCACAGTAAAAAATGAAATAGTCCCTTCCTCCAGTGATCTTACATCTCATTAAATAGATAGAATATATACTCAGATTGTGGTTGTTCAGTTATTTCCATTATATCCAAAGTTTCATGACCATATTTGGGGTTTTCTTGGTCAATATGTTGGAGAGATTTTCCATTTCCCTTCTTAGTTAATTTTGCAGTTAAATAAACTGAGGCAAACAGGGGTACATGATTTGCCAGGAGTCAGAGTGTTAATAAGTTACTGAGGGCAGATTTGTACTTGGGAAGGTAAGTCTTCTGGACTCCAGGTCTGACACTCTTTCCACTGTGTCAACTAGCTGTCTTTATACACAGTTATATACACAGATAAAGCAATGCAAAATATTTCCAAAGTAAATTTTAAAATAATTGTGTTTTGTTGTTAAGGTGGTAATGACTGCATTTATAAGAAAATGTTCTCTATGGGAGGTTTTAACTAAACTGAGCCTTGATAAGAGCTAGGAGTTCTGTAGGGACACATGCACTGCCTAAATCACAGAAATGTTGGAAGAAATGTGCTTTGCAAAGCTTAAAGTAATTTATAATTGAGTTATTTTTGTCACTACTTCTCTAGTGAATAAATCTGTGGGTGAAGTCAACTTAAGACAAAAACTATACAATGCAAGCTTATTGGTCGTTGGAAATTCCAGCTGTATCCAGTTACCAAAGCAGGGGATTGATGTATAATCAAGTTGTTCTCTCCATATGGATTTCAATAAAAAATTGATGTACGGGGTGGTTTCTTTCCTGAATTGCCTATGGATTAAAAAAGAAGGCATATTTTTATCTTTATCTGCTCAGAAACAAAAAGCCATTTTTATACCTAGATTGGCTTATGCACAAAAAATAAAAGAAACAGTATATACATACATGCATATGTATGTATTTTCACACATGGAACTATAGCAGTACTTTAATCAACTAGAATGCCTACATCTGTGACTCTACAACTTTAAAATGATAATTATCTAATGAGAGGGTATGTTTTTAATAGATACCTACTTGTGCTATGAAGAAGGATAATTACTGGTGGGCTGTGTACCAAAACAGAATTAAGAACACATTATGAATTTTAACTGTGTTAAAAATACAAACTAATGGTTATTGCTTTTGTGAATATACTGTAGTTATGGTTTTAATTGGTGGTTTTCAGGGCAAGAACTAGCAGCTTACGACAAATAAAAGTATTTGATTAATAATGGTACAATAGGAAGAAGACTACATTGGGTCTCAGAAGATATGGATTCTCTTCCCTATTCTGCTACTAAATAGTGGTGTGACTTTGTTTCAGTCTGTTTACCTCTCTTGGCCATAGTTTCCTTATTTATATAAAATTATAAAAATAAAATAGTCTGCTTCTTGACCACTTCACACCAACCACTCCAACTTATCCCTTCTTTTTCCTGCCAAATTCATGGAAAATATACAAAATATATATTCTGTTCTTATTGTCTCTTTAATCCCTTCTAATCTGGCTTACTTTCTCACCATGCAATAGACATTCTTTTCTCAAAAGTTATCAGAGACCTCTTAATCAACATGCTGCAGAATATTTCTTTGACTTCATTCTTAATCTTTTTGCAACATCTTGCAATGTTAAATAACTCCTTCTTTATGCTTTCTCCTTCCTCAGCTCCAGAGATAGTATCATCACAAGAATTTATTCCATGTTTCCCTCCTTCAGGGTCCTTATTCATTTGCAATACTTTTTGGGTAGATTTCTATCCAAGACTAACATTCCTGATAATTTTACATTCTCTCTACATATTGTTGCTCTTGATGATCTCATTCATCCCAATGTTATATATTATCACCTGTAAACAAACAACTCCCTCCATATATATCCACAGTCTTGACCTCTTTTCTTTTCAGAATACCAAACATATCATAAACTGCATTTACAACATCTTCACTTGGATGTCCTGTTGACATCTCAAGCTCAAATGTGTAAAAAATTTACCAAAAACAAAGTTATTTTTCCTTGTGATTTCATAATTTTCATCCATGTCATTACTATGTATATATATCCTAAAATGTTTAAAACACATTTGTTATCTAGTTGATAAAGTCATATATCTGGTGCAAGGGAGACCTGAATTTAAATCTGTCTTTGTCTTTTATTTGTTGTATGATCTAGGGCAAATCATTTAACCTCTTCAATTTATTCAATGCTAAAATAGGGATAATATTTATTTCCCATAATTATTGTAAGAATTAAAATAAATATTTTTAAATGCTTTCAAAATGTAAAATTTTAGCCATAATAAAGATGGGAATTAGATTGTGTAATTAAAAGGATGGTGATGACTCCAACAATAATAAAAAAAAATTTAAATGTTCCTTAAGGTTCATCCCATCACCATCCCTTTAACTATTGAAATTTGTCTAATTCTTTAAATTCCAACTCAAATGTCATCTTCCAAATCTCTACAATAAATAATTTCATTTTCACACTAAACTTTCCACAGGCATTTTTTCACCTCTCTAGTGAATTCATCAAGCAATTATACTTGTATCATCATTATCCATATGTTTCCTCTAAAGGAATGTCAGGTCTATGAGGACAATGACCATTTCTTCTCTCAATGTTTCTACCTAGCCTCTCAGTAATATTCTCCAAAACTTTACATACTTTAAAAATTTAAGTAGGAGCCTGGAATAAGTAACTCCCATGATCTTTTCTGAGCTTTAAAATTCTTCAATGTTATGAGTTTATTAAAAGGGAATTTATAGCATTCTGCCTTTGATCTGTAAGGCTAATGCAAGCACACTATTGAGACCAAATAGGATATTGTCTGTAGAAGTTCTATATGAAAGAACAAATGTAACATAATTTATTAAGCACTTAATATGTGTCAAATATTGTGCTAAGCATGAAGGGGGTAAATTTTGAAAGGGAAGCAGCTCCTATGCCCTTGAGAAGTTTTTACCCTGGTAAAGGGATACAACGCATAATGGATTGTTTCACTTCACATGGAAATATCCTAAATTTCTATGAAATAAATTACATGTGATAGCAGTCAAGATAGCAAATCCCAGCATCTTTGGAATACATTAATAAATTACAATATCCAGGAATCTGAATGCTCTAGACATTGGCAAGACAATGGTATGATCCAGAGGAACTTAGCCTGATGATCTTCCATCTCATTGAAAGGATATAAGTTGTTGACTCTCATCTCATCAAAGTGATATAAATAGTCATAGCACTCTTGATTAGGTTGGGGTGGCACATAAATTAGGAGAAGAGAGAGAAGGAATCTAGGAAAGGATTAATACATGATAGTGGTTAACAATTTTCGTGGTGAACCACAGAGCACAAAATGAAGGATTTCAAACTGTAGCACTCATCCATATAATAGGGGAAGAGAAGACAAAGAAAACTGGAAGCAATGTTTCATAATCCTTATTTGTTATTATGAATTGTGTAGTCTGCTAAATTGAGCTGTTAGCTTAACCACTCAGCTCTGCCTTTCTTCAATGACATACCTCACAGTGGACTTATATCCACTGTCATGTAAGAGACGCTAATATCACAATTGCACTATCAAGCTGTTAATTTTGGCTTTCCTTCCTCTAAAATATTTCATATGGTTTAAAGGTTAAAAGCAGAATTAAAAATTAGAGGTGGAAAAAAAACAACATAAAAACCCACTCAGGAAAGTAATAGCAGCAGGTGCTACCACATACATGAAATAAGTGAACACCTGGGCTTAGCAACTGTTTTTAAGCTTTCCGAGAACCAAAAAAAAATTGAGAAATAACATGTCACAGATTTTTTTCCCTTTCATTTCCCAAAACGCTGCACTCTTTGGGGTGTTCACTATTATTTTGCCACCAACAGAACTTTCTCTCTACTTTCTTTTTAACTTCCCTTGATATATTCTTACCCCATTAGATAGTAAGCTCCTGAGGATAGATATATTTTTTCTCTCTTATTTATATACTTTTTGTATTCCCAGTATTTAGTGAAGTGCTTGGAACATGATAATCTTTTCCCCCCAAAAGCACATGAATAAAATTTATTTGCAGAGAAACTACTTTTTTACATTAGAAATAAACTCAGGGACAGAAGATACATAAGAATATCAATAATAGTAGTCTACCTCATGGGGATGTTAGATAGATTAAAAAACCTAAAGGAAAGAGTTAAAGAAGATTCTAAAATTCTATGCTTGAAGCTACAAGAAGTGAGTAAATTGGAAAGGAGAGAGAACAAATATCATAAAACACCAATTTTTTTCAATGGACACTACATACTAGGTAATAAAAAGGGGAAAAAGGGGAAAATGTCATTGTTTTTATCCTGTAGTTTATAATCTAATTTATTTTTAACTCAAAAGAGACATAGAGAAGCCTTCCTACCTCTCTGCAGAAAAGTGGAGTGGAGGACTAGAGGTGCAGTGTGAGATATAAATGTTTGGCACAGCCAATTTGCCTATACATTTTGTTAGAAAGGTAAGGCACCTATTTGGTAGGGGGATTGTAGGCAATGATTGATAGGTTGTCATAGTGATGCAATAAAAAGCTTTAATCAAACATTAAAAATATATAGAAGAAAAAAGAAGTATAGAAGGAGTTAACAACAACATTTTTTAATTCTATTTTGTTAAATTTAATATGTACTTTAAAAAGTGCAGGTGAAAGCCATGCCATGTGTGAAAAGTAGGACAGAGATGCTGAGAGATGAGAGAATTTTTAGCCTTTGCCAGGTCCATTTGGCACTCTTTACCTGCCAGTTCCCTTTGTCATCAAGCTTCCAGTGAAGTCATCTTCCAGTTTCAAGGGATGATTGGGTTGCTAAAGGAAAATATTCTGGGAAGAAATAGGTCTTGGACCTGGCAGTCTCCATCATGCCTTTATCCTTAGTTCGTTTACATTGGGTACTTCACAGAGTTTTCCTATAAGTGGGTTCTAAGATTTTCTCTCTTGGTTATACTATATGACCCTCTTGGTTATACTATGTAAACTTGTTCCCAATGAAAGAGTATCTTCACTCTGTGCTGTCTGCCATATGTTCTCCTACATATATTTTCTCTGATGTCTATTTTGCTTTGCTTTCAATAAATGAGTTTCTTTGGTATTCTTTATGAATTTTAATTGTAGAACTTTTTTTTGGTGGGAAATGAAGTTAAGGTTTTAACATAAGGCTTAGGGTCTTCTTTCTCTCCCTAGTAATGATGCCTTGCAATCAGATGTTAGATGGAACCTGATAATATCTCCTTGAAAAACCATATCTAAGGGAGCAGATAGATAAAATTTTAGCCTGCTATCCCCTGCTATCTCCCTGAGGTGAACAGAGTGACCTCTGTAAAAGGGAAAAGGGTTTCTTTGGTTGGATATATTAATATTTAAAGGCATGGTTGCCAAGGAACTGAATAAATACCAATTCCTAAAATTATTTTTGTAATTTATTTACAAAATATAGGAGACAGTGGAAGTAGAGAGATGAGAAGAGGGTAGAGTAAGAGATCTAACTTAACGAAGTAGATTTGTATTGAGGTCTGGGCTTTACTCCTGAGAGCCTAAAAGCCAATTAACAAGGGGTTTAGCCACGAGGGCTTCTCCCAATCAAGGGAGCCTCCTCAAGGTTAGTACCTCCAGCTAAGCTAAGGTAGTCAGTCAGCCATTTTTACTCACCAAGGTCTCAGGGTCCCAGCCAGTCCTTCAAGTCCAAGCCACAAACAAGAAGAAGCAGAGCCAAGAGCCAAGAGCCAAGAGAGCGAGTCCTGGAAGTTCTTTCAATTTATTTAGGCCATTTCTTTTGTCACTTCCTGTGCCTTCCTCTTAGTTTACATGTCCAATCACAACAGACACTTTTCTTAGGACTTCCTAGGGGACAGTCAGTCAATTCTGATTTGTCACCCATTCTTGCACACGTGATTCACAGACCTCCCCACCCCACTTGAGAGTTAAGTGTAGTTGTTTACACTTTTGGTGATTAGATTTAAGAGATCAGAAGAAAGAATTAAACAGGAGTCATAAATTCTAATCTTGAAGGATGCATGAATCTGAATTCAAATTTTAGGGGCATCAAATTGCTGTTCTTTCATAAATATTATTTGCTATAGTGATAATACCAGAACATAATTTTTAAGCCATTTAAATAATAGAATACCAATAGACATTTTGATGTTCTCGGTGTTGTGTAATTGAAGTGGTCTTAGGAATTAAATCAAATCACCAGATATTTAAAAATATAATTTAAAAAATCATAATAAAAGGAGTTATGACAGAGAAAGCAAAAGATTGTCATTAAAAGATTAGACTTGCCTGAATCAATAGAAATATTTTTAGGTAGATGAAATAGACCTTTGGAGACTGGATACCCACAATCTATCCATTCATGTATTATTTATGAATGAATAGAATAAAACTATTTCCTTACATGTTCTTCCTATACCCATTTTCTATGATGGTAACTTCTTTATGATAACATATGATCATACCTTTAAAATTAGAGGGATTTATTATAGATATGTACATTGAGGCCTAGAGTTGTTAAGTGTCTGGTCTAAAGTCACAAAACTAACTAAAAGTTTCTTTTAAGATTACAAGGTAAATTTTTAGAAGTTCCTGGACACTTTGTATCCAAACTATTAAAAATATAGTTATTGCCATTGATTTTTATAATTCTTGGTTACTTATATTGTATTGGTAAAAAAAATTGCTAAATTATTCTTTTTTCTAATACTTCATTTTAAAATTTAGTGCAATTCCTTGAGTCATTAAATGTTCTTTTTCCCTGAAATTCATTTTTTGCTTTTTAAAAAAAGTTATTTTAGAGTTGTGGATATCTTTTATTTTTGTTTATTAGTCTTTCAAAATCATTTAAAATACATACAAATATGCTCACAAACAACAAAACTAATGGTAAGCAGATAGAGCACCATGGATATGCTTTTCCAGCTAAGGATTTATAGCTGATGATTCATTAATCAAGATGTGTAGGTCAAGATAACTGCTAGTTTCTCCCAGGGGCAAGAAACAAAATATTAGCCAAGCAGAATTGGACTTCTTGACAGTATTATTAATTCTTGGCTTTTCTTTTGTGTCTCTAATAAATGTTTCTGTGATGAAAGAAACCAGAATTAAACTATGATTTAAAAAATGGCCATTGAAGAAAAATTGGAATTTCAGTTATACATTATACTGTGATGCTTTGTTTTGTTTTAATCCCTTGAAAATGATCCTACTCTTCTGTGTGTACCCTTAGGGGTTTCTGATGTTTCTCTTCATTAATAATAATAAGAAAATAAAAGGTAGGTTGAGGGATTGTTCAAAAGACACCAAAAATACAATCTATTCTTTTCTATGCACATGTCTAGTACTGGGAAGAGGAATGAGGATTAGTCATGTGCTCTAGACTTACTTAACTCTCCTTTTCTGTCCTTGCAATTTTCTTCAAGCACTAGGTTACCCTGTTGAATATTTATACCAAATATTCTCCCTTTTTCCTCCATTGGAATTTGTGTTTTTTTCCCCTGCAAATGTTATCTTCTGTTACAGGAGAGGAAGTAAGCAAAAGAAAAATGACAGAATTCATTTCTCTATCTTTATTTGCTCTTCTGCTTTTAGGATTCAGATGCTACTGGAGCAATGAAGAACATTAACTTTTCTATGTGCTTCTTCTTGGCACAATGGTGAAGGTGTTTTTTCAGTATTCCATTATTCCATTTACCATTTTTCCTTTCATGGCTCATTCTCTCTCCCCAAATTCAAGTACATTCATGCCATTTTTGAGGGAGCTATCTAAGACCAACTATAATAGTGGTGGTACAGACAGTGTTCCATACTCTGATCTATATTGTCCCATTTCCCACACAATAATTTATCTAACCTGTGACTTGGGACCCATAAGGGCACTGCTCTCTAATGGGTGACATGTAGATAAGTAAACTCACTAATATTTGAGAATTAAAGAATAATGATATATCATATCTCACAAATAATTTGTGCATTTTAACCCTCTAGAAATAAAGTCCACGTTGCTTCTCCTTCCTCTGATTGGCTGTTTCCTTCTAAAGTTTCCATTTTAAGCAAAATGCCAGTTTTGTCTCCATTCCTCTCCAGGCTCCAATCTTGACTCTTCACATTTTCATCTCCATACTCTCCCCATTTTCTTAGTCCTCTTCTCTTTCCTTATTTTCTTTTATATGTTGTCTTACACCATTAAAATGTAATATCCTTGAGTCACGTATTGTCTTTCTTTCAGTTTGTATTTGTATCCCAATGCTTGGCATACTGCCTGACACATAGTGCCTGATAAATGATTATTGACTTGCCTTTACCTTGACATATATACAAGAGAAACAAATCCTTTACCAAAAGGACTTCCTCTACTGATTACCAATTCTGCTGCTTTGGTAATAAAGTAGGAGAAAAGAATATAATCACTTTTTCTTTCTTTTAAAACAAAAGGGTTCCATTTTCAAAAGACTAAAATAAAACAACCTTTACAGTCTAATATGTAATCGAATATTCAATTTTTAAATGATCTTTTAATTCTTAGTTTAGTTTTTACTTCTTTAATTACCAGAACATATCTATTAGTGGTAAGGGAGGAAAGCAAAGAATAAACACATAAGGCCTATTCCAATTAATTTGTTTGTCTCTTCAGCATAGTTAGCAGTTATTCATGTTCTGTTTACCCACTATTACATTTTTCTCAGCAATATATCTGTCTTTCCTACTGTCCTTAAGCTTTCCATTCAATTCTCATTCCTATTGCTTTCAGCAGATAACTTTCCATATGCCTTTTCTGACAGGAAGGTGACTCACATAACATTTTTTCTTTCTCCTTAAAATCTTTCTGCATATTGTGGGATGATGAAGGTCAAGCCATAGAAGATCCCAGATTCTCAGAAAGTACTTCACAAGGGCTTAAAAGTACATTAATATTAATAAATTATAGGAAAAAAATCACCTCTAAACTTTCTCATCTAACCCAGAAATTCTCAGAGGGATTCCCAAAGTTCTATAGAGATCCTCAGGAAGATATATTTACATGGCATTTCTGGAGTGGAGGATAAAGAGTTGAGGCTCATAAGCACCTACTCCTTATAACCTTTGGGACAATTCTAACAGTCTCTACCTAAGTGCTGAAGTTCCCAGCCCTGCCAAGCCCTAGTCTTAACCACTTTAGGGTCATAGGAGAGCAATTTTGATAAATTCTATCCTGAAGTTCCCAACATTACATGCTTGGTCGAGTTGATAGTAGTTGCAGAAGCCAAGTATGGGGAAAATCCAGCCAAGGAAATTCATGAAACCTGTGGTTGGAATTTTGCTTACCTCTTCCTTATATTTTTTTATCTGCCTTTATTTGAATGTATTCTTCTTGAGAGAAAGGATTGTCTCAATTTTATAATTGTATCCTCAGTGTTTGGGCAGATAGATGGCACAGTATATAAAATGCTGGCCCTTGAGTCAAGAAAACACATCTTCCTGAGTCCCAATCTGGCTTCAGATACTTACTAGCTTTGTGATCCTAGTCAAGTCGCTTAACCCTGGTTGCCTCAGTTCCTCATCTTTTAAATGAGCTGGGGAATGAAATGGCAAACTACTGTAGTATCTGTACTAAGAAAACCCCAAATGAGCTCATGAAAAATTAAACACAACTGAACCAATTGAAAAACAATAACATTCTTAATGCTTAATACTCAAATGTGTGTTTATTCATTGATATATTTACTTAATTATCATTTTCAAAGTTGACAACTTTGATTATGTCCTTAATTCCATTCATTCCAAATTTCTCTTGGGATCTTGGGGTACACAGTGTATTTGGGAAAGACTAGGACCTCTTATGTAAGATTTTTCCAAGTCCTTTTCTGGGTTGCTTATGCACTTTTCACTGAGCTCTTATCTATGGCTCCAGGAAGCCCTATCATCCTCAGTGACCACACCCTGGTAAAACTATATGAGGAGAGAGGCTAAACCAAGATGAGGATTACTGACAGACCTCTCACCTGTCAGTGAATTTGAGGGATGTTATAGTTCAAACATGTGAAGATTTTTCCTAGCAAAGTGGGCTGATGAGAACAATTTGTTTTAATGGTTATGAAGGTATGTAAAGATGGGGGATGGGACAAAAAGATCCAGAAGAAGCCTGTTGGTGACAGTTGGTGACAGTTAAGACCAGAGGAAATTCTGGGTAATTCTCCAAAGGAGGAGGGAGAAGGAAGGACTTCCAGAGAGGACTAGAGGGAGGGAGGAGGAGAACATCTCAGCTGGAATCCAGTCCTGAGAGCTTCCTGAGGATCCTTCTTTGGACATTAAAACCCCAATTCCCTGGTCAAAGGCATCCCATCCCTTCTCACCCAGCAAGACTTCAACCATTGGAGTTAGCTAAGTGTTTTGGGACTCCATTTTGGGAGCCATCTCTTAGGCTCCTTCCCTCATTACCCAACCTTGCTGCGAGACCCTTTCTGGAGACTCACAATTATAGAAAGGATAGAAATAGAAATAGAACCTGAAGGAGAAGGGGTGAGGGGAGACACTTGGGAGCAGGAACCCCAAAGATTCCCACCCAGGTAACAAACCCCTTAGAAATAGAGAAGAGGGCACTCCAATATCCCTCTGCCCTTCACCATTTTCCCCAATTCCTGAATTGTGATTAATAAAAGCCATTCATTAGTCAGATAGCATTCCAGATTGTCTGAGAGACAAGGGGGAGGGGAATCACAGCTTAGTCTGGCTGCCTCTATCTTGGAGTCACACCCATTGCTGTGAAGTTGACTGATCTCTGGGGAGGCTTGTGTGAACCCGCCCTGATTCAGAATTGGATTGGGGTCCCCCATACCTCCTCTTATATGGAAACCTTACCCCCAAATCCTGTGGGGCCGCAAGACCATCCAGGTCACTAGTTTCTGGGTGACACCCCCTCAAAGTCTCGGCAGTGTATATTTGGTACAAGGGGAGAGCTAGAAGAGAGTCTCATCTCATAGACTCTCTCTCCCCACTTCATTCATAACATTTGGGTACTGGCTCTGTTTATTCTTATAGGTGTCTGAAGCAAGTGTTGTGGAGGACTAAGAGCCTGATCAGACATTGAAGGCAGCAAGATCTACCTCAGTCCTAGGCCATCACCAGTCATTCTGACTTTTGCCTAGCTATTGGATTTGCATGACTTTGGAAAAGAGAGTGGGACTGATGACTTTGTGCAATTCTACCTCATTTAATTGCAATTCATGAACAAGTCAAGACATTATTCAGTAATGTCCTTGGTCCACTTTGAAAATGATGGATGAATAACAACTTGCCATTTTCCAGTGTAGTTTCAGTTTTTCCCTCTCTACTGACTTCTTTCCTTCCAATGAAATGCTTACTTATATCTAATTTTTTAAAAATCTTCCCTTTACTGAATTTTTGAACTATTTCCTGTTTCTTTCAGTGTGATACAATAGAAAGAGTTTTGAACTTGGTGTCTGCCAGAAGATTTTAGTTCAAATCCTTGACCTGATCTGAATACCATCAATTTTGCCACTTGCTACTTGGATGGCATGTGCTAAGATATCAATCTTTTGTGAGTATCATTTTACTCATTCATAAAACAAAGAAGTTGGGGTAGATGGTTTTTCATATATCTTTTAGAACTAAGTTATAAGTTTTTTTTTTTTCATTTACCTCTTTGACAATCTGGTGAAACCTGTGGATTCTTTCCCAGAATAATATTTAAATATATAAAACAAAATATATAGGATAACAAAATTAATCAGTTATATTGACTAGAGCAATCAAAATTATTTTTTAAATATGTATGGGCTCAAGGTTAAGAACCTGTTTATTTTAACTCATTGAGGACATCTGAATAAATGGCTTAATATGTCCATACCCACTTTGTATTTTATTTTTTTACTAAACATTTTTCCTGCTTAAGTACCAAAGGCAATCCATAGGTGAGGAAAGAGAAGCATAGTAAGAGCTGGGTAGTTCAAACCTATCATTTTCAGTGGATATATTCCGATTAATTCTGAAGAGTGGTTCCAATCCTAGATATGGGTAACGTACAAAGAGTTAGGAAAGTCTTAGAAGCCAAGGGATATAAGAATACTCATCACAAGGGGTAAAAATGGTATCATTGTAAACTTCAGAGATGGCTAAATATGATATATATATGTCTTTATATCTATCTATCTATCTATCTATATATATATCATATATATATAAAATCACTGTCACAGGAGAAGTTGTAAGGCTCAAGGATCACTTGAGTTTGGGAGTTCTGAGCTACAGTAAGGCTAAAAGTGATTGGGTGTTTTCACCAATCCAATGGCAATACAGTGAGCTCCAAAGAGTGAAGTCAGGGGGCACTCATCTGCCTAAGGAGAAGTACACTAGCTGAGGCTGAAAATAGTGTAGTCCAAAGCTTATTTGCTAATTAGCAGTGGAATCAGGCTCATGAGACTTCATATTTCCAAATGGATGACATAAGGGAACTCAGTCTCCAAAAATAAAAGACAAAAAAAAATGCTGAGTAGACTAGAGGCATGAAGTTTGAGAAAAGATAAGTACATTTAGTAATGAAAGAGAAAAATTTCATTAGAGAATTGAATTCAGAAACTAGATCTTAGGGGCTAAAAAGTGAATGAATCATCAGGCAGTGCAGACTTTGAGTAGATCGCTGTTTCTAATTGAAATGATTATTTTCAGGCATAGTAAAATCAAGTATAATCTCCCTCTCTCTCTCTCTCTCTCTCTCTTTCTATCTTTCTATCTATTTTTCTATCTATGTTGTTTTTGTTTTGTTTTGTTTCTTTTATTTTTGTTTCTTAGAAGAGGCCTAATATTGTGTAGACCACAAGGAAAAAATAATATCATTTTTATAATAGCTCTTTAAGATTTGCAAAGCACTTTATTTATGATAACATTTGGAAAAGGCACTAGATTGAGAGATTAAACAAGAAAAAGAGAAGACAATGATCTGAGTAGATCCCTTAACAGACTCAATATGATGGTAAGGGACAAAAGTAGAGGAAATGGATTTGATAAGAATGAGGAACACCTCTTTAAAGAGAGAGAAGTAAAGTTGGATTGAATGGGCAAAGATGATGAATTTTGAGCTGTGTGCTAAGGAAGATAAAGTACCAGATGCTATTTGTCCTAAATTTCCTCAATAATATGAACGTTAAGGTAATAAGGGCTAGGGTAAATTAGAGGTCCTGATGAGAAATAAGAAAATTTGGAACAACCATTATGGGGAGACTTACCCAGTCTTTTCTTCTGATGTCTTGCTCCATGGCTTACTCAGCTTTATTTGAATTATAAATACCTACTTCTTGGTAAAGGCCTAACTCTAACAGGAACTGTCTTCAACTGTTATCTGCAAGTTTTTATGTACAAATTCAACTTTTGGTAATTTTCCAACTCTATTTCTCTTCTTTCTTTCCCCACTGACCATATTTCAGACATCATTGAATCACAGAATCTCAGAGGTAGAAAGGATGTTCAAGATCATATCAGTCAATTTCTAGACGTGCAAGAATCCATTCTATAAAACTGCTGATCCATTCTTTGTTTTAAGGCCTCCACAGAGAAAAAAGCAACATCTTCTCATGGCAGCCTATTCTACTATTCTCTACCTCTAATCATTAGGAATTTTTTACACATCTCTCCAATATCCACCCAATTTCTACCTACTGAAAACATCCATCATGTCTTCTTTTTCCTGTTTCTTTCCATTCTAAGCATTATTTAGTCAATCAAAAATGTGTGTTATCTTCTTATTATGTCAGTTGCTGTACTTAGCACTGTTGACACAAAGAAAGGCAAAAATATGCTCTTCATTCTGGAAGTTACATTCTAAATGGAGAGAAAACATATAGATGCATGTACAATAAATGCAGTCTAGCTGGAATGTAAGAATAGAGAACGGATGATTTTATCAACTGGGGAGTAGGGTGGGAGGGTATGACTGGAAAAGGTCTATGAACTACAAGTTCAAATAAAACTCCTTAACTTCATATTTAATGCTATCTACATTTTATTACCAATCTAACTTTTCAGGCTTGTTTCACTCTACTTTTTACACTTGTGGTTATGGACAAGCCTTAGCTGTTCTAGGATCTGATTTTGTCCTCTCTTGACCTTATGCATTTTAGTAGCTATCCTCTCTGCCTAGAATACTCTTCTATCTACCTTCCATTGTATTCAATTGAAGAAACATTTAATAAGTTTATTTTTTGTGCAGAGCATTGACACAGGTTCTGGGAAAGATACAAATAATGGATAAACCATTGTATGATTGGAGGACATAACCTAGATATAAAGGGAAATAATGTATCATAAGTTCATTAAAGAGGTAAAAAGTCAATGCCCTGTGAGATCAATGAAGAGAAAGATTATTATTGATTAGAGGGGATCAAAGAACACTCAATGGAAGAAGAGACATTTGTAAATGTCTTTAAAGAGGGAGGTAAACATTCAACAGATGAAAGGGAAGGGAAAGATTTGTACTGAGGTGACAAAAAGTATAGATTGTTCTCAATGGAAAGAGTATATTTTAGTTCTAGATAATATAGCAGAGGGGTAGTAAGGCTCTAAAAGAGTAATATAACACCTGATTATTGAGGACTTTGAATACTGGAGAAGGAAATTCTTTTTTTGTTAAACATTGGGAAAGCAATTAAAAACTCTGGGTCAAAAGAATTGTCAGAAAAATGGGCCACTATAGAGAAGTGAATGGCGGTGGGTGGGTGGGAAGGTGAGATATAGGAACTTTTCTTCATGTAAGAAAATTCCCTCCATACCTTTTTCACTGTAGAAATTGCTGAGGAAGGGAAATGATGTTATTTGATTCCTTAAATGGTATTTAGGGGTTAGGGACATTATAAAGTAGGCATATGCTAGTGAATAGAAGCTGGTCTTTGTTTTGGAGAATCAGTGGCACATGGAGCTATTAAGATTGTCCTGAGGACAATGAGTAAATACAGAGGAACAGGAAGAGGTTAGGAGTTACATTCATACTGTGGCACCTCCCTTGAAACTTCATCTGGTATGGAGTCAGGGAACATATTTGCAGTAGCCTTCATCTAGGGCATTGATGGCAAACCTATGACACTCATGTCAGCACTGACACATGTAGCCATTTTCGATGACATGCAGTCGCATACAGAGAAGTATGAGGGCACATGCCAAGGATGAAACATTTGCTGTAGTATAGTGTAGACACTCTGTGCACTATAGGTGACAATTCTACCTATATTAATTTACCTATTTTGGTTTATTAAATAGTTATATATTACAATTATACATTTTTGTTATTTAAACTATAAATATTGCAAAATTATGATTTTTTTTTTCTCGAAAACACGCCACCCAAGTTATACTCAGTTTTTTGGTGAATTTTGACCTACCAAACTCAAAAGTTTGCCCATCACTGGTCTAGGGATTTTAAACTCTATTAAAATGTAAATACCTCAAGAGTATAACGGGGTTTTTTTTGGAGGGAAGGGGACTTTGTAACTCCAATGCCTACCAGAGTGCCAGATATGTAGTGAGAGCTTAATAAATGTTGGTTGCTTGATTTGAAGCTCTCTCTCTCTCTCTCTCTCTCTCTCTCTCTCTCTCTCTCTCTCTCACACACACACACACACACACACACACACACACACACACACACACACAAACCCCCACTTAGCTAATACTAGTTTAAACAATAATCAGATGCCAATACGTATCATTTATTTGAGTGCTCTGTTATGGTGGAAAGAGCACTGGTTCTAGAAGCAAAGGGTCTCAGTTAAAATTCTACTTCTGATGTTGTATGGTAGCCAACTCATTAATAAGCTTGGTTCTTAATCTCCCCATTGAAATGACATTGTGGTGAGAGTGACAGTGGGGATCAATCTATGGGAATGATTTGAACAGATCATATGTTCATAGGGCTAGAATAACTTAGGTGTCATCTCATCTGAATCTTCTCACTTTACAAATGAAAAGGAGCCTGGAGAGGTTTAAGTAATCTTTTTAAGGTCAAATAAGTAATAAGTCCAACAACAGTGTGAAGAATATATTAGAAAGGAGAAAACAGAAAAGACATAGTAGAATAACAGAATGTGAAAGTTGCAAATTCATCAGTAGTCATCTAGTCCAACCCATACATAATAAAAGCAACAGCATTAATCATCCAGCACTAGTTGAGGACCACTAAGGAGGGGAAGATCTTCATATTTCATAGTAGTTTATTCTATAGGAAACCAATATTATAATTTAGTGGTGCTATAATAAGAATGTGTAATATAATACAACAGTCCCAAGGAATGACTGACTGAAGAATTTTGAGCTCCCAAAAAGAGATAGGATTGTGGTATCTATAGTATCAACAGCCAGGTCATTGCAAGTGAAAATCTGCTGATTAGTTCTGAATACAATCCTTAGTAGTAGAAGCCTTACCTGAACCATTGATCCCTTTTATGAATGATCTACCAGAACAGACTATTTAGCAGTTCATGGAACTTGGCAAATTTTTCCTCCTGATTTCACCCTTAACCTGTCTCATTCTGACTGCAAAACTGGTCTTAATTACCTTTAAATCTCATTTATTTTCTGTCTATCATTTTGAAATGGTTTTTGTCTTTAGATGAAAATCAAAATATTTTTATTGTATTTGGTGTGTTTAAATTATTTGAGCATGCTATAGATAGAACAAAGAAGACTTTCTAGATACATCACCCTAAGCTTTACTTCCATATAGTATCAAAACTTCTCCCACCCTGGTGACACAAAAAGGGACTGCAGGTAGGTAGGAGGGGTATTAATAAATCTTACCCAATATGGAGGTTAGCTTACTGTTTAGTAGCTTGCTAAAGCAGAAGTCATTGAATTCATCTACTTTTATGAGGTTGATTGCCTTTATCTTTAAAACAGTTCATCTACTGTATATTTTACCCAATCATTAAACATCGAAAAAGTCTGGAAAATTTCAAAGTAAGTATTTAACTCTTCCTAACAAAAGACATACATAAATCAAAATCATTATAGTGACAATAACTAATAATTATATAACCTTTAGTATTTTGCAAAGTGCTTTATATGTATTATCTCATTTGAAATCTGTGACTATGCGATATGATTCCAATGATTAGGTCTTTGGGGTCCTGGGGGAGGAAGATATTGTGAATCACTACATATATAATATTACAATTTTAGTTAATGTCTTTTGATAATGATGATAATAAGTATAAATGTGGTTAAATTTAAAGGTTTTCCAAGTCCAGGAGGCATGACTCTTTCTGTTCTCATCTTAAGTTCATATTGGTAGAATGGCATTAAAATAATTCTTAAAGCTGTTGTTTAATTTCTTGCTCTGTTAGAATTAGAACACTTTTTAAAAATTATGTTTTATATGAGATTCTATATCCCTGTCCTCAATTCCAGAACTTGATAAATAAATGAATAATGAACAATTGTAAAAAGAATATCAAAAAGTGTTTATATAATTCCTATTGTCAAAATCTAGTTTCCTGCCCCAAATAGAGGCCTACCACTAGTGAAAAGCCTAAGAATATTAATATTCATTATGAGATCATTGCTTAATGTTGCATATGAACATCTATAATAAAATTGGACCTAATTGGGAAAAAATGATACCATAAAACTAGTAAATTACTAGTTCTTCAGTGGCTCTAAGCAAATGTTTGAAGCTGGGAAGTTTATTGCTTTTTCATCATATGTACATTTTACAGTTTCACAAATTTATTTATATACTTTGTTACTAGCTTAGGTTAAACTTGACAGTATAAGAACAGGCATACAAATTAAAGAATTCCTGCATTTGTAAAGCTGAGGGTAATTTTTTTAAAGCAATTAGAGGAATCACATTGATTTGTTTCATAGAATAAAGTCAGTTCATCCCCTAAACTTGAGGAAATGATTTTGGGAGCTCAAGGAAAATTTGCTCATGGAACCTATTCAACTTATCACATATCAAACTAGAAAACTTTCCTTAGAATGAAGGAAAGCAGAGTACAAGTTTAAATTCTGCTATAAACTAATGGTGTGACCACTGGATAGTAATTTCTCAGTGCCCTGGACCACTTCTGTCCAAAGTAGGTACTCTAGGATCACACTCTTGAAATATAACCTCGAGGGTAATTATAACCAATTAGAAGATGAGAAGATTTGGGAGTATCTGACTCTCTCCACAGTAGACCATATTATAGTTTGTCTTCAGCACAACTATATCTACTCTTTATATAGTATAACCCAATACCCCTTATAAATACTCCTTGACCAGCAATTGTAAGTTTCTAACCTTTCCCTTTTTTGAGATAGGTGTTAGCTGATTCAGGGCAGTTATAATCAAATCCAAGCATTAAAAGCAGCAGTTTTGTAGGTGCCTTGGGGAAATCCACTGTACCTTCTCAGCATAATCACCAGGGGAAAGTATTAAAGATATTCAAAAACACTCTGAGAAAACTGTCCTAGGCAAATTTCAATACTGATGTTTTTTGGTTGGCATAAGTAGAGCTAGTTTCTATACCAGAGTTCTCTCCATTAATACAATTGCCATTTTAAATTAAAGCATTAAATATATATATAAAATATCTGTCCTCCCAGAAAGTTATAAAATTTAACTCTGCATAGCTCCTATGTCTAAAATAAAGCAACTTGACCCCAAGTTACTTTCTATTTTATCCCAGTCTTTACAAGAAATGTTACTTCAAGTGACAAGGAAACAGCTACTGCAGTGGCCAGGATTTTTGCAGACAAGAACCACTGACTGATAAATTTGATGTGAACATTCATATTCATGTATCCATTCAGTCACTTTACATAATGGCCATTAGATGGGAATAGATTTTAGTCACTACCAGTCTGGGAAAAATAAAAAACGCCAAACTGGGAGCCAGTCACTCTGCTATGACTCAACTATAAGTTTCATACATTTTCATACTTCATTGCTGCTGAATTATATATAACATGGGATTCAATAATTATGCACACACACACACCAAATTGACTCTACCATTGTTTCTGGACTGAGAACATCAGTCAAGAACTCTTTTACTCAATACACCATACTAATAATTTTCCAGACCAAAACTCCCCTCCTTGGCTATCACTTCTCTATATGCATTTTCTCCTCCAATAGCATACAAGCCTGTTAAGAGCAAATATTGTCTTGTTTTTGTATTTTTGTTAGAGAAAATAGTATAGCACCTGGAAACAATAATTTTTATTCATTGATTCATTCATGCAGATACATTACAGTTAAGACCACATGATAATTTCTTCTTCAATTACCTAATTTACCTTTAATCTCACTGATGAAGACACATTTTCTTATCTCATTCTGTAAAATTCTTGTTCATTCCTTCCTAAAAATTATTTACTGAGATTCTATTGATTATGCCAGAGGACTTCTTCAAAGCCTTTTGATAATTTGTAAGGACTAGTGCAGCATTCAATCAGTCTGTTTCCTCTTATTCTTGCTGCAAGAATGGCCTATCTCCTTTTCAAATTATACATTTTTTGATGAGGTCTTTACTTCTACTTTAAAAAAGTATATTTCCAATATGGTCTTCCCAATCTATGATCAGCATGTACCTTCTTATAGTCTTTTAGGTCATTTGGAATTTGATTCTTTTGAGATTGTTGTTCCATGCTGCAAAACCATATAATTAAGTGGCATTTGAAAAATATTGTAGTTTTAAAATATAGTATTCTTTTTTGGTGAGAGGTGTTTGATATAAATAAATTGCTGCATAGTTTTTCAAATGTCATCCTCCTAGTCCAGGTGTTATCATCATCATTGTTACCTTTCTTTTTTCTTTCTTCCTTTCTTCGTTCCTTTCTTTCTTTCTTTCTTTCTTTCTTTCTTTCTTTCTTTCTTTCTTTCTTTTTCTTGTTCCTGTTCTTATTCTTCTTGTTCTTGCTCTTCTTTTTCTCCTTTTCTTTTTTCTCCTCCCTCTCCTTTTTTCTTCTCCTTCTCCTTTCTTTTTCCTCTACTTCATTTTGCTTTCTTTTCCTTTTTAATTGATTTTAAAGGGTTTTGAATAGATTACCTTTGTGAAATCTTAGATATTTTCATTTGAAATTACAATTGATGTCAGTGATGCTAAGCATCTAACCTCCTTTTGCATCTGAGTTTTCTGCTGTACTTCTAGTCTTTCAACTCCCTCCTAACCGAGGTTGTGTTAATAGATATTTTAAAATTAGTTCTCTGAATAAAAGTATGTTTAACATACTTTTAAGTTTATATCTACATTCTCCTTCACTTTCTAAGTCTATATACTCAAACCGTCTTGATTTGTAGTGGTGATCTGGAGGCATAAATACTGGAAGTGAAAATTTATTAATTTGTTCTCCCAAACTAGTTTAAGTAGGTTTATCACATCCTGGTCCTCCCCAATTTCTTTTTTATATCTTGAAGATAATATTTTATGGATCTAGTCCTTACTAAACACCTCTGAGCCTCCAACCTTCCTCACTGTGACCATTCCCATTTACTACTTTCCTTGTTTTCCTTCTATCTTCAGTCATGTCACTAAACCTAACTACTTAAAATCTCCATATTTACTTGAAGATTCATATGTATGTTTGAATTTTCCATAAGCTATCAGTCAGTGAGCATTTAAGTATCTACTATGTGCCGGCAGACACTGTGCTAGATGATATCTGTATACTAAGACAAAATGAACATGCCCTGATATTAAGGAGCTTATATTTTTTTGCTTTTGTTTTTTTTTCTTTTTCCCTTGGGAGACAACATATTTATAAAATATAATAGAGAATATATAAAAACACTTACAGGATAATTTTGGGAGAGTAGCAGTGCTAGGGAGATTAAGAACGGCTTCATGTAAAAAAATAACGCTTTGGCTGAGTCACAACAGAGACACATTTATCCTAGTCATGTTGTACATTTCTCAGACAGACATATGGCAATAGTAAAATAGATTATTTTGCAGATTGCTGCTTTTACCATTGACATTATCTTGATACAGATAAAGTCTTATTTTAACTAATTTGAATGAAGCACCATTTTTTTCAAATGATTTCTCATTTAAATAAAGTATTTATGGATTGTCTCCTATATTCTCAACATGGAGGAAGGTCATTGGGATATAAGGCCTGATGCTTGATCTCAAGGAGCTTTCAGTTTCATCAGAAAGAGAAAATAAATTAATATTAGATAACTAAGTACAATTGTGTATTTTGAAATGGTAAATTGGTGATTGAGACTATAAATACTGCATGTCTTTAGTGCAAAGAAGCTCATTGAGATGAGGATTCATTAGAAAAGGTTTCATGAAGGATAAAGTTAGACTTAAGTGAACCTTAAAGTATAAATAATATCTGAATAAATTAAAAGGAAGGAGGGAAATCAGCAAAGAAGTATGACTATAAGCACAAATTAAAAAAGGAGATTGGGTAAAAGTGTTTTTGTTAGTGTATATATGTGTATGTGTTCACTAAATAGAGGTTGGCTATAGCAAAGGATAGACAGTAAATGAAGTAATGTGAAATAAGAAAGGCTATGTTAGGTAAAGGCCAATGAGGTGACTTGATGTATAGAGTACAGGACCTGGAATCAGGAAAATGAATCTTCCTGAGTTCAAATCAGGCCTCAAAAACTTACTAGCTATGTGACTGTGGGCGAGTCACTTAACCCAATTAGTCTTAATTTCTTCATCTGTAAAATGAACTGGAGAAGGAAACAGCAAACTACTCTAGTGTCTTTACCAAGAAGATCCCTAATAGGGTTATGAAGATTCAGAAGAAATGAAAAAAATGACTGAACAACAACAACAGGTATGTTAGGTAAGATCAAATTATGGAAGACCTTGAAAAATGAGCAAAGGATTTGATACTGAATGAAACAGAGAGTCATTGAAGGCATTAGACCAAGGAGATGACTTAATCACAATGAAGTCACTCTTCTGGTCAGATGTCTTCAGTGGCTTCTTATTTTCCATAGAATCATGATGAAGTCAGTATTAAAAGGAGATGTGTTAATTACACAGCTGTATATAAAATATCAGACTTGAAATTTCTGGACCTTGGGGCAGGAAGGAGGCAACTGCAGTACAATCCTAAAATGAAGTCACAAAGTCCTAGAATAGAGCTGGAACACTGGGAATACTACAAAATGAATGCATATGGCAGACATTTCAAAGGAAGATTTTGTGGAGCTGGACAATTAGATAAACAGGGTAGTTGGATTAGATCTAGAATTGTAAGGAATCTCAAAAACTATGGAGTCCAAAACTTTTATGTTATACATAGGAAACTGAGACCTAGTTAGACTGTCACTTTACAGATATAATATAGAGATCAATCATTGGGGCAGAATATATATTGCAGTCCTCTAATGCCAGATCCAGTATAATAAATTTAGAATTAGAAATGATCTTAAAATTGTCAGAGATGACTCTAAGATATTGGTTTTGAGAAATGGAGAAGTTTAAGTGGGTATCATTTTTTTGGGGGGGGGAATAATGGGGAAATTTTGGTTCAAATTTTTTAATTGAATCCATGGAGCTAGAGCTAGGGCGAGAGGACTATATTAAAGCTACAAATTGAGCATGTATTAGGTACTTATCAATACATCACTGATATATTGAAGAGCAAGAAAAAATAAATACCTTCTCTCCAAGAGAGAAGGTAAAAGATAAAGAGAGCCAAGGATTCAAGCTTTAGAAAATTCTATAACTGGGCAGGAGAAGGAAATGATTCAGAAGGAAAAAATCATATTGGTCAAAGAAGTAATCTAAAAATATGATAAATTAATCGTCACAAGCCAAGGCAACATTTTGAAAGACTATGATCACTCCATTAGTTGACAAATATATATTAGGTTCTAAGCAGGAAAATTCAAAGCAAAGCAACAATATTACCTCTGCCCTTGGGGAACTCAAATTCTAATGGTATCAGTGGCAAAAGCAGCAGTTATGGAGTAGTAGAAAAGTCTTTTAATTTGGCAAGCAGGAGGTCTTTGGTGACTTTCAAGGGACTAGTTACAAAAGAATGGAGTTAGCATGTCAGGTTACTGGTCCTTAAAAGAAGCAAAGGAAATTAAAGCTATGGAGACTCATTACTTTAATGCACAGAGAGTAGTTTACATTTTGGCATTAAAGGATTTCTTCCTCAGCTCCCTGTCTCCATCTGTCTGGCTATGCTAACTGCCCCTTCTGCTTATCACTGCTCTCTGCACCCCCACTGAGACCCCAACACACAAATGCATTTACATCCAGAAGCATAGACATTAAGCTAAAACAACAGCATTTTTTTACACAAATTAACTATTACATGGACAAGGACTTGGAAACACATCTGTTCTTAGGGATTTGTTGTTTAATTCAAAACATTAGATCAGCAAAGCACGATTACAGTGGGCCAGTCTCAGAGGCACGGAAAGATCTTTACTCATCAGATCTCTGTATTGAGATACGTATTAGTTTAATCTAAGTGCTGTCGTCTTGAATAATTGTCTTTTCCTTGAAATATTGCTATTTCATTCAATAATCATTATTATAAAAATCATTTTATTTCAGTGTTTATGGAAGGAGTTTTTAATTTGAGGTCTATGAACTTTTTAATATGTTGATAACTTTATTTCAACAAAATAGCTTTCCTTTATGATACTAGACATTTTGTTTTATGCTTTTAAAGACATTATTATAAGTGGTCCTTTGGCTTGATTAGACTATGAAAGATGGCTAGGACATTAAATATATCATGAACTCTTGCTTTAGTGTTATACTGAGGTAGAATTAATGATTGCACATGAGCATGTTTAGAAAATAAAATCTTATATGTAAAAGCAAACATTCATTTTCAACTTTAAACTGGGAACCTAAAAGATTGATAAGTAGTAACAGTGCCAGACTAAGGCATTTTGCTCACAATCTGACTATCTCAAAGGGACACACAGCCATTAAGTCTTGGCCTTATGTTTGGCTCTGTTCTTTAGATGAATATATGCCCTGCCATGACTCTTGAGAAACCTTCTGGCAACAGTTACATCTGTCTAGAAAATTCAACCTCTGTGTACTTTGAGTTGGTATTAAAGTAACTAGCACAACCTTTTAAATTTTCTAATTCACTTAGATCTCCCAAACAAGTGCAACATTTGACTTTTCTCTGCCAACTAATATATTCTGTACAGCTGAGCTTTCAGAAGAGAGTTCAAGAGGTGCCAAGGATTCTAGACAGAAGCATAAATCAATATGGTTCTATAATTTAACTAAACTACAGCTACAAAATTTTTCTCTATCCTTTTGTCCACGTCTTGACAGGGTGCAGTACAACAAATTCAGTCAGTGGAAAACTAATTGGCATGAGTTTTCTATCCTTTTTGAACACATTTGCTTTCCAAACAGTAGTTGTTAATTTGAAACCTAGTATACAGAGTTGGAATTTTAAGATCATTGCATGTGTTAAAGAAAAACTATTATATAACTTCTTGCATCACTGGATCTCATCCCATGAAATATATTTTCTTACTATAGTGTTTGGGTTATGAATATTATTAGATTGTACCTTAATTGTAAAATGTCTATATAAATAACATGAAAGTGCCAAGAAAAACAGATAGACAAATCATGAATGCTATATCATAACCATGATAAAAATAATTTATTTAATTTTTGTAAACATAGTATCCAATATGGTATATCAGGATTTGCCAAATGATAAAAGTTTTATCAGTGGTAATGGACTCTTTAAGGGTTCATTGGGCTTTTCCATGTGAAAAACAAGGCATGCCAACATTAGCAATTTATAGGATTGGGCTCCTTTCTTAACATAGGCTTGATATTACATAAACCTGAGCCACTAGAAAAGTTTCTAGATATCATAGTCTTTTAATGTTCTCTCTTATAAATATATAAGCACACAAAAAGAAGCAACTTCTAAGTCCAGAAGGCACCAGAGAAGATATCACTTGAATGGATCTGGAAGAACAAATTCAGTTCAATTGGAACTACTTCCCGTTGCTGTTCTGGGCCTAAGCTGGCTCCATGGCTCCAAATCTTATCCCAACTACTTTTGGTAGAGCCAAGAAAATTTGAACTGCTGCTATGATTTCCATAATATTTTTTCTCTGTAGTTCTATAATTCTTAGGATATGGTTTAAGGTTATGATTGATGCCTTAATATTTTGCCACTAATAATGCTATCATTCTTCATTTTGAGAATGGGAATGTAAAAGAGTCAAAGTTGTTTACTTCAGAATATATGTGTGTGCATCCACACACACACTTTATGAATTTAAAAGGTCTTATTAGGATCTTTTTGTATTAGAATTTTATTAATACTCTCTTTTGGAGATTAATACCATTTCACATTTGGTTTTCCAAACCAAAGCAAAACCATGTAAAACAAATAAGAAAAAAATAAACAAGAAAAAAACACAATGTACCCACATAAGCCTTTGATTCCTTACTTTAGAAAATAATCTAAGGTATTTGTCAGATCATTATAAAGACAGGATTCTTTGGAAAGATAGTTGCCCATATCCCTTGGCATGTATTTTATGTATTGTTTCCCATTGTTTTCTTCTTTTTCTTCTAAACCAAGAATTCTTTCCTTCTTTTTCTAGGTAGCTTCATTGGTAAATTTCCATGTAGATTCAAATGGCCCTTAGAATCTGGAATCATAGATAAGACCCTCTATATGTTTCTCATTATTAATCATTCGTAAATTGGTAAAACATTTTCAGATCATTACCCTATCCCTGCTGACCAAATATTATGATCAAAGATTTTGAAGAGCAAATATGAAAGTAAAGGTGATAGATAATGCTTTACTATCCACCAATCAGCAATAAGAAACTATTCTTCACTACCCACAACATACTATTACCACTATGAAGAAGGAAGTATTTTATGTATTAAAACAGAGAATTTACAAAAAGAGAAGCCTGAGAGGCTATCATTGGAGCTGCCATAATAAAATTTCTTAAAGAAATGGGGATTGTTGCCAAAGGAATTCAGGGAGATCAGTGGTTAGATCTAGAAACTTTTCCAATATTACCTACATCTGGATTTAATATGAGTGACCAGATAATTTCCCTTCTCAATAGTAAGAGCTGGCTTACCCCATGGTTGTCATTCATTTGGGAGGAATTTTCCTTCAAATGAATGAACTAAAGATGGTAGAAGAAACTGGTCATATATTCACTTTCAAATGCTGGAAAGCTACCTTTACAGTTGTTCTGCCACCACATTTTTTCTTTTTTATTATAAATATGAATGAATCCATCATATAAATGCCAGGAACTGTACTATGCACTGGGGATACAAAGATCCAAAGGAAATAGTCTCTACAATAGGTAAGTTCAGCATGTACATTCAAGAATAGAGTACTTGTTTTTATATGTCATAACTTTTCAAGCCCAGAGAGTTCTCATTCCAAATTCTACACTAAGTGGCTTTAATTTACTACAATACTTCTACATTGGCCATCTCTGGAAAAATAGAATTCATTCCTCGTCTGTAGTCTACCACCAATCAGCTAAGAGTTAGGAAATATGTTTTATCAATATTCTTCTGAAGTCATGTTTGGTCAGTGCAGTGACCATAACTATGAAGTCTTTGAATGTTGTTTTCCTTTACATTATATTAGTTATCATTTTAATTAGTATTCTAGTTCTGCTTATTTCATTCTGCATTAATATAGTCACATTTTCTCTAAATTCTTCATATTTTCAGATATTTTGTGGTCTGAATAATTTTTAGAGTGTGTTGAAAATGTGGTTTTCTCTTAAGATGCTTTCTAAATTTGTTAAACTATTACATGTAAAAATAGATAATATCTCAAAATAATAATCTATGATTTTGACTTAATGAGAACATTTCTGTGAGAGCTTCAAGGACCTGGTCATTTTTAATCAACCTGTTCACATAATACAATGTTGGTTTGATGAGATTTGGGGTTGTCATCATTTTCCCCAGCACATGCAGTTCCCCTTTCATTCTAACAATTCACTCTCCCTAGAACATTGGCTTCTTGAATCATTTATCTTGAATCCTTACTGAATATATTTTTCATCACTGCAATTAAACATCTTTTCCACTATAATTTACTCCAAAAAACATAATGAAAATTATTCTCATAGTTATCTTAAAAGGGGAAAAAACTACTTAAAATGAAATCTGTCAGTCTGTTTTCCTTGGAATATTAATTTATAATTCAATGCTAAATAACAATGTTTTCCTCATATTTATCTGTTTCCTTTTTCATCATTTTAGATTATTCCTGACCATGTCCTTGAATTTTTCTTGAATTTATTTTTCTTCAACCTTGATACATGAAATAATTTCTTTTGGTTTGTTTATTTCTTTTCCTAGACTCTCTTGAGACCTATACTGGCCTTTTATAGATAATTTATGAAAATTTAAAAGACAGTTTTATCATATATACATATTATGAATATACAATGGCAATATGAAATACTTCAATATTTTTAAGATTTCTGATTAAATTTGGGTGGGTCTCCCTCTTCCAGTAAAGACCATAACATTTCTTCAACTTTGTTTTTATTGCAATGTCATTAAGAGCTTTATCTTTAATTAATTAATTAATTAAGACTATTTTTACATGGTTACATGATTCATGTTCTTTCCCTCACCTCCTACCTCCCCTTTCTGGTAGCCAATGAGCAATTTCACTGGGGTTTTATATGTATCATTGATCAAGACCTATTTCCATGCTATTAATATTTGCAACAGAGTGATTGTTTGAGTCTATATCCCCAGTCATGTTCTTATCGAACTATGTGATCAAGCAAATGTTTTTCTTATGGGTTTCTACTCTCACAGCTCTTTCTCTGGATGTGGATAGCGTTCTTTCTCATAAGTCCCTCAGAATTGTCCTGGATCATTGCATTGCTGCTAATAGAGAAACCCATTACATTCGATTGTGCCACACTATATCAGTCTCTGTATATAAAGTTCTCCTGGTTCTGCCCTTTTCACTCAATCAATTCCTAGAGGTCATTCCAGTTCATACAGAAGTCTTCCAGTTCATTTTTCCTTTTAGCACAATAGTATTCCATCATCAAACGATACCCCAATGTTTTCAGACATTCCCAATCAAAGGATAACCACTCATTTCCCAATTTTTTACCAACACAAAGAGAATGGCTATAAATTTTTTTATACAAGTCTTTTTCCTTATTATCTCTTTGGGGTACAAACCCAGCCATGGTATGACTGGATCAAAGGGCAGGAATTCTTTTAAAGCCCTTTGGGCATAATTCCAAATTGCCCTCCAAAATGGTTGGACCAATTCACAACTCCACCAGCAGTGTATTAGTGTCCCAATTTTGCCACATCCCTTCCAACATTTATTACTTTCCTTTGCTACCATATTAGCCAATCTGCTACGTGTGAGGTGGTACCTCAGAGTTGCTTTGATTTGCATTTCTCTAATTATAAGAGATTTAGAATACTTTTTCATGTGCTTATTGATAGTTTTGATTCTTTATGTGAAAATTGCCTATTCAAATCCCTTGCCCATTTATCAGTTGGGTAATGGCTTGATTTTTTGTACAATTGATTTAGCTCCTTATAAATCTGAGAATTTAGACCTTTGTCAAAGGTTTGTTATAAAGATTTTTTACCAATTTGTTGCTTCCCATTTCAACTTTTTGAAGGTTGTTGAATTCTAGTTATCATCCTGTTACTGAGCTGTTAATGGACTTCTATGGGGTAGCTTAGTCCCTATATATGACACTTAAGGACTATTTCAAAAGATTCTCCAACTTGGTATATCCCAAAATTCTGATCCACTAGTGTAGACCTTGAAAATCTAAGGCTATGTCCTCATGATGAGACATCAGAATAAGACTTTATTAGGAAATTTGGATTTCACAAAAATAGGCAGTTTCTTTACAACATACTAACAATAGCAATAATAATATTCTCTTGCATTTGTATTTAAACACTAGGTGATATTTTTGACCCTTTATCAGATTCTATTAACTCTCACATTGAATCTGATAGTCATATGCTCCACCTAATATAAAGTAAATGCTCAAAGTGCTAACATCTCTATGGCAATTTCTATGGTTCTCAGAAAGTGAACATGCACTATATCTGCCTTTTGTTGGGTATCAGCACAATTATTGTTACTCTGATTGGTGTAGTCAGTGTTGATCTGTCTAATCTGAATAGTTTTTGCTTCCTAATCCACAAGGAAAACCCGACCTCCCTTCCCAGAGATATTACAACTCAATATATCCTCACATCATATAGTAAAATGGAGTCACTCACAGTTGAGCATATTTGCTATATACACATTTTTTTCATATGATCATAAATTTAGAGCAGGAAAATACCTTACAGAAAACTAGGTGATACAGGGTATAAAGCAACAGCTTTGGAATCATGAAAACCAGAGTTAAATTCTAGCCTCTGACACTTAACTCTTGTGTGATCCTGAGCAAGTGACTTTACCCTGTTTACCTCACTTCTCTCATCTATAAAATGAACTGGAGAAGGACATAGCAAACCACTTCAGTATCTTTACCAAGAAAACCCCAAATGGGATTTACAAAGAGTTAGGTACTACTGAAACTACTGAACAACAACAATAAAAAAAACCCCCAAACTTAGAAGTCATTTAATCTAACTTCTTTATTTTACCAAATAGGGAACTGAGTCTCTAATGTTTTAATTTGCCTCTCATAGAGAATAAGTTTTAGATGCAGAATATTTCATTTTTATTGCCACTCTTCAAAGGGATTTACATGAACTCAGTACCTTGTATACAAGAGTATGTTGGAATTTATATATTTATATGTCTCAAGAGCCAATTGTGAAATTGTCAATTTAATCATTTACATGTTGGAAATTGGCAAATGCTACAAATCAAAGCCTAATTGATTGTTTTGTCAGTGTTTCAGGATTAAAAAGTAATAGAAAAATAATAATGGAAGTTAAAATTTAGAGTATATCGTACATATATTTTTTCGGAGGGTTAGTTGACAAATATTTACTGGTACTCCATTGCTTTTTCAAACATAATTACATATACAATAAATGCTTCTCTATATTATCATCACCCAAATTCCTAAACTGTATCCCTCTTAAGAGGAAGAAATAATTGTGAATTTTGTAAAATAATCATATTTCTAAATTATGAGATATTTCCATCAGTATAGGATTAAAAATCAAAACAATATTATAATATTTGGTGGTTATTTTGTGATGGTGATTTTTGCAAATAGTTTTCAGAACACAAATCCAGAATTTCTGTCACATGTTCTCTAATCTTATTACAAGAAATACTTCAGGTTAGAGATCTCTTTTCTAAGCACCTAGTTAGAAAAAGATATTTTAATCAGTTTGTTGAGTTCTGTGGTATGGATTCTCTGTGCAATTATATAGATGTATGTACATGTGTGCATTAGTGTATTTTAGTGCAGTAATTTAGCCATCTCATCCAATATTACATTTCCAAATGAGCCACCAATTATATGTCTCTTGGAATACTGACTGAAAAAAAAAAGATTACACCAAAGCTATCTTATAGTTTCATGAATAAAGAAAGCATTGCGAGTTATCAATTTAGTGGTTTCACATTCAAACTTAAGTTTTAATCCGTTTATAATGCTTAATTCTTACTTATTTGTTATTTATTTTGTTTTAATCCTATTGCACCTCATAAATTATTTCTAAGATAAGAGAGTTCTTCCTTTGTTTAAAACTTATATTAGTGATATTTAGAGTAACTGGGCAACCAGATGACTCTGTGGTTAGAGTTACAGGTCTATAGCTAGGAAGTCCCATCTTCCTGATTCCAAATTTGGCCTCAGATACTTACTAAGTGCTTTATAATGCTGGGCAAGCAACTTAAGCCTGTTTGCCTCCATTTTCTCTTCTGTAATATAAATTGAAACAAAGGATGGCAAACAACTCTAGCATTTTTGCTGAAAAAACCCCAAATATGGTTATCAACATTTGAACACTCTATCCTCATTTCTGAAGATCAATATTATTCCTTGTGTGAGGGGAGGGGCAGAGTTGGTGAGGAGGGGAAATCCATTTTTCAGTCTTTTTTGAGTTCTTTTCAAACTTTTAATCACTTTGGGCCCTCTAATCACTTGTGACCCTTTTAGCTTCTAGGAAAGATGGAAGATGGCCAATCCCACATTAAGTTGCTAAAGAAAAGACTCTAGTATCACATTAAAGGAGCCAGCAGTCTACATCATTTCCTTAACCTCGGGTTTTTACAGTAAACTTTGGGGAACTATACTCTTGAGCCTATAATTCTTCTCATAATAAAATGGTCTTTGTGCATTCTCTTCTTATATGTATTTTTTCATTAAGCATATGGTTTTATTTCATAATATGGTATTGTTTTATAAGCTATTAAGTTATGTAAGCTATAAACTTTATTTTCTCTAGTTTAACCCTTCAGGAACACAAATTTAACTCAAGATTTTTAAAGAATGTATCAATAATATGAAACATGAGAAGAATCAAACTTCTGCTGTATAGCCATTATAATATTGTTAAGAAATTCCCAAATGGAAGAAAATAAGCCATGATAGAATCTATAGAGACCCAGACAGCAAGTTCAAAAGATCTTGGTTCAATACAGATTTTGCTACAAATTCACCTTGATCAAGTCACATCTCTTCTCTGAGATGAGGTTCCTAATCTATAAAAATAAGAGGTTTTAATCAAATGATCTCTAATTTCTTTTTCAAATTTGATATTTATTTCTTTTAATGTTACAAATAGCACTTCTTGTGATTGTTCTAAATAGTATGTTAAGAGATAATGATTATCGAATATGCCTAAAATTCTATACCCATATTTATATTGACAGGTCATGTGATTTAATGGAATCCTCCAAATTAATTAGAGGCAGCTTTCTATATAGAAGTTGACAGGTGCACTGAATTCATAATTATTCAAACATTCTGTAATGTTAAAGCACTATATAAATGATAGTTATTATTATGAGTGAGACAGTTAGGCCATACAGTGGAAAGAGTGCCAGGCCTAGAGTTAGAAAGACCTGAGTTCAAATCTGAACTCTGACACTACCTATGTGACTATGGGTAAGTCACTTTCTCCCATTTGGCTCAGTTTTTCATCTATAAAATGAGCTGGAAAAGGAAATGCAAACCATTCCATTGTCTTTGCCAAGAAAATCCAAATGGAGTCATGAAAAGTTGAAGTTGATTGAAACAACTAAAGCAATTATTAATCAGCATACCATGAAAGCTGTTCAAGTCTTTGTTGTTTATATATTAGAAGAGATTCATGAGGTTGTTCTTCCCTGGCATCCTTCAAGAATCTGTTCAAACGTTATTTTCTTCAGGCAGTCTTTTTCCTTTCTTTCTGGTCCCTTCCCTCTGAGTATTTTGTTTTTACTTTCTGTCTCTGACTGTCTATTTAGATGGATAGGTAGATAGATAGATAGATAGATAGATAGATAGATAGATAGGTAGATAGATAGATACAAAGAAAGATAAGTAATAGATTGTGTATATACATGGCCATTTGTATTTTGTGTCCTCATGCAATTTCTTGGAAAGCAGAGAATTTGTTTTTTATATTTCTTTTTATGTCCAGCATGTAAGAAGGACTTGACATATAATAAGCATGCAATAAATGCATCTTGACTGGATATCGTGGTCTTTATCAAATGATTAAAACTAGGGGTAACTTATTTGAGGATATTCTACTTGTCTTTAGAAACTAAACCCTCAATGTCTAATCACCAAGCCCTCCCTTCCAACAGGACCCAAAGGAATTTCAGGGAAGGAGAGGAATGGAGATGGAAGATCAGGGAGAGGTCTAGAGAAAAGAGATAGGTCAAAATTTCCCAAAGACAAAATGAGCACAGGCCAAGGCCGAAGAAATTAGGCCAAATCTGAAGCAATTAGGCCAAAGCCAACAGGTTAAGCCAAAGCAAAAGCCTCCAGCCACAGCGAAAGCCAGAAGGCAAAAGCCACATCAGTTGGAACTTCACCTCTATTTATTGCTTTAAGTCCTAACTGACTTTCTGAAGATTCTAAGATGTTTAACTGACTTTTTGTGACCGTTAGAAATTACAGAAGCAAAAAGTTTCTGTTAGCTACCTTGCATTACAATCACAAACTGTCATATAAAACAATTAAACATTTTATGGACATGCATTATGGGAAAAAAAAGCAATAACAAAAAACAAAACACACTGACAATTTTTGACAGCATGTGCTACAACACACACCTGAAATCCATCACTAATAGGAACAATATCAGTGCCTCTTGGAATCTAGAAGATCTAATAAAATAGCAAGTTTAAAGTGAAAGATATAGGGACCCAAACTACTATTTTCTTTTCTAGCTTTCTATCCTAAGATATTAAAATGAATTACTGCATATCTTTGTTTTTTACAAAAGATCCCAGTATGTTAACCTGTGGCATATCATCATGGTATTAGAATTAGAACTGGATGGCACCTCAGAAGCAGTCCAGTCCTACCACCTCATTTTAATAATATAAGATGCTGATCATGTGAGGATAAGTGATTTCCCAACAGATTTAACTAATTTTACGTGCGCGCGCGCACACACACACACACACACACACACACACACACACAAAACCATTTATATAACCACTGATGGAATGTTTTGCCTTTCCTTGGAAATTTTTCTAAAAATTATGATTTTCTTTCACACATACCCCCTCCCCTACCACATGGAGGTTGAGTTAAAAAGTGTAGAGAGATGGCAACATGCTATAGATATAAAATGCTACATGCCCTTTTCAATTAGTTCACTGTAGTTGTATTAAACTCTGACTTTGTTACCAAAAAAAACCCTCTCCCAGAATGAGAGTTGTTTTTGTAATGTAAAAACAAAATATAACAACCAAGTTTATAAGACTATTCAGGTCATAGGACATGCACACTTTGAGGATCCTTCCTATCTTCCCTTCCTTCTCACCTGACCCACCTACTTCTGTATAGTTATTACTTCATAAACATGTTTTATCTCTAACAACTGCTCAATGTTATATAATTATGATATTTTATTTAAAATTTCACTTTCACATCTGTATTACAAAAATTGTTCTTCTCATTTTACATATGAAGGAAGAGAAAGTGAGATTCAAAGCTTTGAAATGATTTTTGCTATGAAATTGCTTTTGAGTGACAAAATCATGTCACTCTGTGTGTGTGTGTGTGTGTGATATCAAATTATTGCCTAATGAAAATTTATATATAAATACATGAATAGATAATTTGCTAAATAAGAAGTAGAAGAAAAGCTTTCATTCAGAAAAAATGAGATAGAATCACTTTAAAGGCTATAAGAAATTTAACTTTCATATGGGTAACAGTGAATTTCCTAATATTAATCTTAGAATTATATAATATGAATATAGAAGAGATCCTTTAGCTCAGCTTCCTTAGGTCCTAAGATTTTATGCTTCAATCAAAGTCATATGTAGTAACATAATTCAGACCTGCAGACATGTAGTACAATGTTCTTCTCACTACACATTTTATTTTGTTGTTTTCCTTATGTTCACACATGAATATATACATATCTATAAACTTCATTTGTTTTATTTTAAGTAAGTTATATTAACTTTACTTGTCACATAGTATAAATATTTAATTAGACACTATTAATAGTCAGTGGTAGGTGGCTCAATTCCTGTGAAAATGCCTCCAAATATATTTTTCCACCTCTAAAAATACAGCAGCATGTAACAAGTATTATAATAGCTTCCCAAACTGCTATCATTGTCTTTGGTCTCTCCCCTTTCTAGAGCATCCTCACTTAGCTGCCAAGCCAGTCTCATTAATGCATAGTCCTGGCTTTGCCATTCTACTCCTCAGAAATGTTCTATGGCACCTTTAGGCCTATAGCATTTAAAGCAAACCTATCCTGGTAGTTAAAGCCTTTTCCCAGTCCAGCCCAATTCCCCATTTTAAATACTGTACTATTTTTGCTCACCCTAAGTTCTAGTCAACAAGAGTACTGGTTGCTCTTGATCACATCTTGCCAATCCATTTCCATGCAATTTTAAAAAGCATCACCTTTGTCTGGAGTGTATAACTTTCTTTTATTTGCCCATTAAAATCTTTCTTTTCCTTGATGATTTCTTCCAATGTCATGCCCATTAAGACTATTTTTTTATGATCTCCTCATTTAAAAGTGACATTTCCCTTCCCAAACCTTCATTTTATGTCTTGTCTATATGAGTCTTTTGCTGTTTGTTATATTCTATTATACTTATTTGTGCATTTTAATATCTTCCCTATTACGTTAAAATTGTTAGGGTAGGAATTATATGATTTATTATCTTTGTGTCCTTTATGTATATCTTACTGCCTTGCACAGTATTCACTTAGAAAATTTTTTTCCTTGATCTAAGTTGAAATAGATTTTAACTTACCACCTACAAGCTATGAAAGATATAAGGAAATACGAGATTCATTGTCTCTAGAAATTTGTAATCCTATTTTGGTGATGGAATATTATTGTGCTGAAAGGAATAAAAAACTGGAGGAATTCCATGTGAACTGGAATGACCTCCAGGAATTGATGCAGAGCAAAAGGAGCAGAACCAGGAAAACAGTGTATACAGATACTGATACACTATGGCACAATAAGTAGAGAAGGGCTGTTTGTCGAAGAACTTGAAAGTCAAGTTTTACAGTTGAGATCTTTTTGTAGACAATGGACAACCTTTGAAGGTTTACAGAATAGACGGAAATTTAAAAGATTACTATGGCACAATGGTATAACAAATTGGAAGGGAAAAGAGAAGAATTAGAAAGAGCAATGAGAAATGAATTAAAATGACCTGGACATGGATTTATTAGGTCTTCAGACAGTGTAAAGACAGTAGAAATGGAAAAGAAGGAACAAACAACACTGATTGAGTAATTTTATGTGCAAGAGAAGACTTCTGGTTCATTTTAGTAAGGATTATTTTAGTCATACTAAATTGTATAATCATTTGAGCCTGGCAGGGAAAAATAAAGAGAATAAAAGAGTGATTTAAAGCCAAACAAATCAATTTTGATAAAAATAGGAAAGAAGTATCAGAATTCGAGCTCATATTATCTTAGGGGACATCAAGGGAACACTGTGTTCAGATTTAGGGAAATAACCCCAATTTATTCTACCTTCATCAGATAACATATAAAGTATTATTGTCATTTCTATGTTCCAAATTTTAGAAAGAATGCATATATCCAGATAAGAACAAACAAGACTTTTAAAAGCCTCAAGTTTATAGCCTATGAAGATAGATTGAAAAGTAATGATATTTTAACTTGGGGAATAAAAGAATATTGAGCATGATAAGTCAGTAAACACTTATGCTCAATGTTCTTTTATTCCCCAGGTTAAAATGTCGTAGCTGAGAAGGATTATTTCATGTGGTTCACAAGTGTAAAATTAAGAGCAATGTGTGAAAATTTCGGAAGCATATACAGATTCAGTATAAGGAAAAAATCCTAATATTTCTAGCTATCCAAAAGTGGAATAAGCTTTTCTTAGGAAGGAGGAATTTCTATCATGTGAAGTCAGAAGGCAATGGCTGAATGATCAATATTGAGTAAGCTGTAGTAATGATGGAAATGATTGTTTTATACTTAGAGATTAAATTATATGTTCTCTGAGGTCTTTTTGAATACTGGGAATTTGGTGTTTTGGGGACGGGTACCCTTGGAGAACAGAAGCATTATTTTTTATTATTGTTTTTTTTAAATTAATTTATTTTATTTAGAATATTTCCCCACGGTTACATGTTTCATGTCCTTTCCCTCTCCTCAACTCCCCCCACCCCTCAACCTATCCCCCCGTAGCCAACAGGCAATTCCACTAGGTTATACATATATCATTGATCGAGACCTATTTCCATATTATTGATATTTGGACTAGAGTTATCATTTAGTGTCTACATCCCCAATAATATCTCCTTCAATCCATGTGTTCAAGCAGTTGTTTTTCTTCTGTGTTTCTACTCCCACAGTTCTCCCTCTGGATGTGGATAGTTTTCTTTCTCATAAGTCCCTCAGCATTGTTCTGGATTATTCCATTGCTGCTGTTAGAAAAGTCCATTACATTTGATTTTACACAGTGTATTAGTTTCTGTGTACAATGTTTTTCTGCTTCTGCTCCTTTCACTCTGCATCAATTCCTAGAGGTCATTCCAATTCACATGGAATTCCTCCAGTTCATTATTCCTTTGAATGCAATAGTATTCCATCACCAGCAGAAACCACAATCTGTTCAGCCATTCCCCAATTGAAGGGCACACCCTTCCACTACAAAGAGTGGAACTATAAATATTTTTGTACATGTCTTTTCCCCTATGATCTCTTTGGTGTATAAACCCAGCAGAGGTATGACTGGATCAAAGGGCAGACAGTCTTTTAGCACTCTTTGCACATAGTTCCAAATTGCCTTCCAGAATGGTTGGATAAATTCACAACTCTACCAGCAATGGACCAGTGTCCAAACTTTGCCACATCCCCTCCAACATTTATTACTTTCCTTTGCTGTTGTATTAGCCAATCTGCTAGCTGTGAGGTGGTATCTCAGAGTTGTTTTGATTTGCATTTCTCTAATTAAAAATTCAGTTTCCGTATTATAAAATGGAGATAACAATAATGCTTGCCTTCCAGAGCTGTTGTGAGGATAAAATAATATTTCAAAGTATGTTTCAAATCTTGAAGTAACAGATAAATGCTAACTATAATAATGAAAGAAAATAATGTGAAGTATTCTATGTGCTAATGGAAAAATAGGAGAGATTCCCTCATTTTCCAAATTCAAGACTAACAAGATGATATAGAATATGTTAATGAACATATTTCAGAAGAATAAATTGGCAGACCATTAATGCACTTCCTAAAAACAAAACATCAGGACCGGATGGATTTACAAGTGAATTTTACCAAACATTTCAAGATAATATAGTTCTAATATTGAGTTATTTTAAACAATTGTTAAGAATGAGTCCAGCCAAAATCCTTTTATGAAACAAATATGGCACTGATACCTAAACCAGGAGGAACACAAACAGAGAAAATTGAATATAGATGCAAAAATTCAAAATTAAATAATGTATTATCATCAAAAAACATATCTATGAGTGGATTTTCCTTAGAATGATAAGAATAATTTATCTAAAACAATTAGCAAACTTTATCTATAATGGAGATAAGTTAGAAGCCTTCATGGTAAGATCAGAGAAAACTAAGCATGTTCTATCTCATCGATATTATTTAACATTGTATTAGAAATGCTAGCAATAAGAGAAGAAAATAAAATAAGAATAGGAAAAGATGTACTAAAACTATCTCTTTGGAATATAATATGGAAGTATATATGGAAAATCCTAGATTCAACTAAAATTAGTTGAATCTATCAATAATTATAACAAAATAGCAAAAAAATGAACTCACATAAATCATCAGCATTTCTGTATATCACAAAAAATCCCACAAGAAGTAGTAGGAAGAAACTCCTTTAAAATAAGCATAGATAGAATAAAATATCCAGGAGTACCTTTGTCTGAGTTTTTTGTTATAAAGATTTTTTCATAATTTGTTGCTTCCCTTCTCATTTTGGTAGCATTGGTTTTGTCTGTTCAAAAACTTTTTAGTTTAATGTAGTCAAAATTATTTATTTTACATTTTGTAACTTTTTCTAACCCTTGTTGGTTTTAAAATCTTTCCTTCCCCAGAGATCCGACAAGTATACTATTCTGTGCTCACCTAATGTACTTATAACTTCCTTCTTTATATTCAAGTCATTCACTCATTCTGAGTTTATCTTGGTACAGGGTGTGTGATGTTGATCTAGACCCAATCTCTCCCATATTGTTTTCCAATTTTCTCAGGAGTTTTTTCCAAATAGTTGGTTTTTGTCACTAAAGCTGGGTTCTTGGGGTTTATTGCAGACTGTCTTGCTGAGGGTGCTTGCCCTTAGTCCATTCCATTTATCTTCCCTTCTATCTCTTCACCAGTACCATATAATGATGACTACTGCTTTATAGTACAGTTTAATATATGGTACTGCTAGGCAACCTTCCTTCATATTTTTTTCCATTATTTCCATTGATATTCTTGGTCTTTTGTTCTTCCAAATGAACTTTGTTATAGTTTTTTCTAATTCAGTAAAAAAGTTTTTTTGGTATTTTGATAGATATAGCATTAAATAAATAAATTAATTTGAGTAACATGGTCATTTTATTATGTTAGTGTGTCCTACCCATGAGCACTCAGTGTTTTTCCAATTATTTAGATCTTGTTTTAATTATGTGGAAAGGGTTTTGTAGGTGTGTTCATATAATTCCTGTGTTTGTTTTGGTAGATATATTCCTAAGTATTTTATATTGTCTAAGGTGATTTTAAATGGAATTTCTTTTTCTAACTCTTCCTGCTGCAATATGTTGGAAATATATAGAAATGCTAATGATTTATGTGCATTTATTTTGTAACCTGCAACTTTGCTAAAGTTGTTGATTATTTCCACTAACTTTTTAGTTGATTCTCTAGGATTTTTTAAGTAGATTGTCATATTATCTGCAAAGAGCGATACCTTCATCTCCTCATTGCCTATTTTAATACCTTCAATTTCTTTTTCTTCTCTAATTGCTACAGGTAGTGTTTCCAGTACAGTGTCAAATAATGGAGGTGACAATGGGCATCCTTGTTTCACTTCTGATCTTATTTGGAATGCTTCTAATTTATCCCCATTGCAGATGATGTTTTTTGATGGTTTTAGACATATACCATTTTTAGGAAAGGCCCTTCTATTCCTAAACTTTCTAGCATTTTCAGTAGGAATGGGTGTTGTATTTTGTTAAACTTTTAAGATAATCATGTGGTTTTTGTTGGTTTGCTTGTTGATATGGTCAATTATGTGAATGGTTTTCCTAATTTTCAACCATCCTTGCATTCCTGGTATAAATCCCACCTGATCATAATGAATAACCCTTGTGATCACTTGCTGGAGTCTTTTTGCTAGTACTCTGTTTAAGATTTTTGCATCTGTGTTCATTAAGGATATTGGTCTGTAGTTTTCTTTCTCTGTTTTTGATCTACCTGGCTTTGGGATTAATACCATATTTGTGTCATAAAAGGAGTTTGGTAGAACTCCTTCTTTGCTTATTATGTCAAATAGTTTGTATAGTATTGGAATTAGTTGTTATTTGAAGGTTTGATAGAATTCACTTGTGAATACATCTGGTCCTGGTGATTTTTTCTCAGGGAGTTTTTTGATGGCTTGTTCAATTTCTTTTTCTAATATGGGATTATTTAAGTATTCTATTTCTTCTGCTCTTAATCTAGGGAATTTATATTTTTGTAAATATTCATCCATCTCACCTAGATTGCTATATTTATTGCCATATAATTGGGCAAAATAGTTTTTAATGATTGCCCTGATTTCCTCTTCATTAGAGGTGAGGTCTCCCTTTTCATCTTTATACTGATAATTTGATTTTCTTCTTTCCTTTTTTTAAATTAGATTGTCCAGTACTTTGTCTCTTTTATTTATTTTTCAAAGTACCAGCTTCTAGTCTTATTTATTAATACAATAGTTCTTTTACTTTCAATTTTATTGATTTCTCCTTTGATTTTTATAATTTCTAATTTAGTTTTTATCTGGGAATTTTCAATTTATTCTCTTTCTAGGTTTTTTTTTTTATTTACATGCCCAGTTGATTGATCTTTGCCCTCTCTAATTTGTTAATATATCCACTCAAGGATATAAATTTCTCCCTGAGTACTGCTTCAGCTGCATCCCACAGATTTTGGTAGGATGTCTCATCATTGTTATTCTCTTCAATGAAATTAATTGTTTCTATGATTTGTTCTTTAACTAATTGATTTTGGAGAATCATATTATTTAATTTCCAATTAGTTTTGGATTTGCCTGTTCATGTGCCCTTACTGATTATTATTTTTATTGCATTATGATCTAAAAAGATTAGATTTATTATTTCTGCTCTTTTGCATTTGTTTGCCATGTTTCTATGCCTTAGTACATGGTCAATCTTTGTGAATTTACCATGTGCAGCTGAAAAGAAGGTGTATTCCTTTTTGTCCTGTTATTTTTCTCCATATATCTGTTAACTCTAGGATTTCATTCACCTCTATTATCTCTTTCTTATTTATTTTTGGTTTGATTTATCTAGATCTGAAATAGGAATATTTAGATCTCCCACTAATATAGTTTTACTATCTATTTCCTCCTTGAGCTCTGCCAGTTTCTCCTTTAGAAATCTGGATGCTATACCATTTGGTGCATACATGTTGAGTACTGTTATTTCTTCCTTTTCTATACTGCCTTTTATCAGGATGTAATTACCTTCCCTATCTATTTTAATCAGTTCTATTTTTACTTTGGCTTTGTCAGAAATCATGATCGCCACTCCTGCCTTCTTTTTCTCAGTTGTAGCCCAATAGATATTACTCTAGCCATTGACATTAACGCTGTGTATGTCCACCTGCCTCCTATGTATTTCTTGTAGACAACATGTGGTAGGATTTTGTTTTCTAATCCACCCTGCTATTTGCTTCTGTTTTATGGGCAAGTCCATCCCATTCACATTCAGAGTTATAATTATCAGCTGTTTATTCCCCAAATTTCTGTATCCTCTCCTAGTTCTACTCCTTCTTCTTAAGCTATTTCCTTTTAAACCAGTGTTTGTTTGGTTTTTTTTAAATCAGTAACCCTTGTCCCCTCCCTTGGTTTACTTCCCTATCCACCCCACTCCCTTTTTAATCCCTTCTTTTTATTTTTAAAGCCTAATTAATTCCCTCCCCCCTCTCTTCCTCTCCCTTTAGGAACTCCCCACTCCACTGCCCCACCTTGATTTATCCCTTCTGACTTTATCCATTGGGTTAGATAGAATTTGATATCCCAATAGATCTACCTACTCTTCCCTTTCAGGATTAACTCTGCTGAGAGTAAGGTTTAAGTATTTCCTATTAATGCTGTCTTCCTCTCCTTCTTTTAATCGTATTCATCCCCTCCTGTTCCCATGCCCTTTATAGCAAGCTCCTTGTTGTAGCCCTCACCCAGAGATCCCCCTGTCCCTCAAGTCTCTGCACAGTAGGTAGGGGAGGGGCACTGGAACCTTACTTCTTTCTTTTCCTTAAACCCAAGAATTCAACCTTCTCTGGTTATCTTTTAAGTTAAATTGAGCAGGAGGGTCCCAAAGTTCTGTCTTATTGTTGGATTTGTTTTTCTGTCCTCCTTGAAGCACTTTGTTTTTGATTGGTGTGGAAGATTTTTCACAGCAGAATCTGCTTTTGCTACTTCCAAGCTGCCATCTTTGTTCTAAGCTATCCAGAAGCAACAGGAATCTGATAAGGGATTTTTAGGTGAAAAAGAAAGATTCTAGAGACTGTCAGCTCATGACTGCTCCATCTGCCTGGCAATAAGCTTGGGATTTTATTATATAAAGTATTCAAAAAAACCCTTTCACACAAAGCACACAGGAGTTTTTGGCTACACAGACACAGAATTATCTCACCATTGGTATATAGTTTTACAAAGAATTTTCTCATAAAGATTATATAGTATGAGATAATGTCCAAGGTCAGAAATGAGCCTCACTTTAAAAGTTATTTTAGTAAAACACTTCCATATTTTGAAAGATATGTTAAAGAATGAGCCTTCGAGATTATGTGGGGTGTGGGGTGGAAAGTACTTAGTTGAATATGAAAGGTGTCTGACTCTGCCTACTTTGACCTTGGCTGTCTAGGAAGAGATTACAGGGCCAGGCAAGCTTCTACTGATTTCTGCTCTTTTCTCTTAGGAAAAGTTGTTAACTCCTCAACTGCTGTTTTGCTAAAAACTTAAAACTTTCCGATAAGACTATAATGCTTTCCAATAAGAAAAGGTGTGGATCATAAGAGGAATCAAAAGGGGAGTCTCAGATTTTTATCTTATATATCCCATCCTGTCTGGCTCTGACTTGCAGAGTAGAAAGGTCAAAGCATGGCATTGCTGGACTTATTGATCTTTTGATGGGGTTCAGATAAAAATATCTATTACAGACTATTTCTCTCAATGACTTCCAGTTATAAAATGAGCCTCCAGGAGGGGTCAATTTTCTCGGATTAACCAACCTGCTGGTACCCCAGCTTTTCAGGGCTTAGCTTTCCAGGACCAACCTCAAAGGTTGCCTCATCCTGGATTGATCATGAAAGGAATCCAGATAAAAGGCCCTACCCATGACCCTATTTCTCCAATTGGCCTTCCACACATCTTGACTCTGCCTCACTAAGTTTTTGGATAGAGCTCTCATGTCTAAAATATGAAGAGAACATTGTCCATTTTTATAAGAAGATGAACTATTCCCCAACTGATAAATCATCAAAACATATAGTTTTTGAATGTAGCAATAAAAGCTATCTGTTACTACATGAAAAATGATCTATCGTTATTAGAGAAATTCAAATAAAAACTACTCTGAGGTATTATTTCACACCTATAGATATGTAAAAATGGTACAAAGAGGGAATGATGAATATTGGAGGGGATATTGGAGTAATGAAGACACCAGTTATTGCTGTCAGTACTGCAAATTGATCCAACCATTTATTTTGGAGCCTAATCTGAAATTATATCAAGAGAGTTATAAAATTGTGTATTTCTTATGACCCAGCAATAACATTATTAGATTTTTTCCCTTAAGATGATGAAGGGAAAATAATTTGTATGTTCTAAAATATTTATAGCAACTCTCTTTTTGTTGGTAAATAGTTTGAGAATGATTAAACAAATTTTAGCATATGATTCTAATAGAATACTACTGCACCATAAAAAATGAGAAGCAAGTTATTTTTTTAAAAGACTTACATGAAATTGTGAAAAGTGGAATAAGTGGAACCAAAGAACACTATACACTGTAACGAAGATATTATTTGAAGAATAACTTTTGTATTTCCGCCTCCAAAAAAGGAATTGATAGAAACAAGTAAGATATAATTTTTTATATATGTATATCTTTTTGTTAAACAATCAAGCAGGAGAAGGAGGAAGGGAGAAACCTGGGAATTTTGATGTGACAAACAAATAAATGAATAACTTTTTAAAAAAGAAAAATTATAGGAAGTTTCAAGCATTAGGATGTAAACATGATTATCATTAGTATTGTCCATTACATATTGAACTCCTTAAGAACAGGGACTGTCTCTTACATCTTTTAATATACCTAACACTTAGTACACACATGACACTAAATAAATATTGAAATGCAGAAATGAAACATTAATCAAATTACATAGATTATACAAATGCCAGCAAATCTCTTCTATTTCATATCTATCTATTGTTAACCTTCTGGTTTTACCTACAAAATCTATGAGGTTAATCTAACCTAGCTAGTTTGTATACTTAGTTTTTTGGAAAGCTGCTTTTCCTCCCAGTTATTTTTCACTGTTTTGTAAAGAGGTAGTGCTTAGAAACGTCCATTCTCCTCTTCTGTGTTTTACAAAAGATTTTATACTCTAAGCAAATGTGGCTGTTCTGTCTCTCCCCTAAGTATTGAAATTGCCTTTACTGTCCAGGTTAGTTTCATGATTCTTTGAGACTTCTCATTCTGATGTTTTATGATCAATTATACTTTTCTAATCAATAATAATAGAATCAATGTCAATTGTTTTTATATCCAGCTCACATTTTTTGAAGTTGTTTTAATAGGTTGTGTTTAGGTGACTTTAATTTCATTTGTTGCCTTTTTTTCTTGTTCTCTAATTTTTTGTCTTTGTTTTTAACAGTAAATTATTTTGTTGAATACATTGATACCTGATTCTGAAATAATTGCCGTATCTGTGACCAGTAGCTTCCTGAATGTGAATTAAACCAATTATTTCCCTTCCTTCCTTCCTTCCTTCCTTCCTTCCTTCCATTTACTAAGTACCTACTATGTGCAAGTCATTAAGTTAATCTCTTTGTGAATTAAAAACATGATTAAGACACATGACTTCCAAAAAAGAATTATACTTTAATATGAGAACTAGAGCATGCACAAATTAATTTCTCTACATAAAGTGATATATGTTATACATGGAGAGATATTTGGTTGTGTGTATGTGTGTGTGTGTGTGTGTGTGTGTGTGTGTGTGTGTGTACATTTATATATATTTGGCTTCCCTTGAATTCTGAGTTATATTGGTATAAATTTTGGATAGTTTATGATAATTTTCTTTACTTCTCTTTTCTGTTTTCATCTTGTTAATTTTTTCTATTTCAATAATTTAATTAACCTTTCTTTTTTATCAGGAAAACTCATAATTTACCTTTTAAAAAAATCTTTTACAAATCCTATCTCTTAGTTTCATCAAATATTTCCTCTGTTTATTTCTAGTTACTTTTATATCTACTCTAATTTTCAGATTTGTTCTTTTATATTTTTTAAGGTTTCTAAATTGTTGATATGCTAGTTTTTCTAATTGAATTTTCAGTTCATTCATCTTTTCGTTTTCTAACTTTCTTATTTTTCTATTCTTCTTTTCTATTTTGTTAATATATTACAAAATTTCCTTTGAGGAATGATATACTCTCCCCACAAAAATTTTGTGGCTTTTTTTCATGATTATAGTCTTTAAATTATTTAATTTTTCTTTTGTTTGTTTTCCTATGTTCCTCCACTCCATTATAGTAATAATAGAAATGGTTTCTGAATATTGAGTAAATCTTTGATTGTGGATTATTGAGGACATATGAATTATAGTCATAGAGGATGAGTTAGAAAGGTGCAATAATGGATAAGTACCTAGACCAATGAAATAATTCAAACTATGTATTTTATAATCTGTAATTAATAATAATATAAAAATGTCTTTTTTCTGAAGGTTACTATTCCCATGAATGATATTTACTATTGTCTTTAAAATGATTCAAATATTTATTTGCTTTTATTTGCTGTGCTTTATTCAGTATTTCACATGGCTTACTTATCATATATAAAGAGCACAAAAGATTGGAAAAAAGTAAAAGGCATCAGTTCTATATCACCAAAGTAAATATGGTCTAATATCTGTTTTGGAGGATCCTTATTTAAAAGATTTTTCAAAGTTTAGTGATGATTATAAAGAGAATAATCCAGATGCTATCATTAATTAGAACTAATTTCAGTCAGACATAAGACACATAGCTCCCCACAGTTTTGTCTAACTGCAGCGGAAGTGTGTGTATCTAACAAATCTGGATTATAATTATAATAAACCTAAGTTATACACATGTATAATACATAATAAATAATATAAATTAATTTAACATAAATTATTTTTTCTTGTTTATACCTGGTTTATTATTTGATTTAAATGATTAACTTAATGCAAAGTCCAGGTAAGCTTCATTCATACATAAATGAGGTATAATGAGGAAACTCAGTCCAGGAAAAAGAAGGCTTTCTTTTTACCCTAAAGGACACATAATAGCACTGAAACCTAGAGTTTAGGTCTTTTGGCTCTCATTCAGTATTCTCCTAAGTATGTTATTAGGTTAGGCCACCCAGCAAAATCTTTCCTGGACCAAGAAAAGATGTATAGTTAGGTGTTGATGTTGTTTTTTTGTTGATGTTGTTGATGTTGACAATATTGTTGATGATGTTGTTGTTGATGATATGGATGATGTCATTGATGATGCTGATGTTGAAGATGTTGTTGATGATGTGGTTGATGTTGATGATGGTGTTGATGATGTTGATGAGGATTGAATTTGGAGCTGAAGTTTTCCTTCCATTTGAACCTTTCCGACCCTTCCCACTGTAATGATTAATATTTTCTTAGAAACTCTCTCTAACCACTTTCATCCTTCCATTGTATTAGTTTTCTCATCCCCCCATGCACTTCTTTATAAAATATAAAATTACCATTTTTATTTATTTTCCCATTTCTTTTAGTATTATCTTCTTTTATACAGTTAGTCAGTGTTCCCCCTAACTATACTTCTTCTAGCTACCCTGATGGTAATAACAATTTTTAAGAGTTACCAATATCATCTTTTCTTCTAGGAATTCAAATCATTTGAACTTATTGGGTCCCTTAAAAAGTTTTTTATTTGTTTGTTTGTTTGTTTTTCTCCTTTTTTTAATTACCTTTTGGTGATTCTTTTGAGTTCTGTGTTTTGGTATCAAATTTCTGTTTAAGTCAGGTCTTTTCTTTATGAATGCTTGGAAGTCTTCTATTTTATTAAATTATCCTACTTGCCCTTGCAAGAATATAGTCAATTTTGTTGGGGAGTTGATTCCTGATTGTAGACTGTGAAGAAGGGATTAACTCTCCCCTGCCTATTTTTAGATTTAATCAAAAGAAGCATATACGCCCCACTTATTCTTAAGTGGGGTAAGTCTGTGACCCATTTGTGCAATAGTGGGTGACAAATCAGAATTGACTGACTGCCCCCTGGGCAGTCCTAAGCAAAGCTTTAGCTGTAATTGGTCCATGTAAAGTGGAAGGAAGGCATAGGAAGTGATGAAAGGAATGGATTTTAAATATGGCAAGAACTTCATATGAGGAAGTCTTTGGCCTTCAACTTGACCCTGGAGGAGCTCCTGCCTGGAACCTTGGACTGCTTTTCTATTTTCCCTTAGGACTTCCATGTGGTTGAGTGAAAAGACTGATTCCCTTTCCTGGCTTGCTCTAAAGCTACTAGTCTCTGCAGAGTCCCCTCACCTTGGAGCAGGCCTCATGGCTAAAACTCTTATTTAATTTACCTCTGGACCTTTTTTGCTGGGGCCTCTTAAGCCCTGCCTTGTTCAGACCAGGCCAGAGTAAATATCTACTCTCTCTGATTTTCTTACTTTCACTCTTTCTCCTTTTGTAAATAAAGTACCATAAAAAGTAATTTGGAATTGAGTCAGAATTCCTGGAGACCACATTCTTATGAATTTAGTTCCAACCCTTCAAATTTTATAATTTACAAGACCCAGTTCCCTTGTTTTCCGGAATAGCATATTCCATGCCTTCTGATCCTTCAGCATAGATGTAGCCAGGTCCTGTATTAACCTAACTATGGTTCCATGATATTTGGATGATTTCTTCTTAGTAGTTTGTAGTATCTTTTCCTTGGTCTAGTAGTTCTTGAATTTGGCTATAATATTCCTGATCATTGTCAACTGGGGAGTAAATGCAAGAGCTGATCTGTGCCTTCTTTTAATTTCTACTTTTCCCTCTTGTTCAATAATGTTCAGGCCATTTTCTTGGATAATTCCCTGTAGAATGATGTCCAAGGTTGTCTTTTTTCATGATTTTTTGGTAGTCCAAAAATTCTTAAATTGTCTCTCCTGGATCTATTTTCCACTTGTTGTTTTATTAATGAGGTATTTCATATTTTCCTCAATTTTTTTCACTCTTTTGGTTTTGTTTTATAGACTCTTGCTGCCTTGTTAAGTCATTTGCTTCTAGTTGTTAGATTCTAATTTTTAAAGACTGAATTTCATCCATGGTTTTCTTGTCATCCTTCTTCTGGTCTCTTTGTAGGTCACCTTTCATTTTCTTTGCCTCATTTTCAAGCTGGTCAATTGTAGCTTTCAAGACACTATTTTCTTGTTTTAGTTCATTTGCCTCTGTTTCCAAATGAATTATTTTTCTTTTTTACGTTCTTTTCCCAATTATCTTCAGTCTCTCTTAATTACTTTTTGAATAGTGTTTTGAGTTCTTCCAAAGCCTGTGTCCAATTCTCTGGAGTTTTTGCTTTTTTGCTTGGTTCTCCTTGGTCTTCTTCTGTTCCATTTACTCTTTGCTCATTACCTGGATAGAAGCTATTGATTGTAATGTCTTTTTTCTTTTCCTGTTGTTTATTCATATATTTTTCATTCTTCCCCACTCTGTCATTGTCTGTAATCTTGCCTCTCTCTTTATTTGCTGTATCTCTGGGTTTGGGCTATTCTGTCCAAAAGGGGCTTCTTCTCTGCTCTGCTAATTTACTAGATTAGCCTGATGGAGTATTAATGAGCCCTGAGGTCAGATCTTCTCCAGCTGGCAGAAGAAATTTAAAGTGTAGGTAAAGGTTGGGGACTGAAGGAAGCTGTGCTTCCCTCCCTGTTATCAAGGTATTCTGGTGAGATTGCAACCTTTGCCCTCATATCCCAGTCAGCTGGATTCTTATCCTGGTTCTCAGCATAGTTGGTGAGAGAAGGATGTTGGAGATTATTTAATATGAATTATTATATTTGGAAGCCATCTAGATGGCTCAATGAATAGAGAGCCAGGCCTGGAGACAGTAGGTCTGAATTCAAATATGGCCTCAGCACTTCCTAGTTGGGTGACTGTGGGCAAAGCTTTTTTTCCCCAATTGCCTATGTGTTGCTACTTTTTTGCCTTCAAATCAATATTTACTATCAATTCTAAGACAGAAGGCAAGATTTTTTTAAATTAAATAAATAAAAAAGAGCAAGATAAAATGTGATTCTAGTGATTGGCAGATGACCAGAGCAAATATGGAAGATTGAGATTATTGGAAAATCATTGAATTCTAAATAAGAATTTACTGGAAATAAATTATAAAAATTGGTAGGGAATGATTCAGAATTCAGAAAGTTGAAACAAGAATAATATTTATTATGATAGCATAAAGGCAATATATACAAAAGACAATGAAGACCCAATACTTGCAAAGCTAAAAGTCATTTCCTTTCTTTCTGTTAAATAAGTACAGAAGTTTAAAGTGCCATAATTATAAAGTGTCATTATTATAAAAATCACCATTATTATACTTTTTTCTCTATTGTTTTTGGATAATATACTTTATTAGAGTCTTTGGGTTTTACCATTGAATCAAGGCAAAATATATACATAATTTTTTACAAAATTATTTTCATTTGAAAACAGGAGTTGGGATAGGTTTATATCTCAGAGAATTATTATTTCATTAAAGTTTCCATCATTGAAATTTTGTTATGGTTATATAGTGATATGTGTATTATGTCCTTAGAAGTGAAGGTCAAGAAGAATCAGTGATCTTAGTCATTGCAGCATGTGAGACTACATACAAATACACATATGTATATCCATTATTTGATTTTACATAAAATATATCATAATATAGAAATGAAAATTACGTTCTTTCAATAGTCACACAGAATTTAGAGTTAATAAATTCCACCTTATAGATAATAAATTCAGTAAATATTGCCTTATAGATAACAAGGGACAGGGAAACTAAAGAAAATGAAAAGTTATGAAGGACAGAGGAAGAGAATAAAAAATATTTTTAGAGCTTTGTGTTGTTTTTTTGGTTAACTACTTTTTTACTTAAGTAAAACCAACTCGTGAAAATTCTATGTTTATATGACACTAAAAAAAAATCTTCTAACTAATAGTGAAAATATTTCTGTACTTGTAATCTGGAGATGCAAGTGTTTTTGATGATTCTGACTCTAACTAGATGTGTCACATAGGCCAAGTCACTTCCCTTCTCTGAAACTTGGTTTTCTGATCTCAGAAACAGATACAGTTAAGTCCAAACTTCTTTTCTCATACTTTGATTTTCAGGGAAACATTTCATATATCTTAAAGTGTTTTGTAAATATAAGCCATTATTTTTATTCTACTGAGTTATATAGTCCAGGACAGCAAAGATCATATCTCATCTTTATTCTATATTTACCCTAAGCATATCTCAGTACTAACATATACACTGGCTAGTTAATGGATATATATTTAATGCCATTAAAATAATGAATCCTTATTGCCTAACCCATGAATAAAGGATTGTTGATGGTGAACAAGAGGAGTGGGATTTTAAAAAATGAGAAAGAAAATTCTAATTTCAATAAAAAAGTTTTTTTTTTATCTGTGCACTTGCGGGTTTCTTTCTTTGTTTCATTTCTTTCCAAAATCTTGACACTTTTCCCTTTCAGTTGCTTCTTTCTCTTTCCTTCTGGCAACACTAACAGTAGAGAAATATTTCTGTGGCTTTTTGAGGTATTGCTACCTTTTTTTTTATCTTCTTATCTGTGTTTATTCACACAAGATCACAGTCTAGGGTAGAGCATCTTTCTTACAGAGACTCATTGAATGGCAGCAAACTTTCTGCCACTCTCACCTATATCAAAATATGTCAATCCTTTAATATCTTCCAACCAGGCATCTCAATTAAGGTGTTTGTTTATTTTTATAAAACTTTTCCTTCTGACGTGGAATCAATACTATGTATTGGTTCCAAAGCAGAAGAGTGGTGAGAGGTAGGCAAGAGGAGATAAGTGACTTGTTCAGGGTGATACAGCTAAGTAAGTATCTGAGGCCAGATTTGAACCTAGGACCTCTCATCTATAGGCCTGGCTCTCAAAACATGGAGCCACCTACCTGCCCTTTGACCACCTACCTGCACCAAAGATATTCATAAAGTTGGCATACTGCAGCAATTTCTTACCAAATCTATCACTTTCTGTCACCTGCAAAGAAATATCTTAAATATTGCAATGTTTACTCACCCTCCTGTATTTATGGAAAAGGAAGAGGGAAAGTGGATAAGCTCTCTCATTCTCAGGAACCATAACAGTATTGAAAAAAATATTCTAATTTTAACCTATGATGTTAAGTGAAAGCAAGGAAGGCCTACATGATTTTGAGTGAACCCTTTGTGGTGAACTTTGAGTAATATATGGATGAAAGTTGCATTGGTAATCATGGAGACACATGTCATTAAGTGGAACTACTAGAACCATGAGTTCACAAATCCATTGTGGTAAGGGAATACGTCTATCCATACCCAGAGAGATAATTCTATATTTGTTATTCCACAATACATTTTGAACTATGATTCCTTTGGACTGTGTGGTTGACAAGGTGTCCTCTATAAAGGAATATACATGACGTTCTATTGAATAGACTAGCTACAGGTTGTTATGGAGACTTCACTTTTATGTAAAAAGGAGAATACATTACAAGAGGATTTATTATAGTGAGTGTTCTCAACCAAGGACAATGAAAAATCTTGATAGACCTTAGTGGAGAAGCGTGTGAAGGTTGAAATATCTATTTAAATAACTTTGGTAATATTTGATTTTTGCCTCTCAAGAAAGAAACAAGGAGCCTTTTGTTAGATGTTGTACAGGTCAACACTAACATTTTATTTTATTTTATTTTTAAGTATATTTACTTAATTAATTTAGAGTATTTTTCCATGGTTACATGAGTCATGTTCTTTTTCTCCCCTCCTTCCCCCCCCTCCCTTAGCCAATGCAACACTGACATTTTAGAAAAATTGCCTGAAAACACTGAACCTTTAAAAAGACAAAATGACACAATACTCTTTAGTGTTATAATTCTTATAGGAAATAATAGAAGAATGCAGACACATGAGCCACAGTCAACAGATGATTCATAAATTGATACCATACATATTTATTAGGAAAAAGTTGCAAAATTTGTCTCAGTAAATGAAATAAATGCATATACATTTAAGCACAGAACACCTTCATATCAGTTTTCATAAAGGAGAGTGAAATCATACAAAGAACAGAATGTAGGCTTTGAAAAATCAAATCCTATTAGGACATCAATGCCATGGGATGGCAAAAGCACCTATGTAAAAAATTGAGAATCTAGGTTCTAGTCAAATCTCTGTAACTGACTAGCTGGGTGGTTATTGCAGTGGCTTGTGTAAATCACTGATCTCCTGATTCACAGTTTTCTATGCTATGAAATGAAATAGTTGAACTATAATTTCTAAGATCCCTTGGTAGCTGTAAATGCTATATGACCCTTTATATTCACATATTATGATAGAATAGAATAATAAGTAATAGCATGTTGGTTAATTGAATTAATCAATTTTGGGGAATAGCTATATATGACAATCATGTGGTCATCTAATTTGGCCTTTAAAGTAAATCTTAATACCTGTCTGCTATGCCTGGATCCAGATACTCCTTTTATACGGACATAGCATATACTTACACAGGGATATCTAGGTAGATCATTGGATAGTGCTGATCTGGAATCAGAAAGTCTCCTCTCTCTGAGTTCAAATCTGGTCACAGAGATTTACTAGCTGTGTGATCCTAGACAAGTCACATAACTCTGTTTGCCTTAGTTCCTCATTTGTAAAATGAGCTGGAGAAGAAGGTAAACTACTCCAGTGTCTCTGCCAAAAATAACAAAAGCCACCTAGATGGGGTCATAAAAGTCCAGTAAAACTGAAAAATACTTGAAAAACAAAAACAGGCACATGCTAATATCATCAGTCTAAAATATCAATTGTTCTGTTTCATTGAACAAGTCATACTTTGCTCCTATTTCCATAATATTAAATGAAACTAATAATCTAGTGGTCATAAAAAGAAACAAACACAAATCTCCTTGTCAGAATGAAAAGAACACTCGTCTCTGATGGAGATCAGGACATTGTTCCTTACTCTGTCATCATCAGTCGATGATTCATAAACCTATATTATACACATTAATATTAGAATAATTTTTAAAAAGACAAATGACTTTTGTTAGATTTTTTTTCTTCTCCGGATTTTGTTTTCCTCGTTTCTCCTTCCTGATGGATTTTCCTTATCTGTAAAATAAAGATATTGATTTTAATAATCTTTAAGTTATTTCTGAGTTCTGGAAGTCCACTTTTCTTGATTATCCCACTAAGTAAAAAAATGAAATCATTATTTTTTTAACTAGTTAACCAGAACAATCTTATATTTGAATGGGCTAATGGTTATAATTAATAATATCTTAATCTATTTACTCATTTTGAAAGATGTTTCATGGGTTGTTATTAAATCAGTCTTGTAAAATAAATTAGGAAAAATAGCCTTATGCAAGCAATGATTTTTATATATTTACATTTTGAAATGATCATGATCAAGCGCATTTGCTTTTGCTGACAATAGGCTACCTCAGAAGACAGACCTTGAACAGATGAAAATGAATTAGTTTTTCCATTATTTTTACTTTTAAGTTTCTAGGTAGAGCAATGTATATGTGCTTTGAAATTGGAGTCAGAATTCCACCTCAAATTTAATAGCTCCATGATCTTTTGCAACTCATAACATTCATTAATCTCAGTTTTCTTTTTTTAGAAATGGAAATACTGATTGCACCTATCTCAAGAGTGAGAATCAAGTAAGGTAACATTTGTAAAGTGCTTAGCAATCCTTAAATTGATAATAGTATTAGTCAACAAAAATCATTAATTATACTACTTAGTAAAGACTATGCTGATTTTTAGGAACATAAAGGAAAAGTTACCAAAACAATTAACAAAATAGAAGAAAGAATCTTTTGAAGATGAAAGAGACATTACTACCTTGCAGGTAGTAAAGAAGTTACCAGTAGTTAGGGAGAAAATAAAGATTAATGGTAACACAGGGATGATGGAGAGTGACTCTCCTAAAAAGAATAAGATTATTTATGAATGTAGAAATATTAGTCTTGGCAAGACGAGGTGCCACCTCTACACATCACATAGAGGAGGAGGATATAGTGTAGAAGGTGTATGAGAATAGAGGATTAGGAGGAGAGGATAAAAGGGAGATCTCAGTAATAATATACATTTTTCAGTGAAATATAGAGCAAAGTTCTCATCTAAGAAGATAGTAGAATGGATGGGCCAAGGAATTGTGAAGAAGGATGAGAAAGTTTGAGAAAAGTACTCTGGTGAGTGGGATAATAAAACAGAGAAGTATAAAAAGATGGCCTGGCCACAGTTAGGGCCCAGTTGAGGAAATGTAACATAAAATTTTAATCTTCACACTCAATAATTTTGTGATTTCCCTCTGCTTCCTTCAATAAACATATAGAGGGTGATAGGCATCATGCAATAGTGAAACTTAGCAGGATAAAATCAATGATGGATCAAGAGTGTAAAGGACTTTATAAAAGAAGAAAGTGAAGAGTTGGACTGGTTGGACTGGTTCAGTACAAAGTCAAGATGGGGATAGGAGATGATAACTAGTGAAAGGATGATAGCCTGGGAAAGTGAGCAGCAGTTATGGGAAATGAATAACTTAAGGAAATGGGAAGTTAGTGTGTTGGAGAATATCAATATGTATAATGAAGCCCTTTAGAGTGTGGAGAGGAATTGAGGAGGACAGAGACTCTGAGACAGGCATTGCACTCATTGAAAAACGTAAGGAGAGATTTTTTGGAGAGAAGTAGAGTTTTCATGGAGAGCGTACAATCATGATTTGTGTTGTAAATATGGATAGAGTCAATCTAGGAGGAGGAGAGGTTTCTTTTCCCTAACTAGAAGTAACAATGAAAACCAAAAACTATCCCAACTCCCTCACAGTGTCTTGCAACCAATATTTGAAAGAGTGGTCAGGGCAAGTGTATTATCAAAAGGCAACTAGGCATTTTGGAGCACAATGTGATGGAAGGAAGAACGAGTCAAAAGTTTAAGAAGGAACATTTTACTATGGAAGAGGCATTCCAAAAAGCTTTTGAATGAGATGTTAAATGGGTTGAGATGAAAAAAAAACTGGGGCTAAGGGCAATGGGATATAGATAATAGAATTAGAATAATGGAGTTAGGGGTTCAGAATCCATGTAACAGGGAGGTCATGATAATGTGGAATTTTGTTAATCATTGAGCAATGGGTTCAGATAGGTTAAACATTTCTAGAGGTACAACCCCAACATGGAAACCTCTCAAGACATTAGGCAGAAGTTTTTCTTACAAAGCTTTATAATTATTGTTGTTATCTCATTAGTGTTATTATACTTGAGTGCTAGATTTCACATAATATATATGTTTCATTGCTCTCATTTGTAGTTCTTAAAAAACACAGTTCTATGACTGATAGGTTGTAACAGCTGTTAGTATGGAGAATTCAAGCATTTCAAGCATCATTTAAACCCATATTGAAATTGTATCAGTTATACTGAAGCATAAATGAAAGTATTGTTTAAGATAAAAAAAGGTAAGAATTGACAAATTATTGCTGCATCATAGCCTAATTAATCAGCAAAAAAAAAAAAAAAAAAAAAAAAAAAAGATAAGTGCCACCAGAGCAAAGAGCAAGCTGGTACCTGGAAAGATTGTTAGTGATTCTTCTAAAATTTAATATATATTTCTTTGAGATGTAGTAATAAAGATGAAGTTGATAATAATAATAATAATAATAAGTATAAGCACAAATATAATACTTCAAGGTTTTCAAAGCTCTGGGAAATGTGTTATTATTGTGACCATTGTACAGATGAGGAGACTGAAGCAGAAGTTAAGTAAATTGTTCAATCACATAGTCACTAAACATCAAAGATGGAATTTGAACTCAGATTTTACTGACTTCAGATTCAGCACTCTCTCAACTGTGCCACAGTACAAACAGAGTTACTAAATGCCACTGTCAACAAATCAACATTAATTTTTAAATCACTTCCTATTTGCAAGCAATCATTTCTACCTTCATAGATTTCACAATTCAACAAGAGAGAAAATATACGATATGATGTATAAAAAAAGTATGTGTAAGATTGTTTAAAGATTATTTCTTATGGAAGGCATTAGCATTAAAGGGGACTAGGAAAGACTTCTTGTAAATAGTGAGATTTTGGCTTAGCCTGGAAGGAAGCCACTGAATCCAGGAGGCTGAGGTAAGAAGAGGGAGAGTACTCCAAGTATGGGAAATCATCAGTGGAAAAATACTGAGATCAAAAATGGAGAAATTTAAAGAATAAGGAAGCCAGTTTCATTGGATTATAGAGTAAGTGGAGGTGAGTAATGTGTAAGAAAACTGGAAATGTAGGGACTAACCAAGGTTATGAGAAAAATATGCTTCTCATACATCAAACAATAGAAATATGAAAGAAGTGAAAATTGGAAAAAAGTTAATTTTACTGATACAATTCACTTTTTTAATTCAAGGTTATGTTAAAACCATTGTCAAGAGAATCCAAGTGAGCTTGTAAAATTTTTGGTATTTTCACTCAATGTGATGGCATGCACTTGTCTACTTCTCTACAACCCCCCAGGAATGAAAAAGGAAAGAGATAGTTCCATCAAAGACTGTAATTATAAGCTCCAAGATGCTCCCACATCTCCCATATCATTTATTTCTTATTTAACCTCCGATCCCTGAAGTGTAGCTGGATGGAATTGACAGTTCAAGGAGAATCAAAAATTCAAATATATTAGATAACCACTACAATGTAAGGAAATTTTACATTGCAAAGTATTTACAGTTGAGGTAAACCACAAGTATAGTATCATGTAAGTTAAATGGAGCAGTAGAAAAGATTGGTCTTAGGTACAGTAAGACCCCAGTTCGAGTTCAGCTTCAGAAATAAGGAGCTATTCTGGTTGTGCGCCTTTAGTCTTGTGATTGAAACTGTCTTCACAATTTGGTACCAGCTAAGAAACAGAGTAGTGTTTTAATGGGATAGATTAGGAACTCAACATGTAACAATACAGGATTGCAGTAGCCTAGTGTTTGGTAAACCCAAATAGCTAAGCTTTTGGGAGAAGGACTCATTATTTAATAAAAAACTGAAGAAAACTGGAAAACTGTGTAGCAGAAATTAGGTAAAGACCAAAATCTCATCATATCACAAAATAAAATCAAAATGGGTATGTTATGTAGAATATAATAAAGGATGAAGAGGTGAAGCCAATATGGCAGAGTTGATATAGGAGTGCATGAAATCTCTCAGAAAACCCCCTCCAACCTACCATTAAAAAAAGATTCAGATTGGATACTAAAGCAGCAGAATGAACAAGCTGTTCTGAGGCAGTTTCCTGGAGAAGACAACTTGGAAGGTCAGGAGAAAAGGTTTCCTTCACTTGGATGAAAAGGGAGTGCAGTCTACAACTAGGTAGAGGCAACTGCCCAGGCCAAGAGCAAGGTGATTCCTCCCTCTCTGCTTGAGGTTCTGAACCTGGGCTCAGGCCAGCAGTGATATTCTCTGTAAGCCAATAGCACGCGCCCACATACCCACCATTTGAAGTTCTGAGTCCCAGCATAACAAACCAGTGTGCCTGGCCACTGCAAGCATGTGATGAGACCCTTGATAGGACCTTGATTTCCAACACAAGCCCAAAGGAAGGAAGAAAATATGAAATATCTCTTTGGAAAAACAAATGACATAGAAAATAGATCCAGAAGAAATAATTTAAGAATTATTAGACTAGCTGAGAACTATATGTAAGAAAAATTTTCATGTTAGGAGTCATCAACAAAAACTGCTGTAGGATTAGGGAAACTATAAGATGTCAGGGGTCAGTAGCAATGAAGTCTCCCTAATCCTAGGTCTTTGAAGACACACACACACACACACACACACACACACACACACACACACACACAAGTAGGCTGACTGGAAGGGAAGGGCAGGAACTTGAGGAGTACTCCTAGGTACCACAAGACACATATCAGATTAGCTAATGAAAGAAAAGAAAAATGATAAATGTTAGAGGGGATGGTGCAAAATTGGGACACTAATGCTGAAAGGCAATTTAGTCTGTGCCCAGAGGGCTATAAAACTATACTTACTTCTTGATCCAGTAATACTACTACTAAGTCTGTACACCAAATATGTCAAAAAAGTGAAAAGGACATTTATACAAAAAGGGAGGGAGGGAGAAAAATAGGATATTATAATTTCTAAAAACATATGTAAAATATTATTTTTACATGTAATTGGGTAAATAAAAGATTAAATCTTTTTTTAAAAAAGAAGTAAAAAGTGGTAGTATAAACAAATTAGGAGATCACAGAATAATTTACCTATCAGACTTAGATAGAAACAAAGAATTTATGACCAAATAAGAAACATAGAACATTACAAAATATAACATTATAAATATTATAAAAATCAGCTATATTTAGGACACAAAAACTTTGTAGTTAAATGCAGAAAAGCAGCAATATTTAAAGTATCCTTTTCATACCATAATCTGATAAAATTATATTTAGTAAGGGTCAATGGGAATATAAAATAAAAATGATTGAAGTCTAAGTAACTTAATATTAAAGAATGTCACAAAAACAATAAATGATTTTAATAAATGGTATTAATCAGACAACATAAGAAAGGCAATAAGTAGAGGAATTTTTTATATCCCTAAATACTTATATTAATAAAATAGGGAAAAACAGATCAATGATTTGAATATAAAATTTAAAAAAAAACTAGGAAAATAAACAAGTTTAAAATTCCCAATTAAATACAAAATTGGAAATCCTAAAATTTATAGGTGAGATTAACAAAATTGAATGTAAGAAAGAACTGATTTAATTAATAATACCAAGTTGGCTTCATGAGAAAGGGAAAAAGTAGATAAACCACTGATTAAAATGGTTAAAAAGAGAGAGAAGAAAACCAAATCAATATTATAAAAAATGAAAAGGATGAATTTACCACTAATGAAAATGAAATAAAAGTAATTATTAGGAATTATTTTGTCCAATTATGTGCCAATAAACTCAATAAATTAAATGGAAAAATATTTATAAAAAATATAAGGTGCCTATACTAACAGAGGACAAAATAGAATACCTAAAGAAACCTATTTTTGAATACGAAACTAAAGAGGCTTTAAATGAACTTTCCAAGGGGGAAATAAAACAACTTCAGGAACAGATGTATTTAGAAATGAATTTTATCTAACACCTAAATATAATCTAATGCTAACATTAAATAAATTACTTGGAAAAATCAGTAAAGGAATCATGCTAAACTGTTTTTATGATGTAAATATAATATTGACACAAACCAGGGATATTGTTTTTAGAATGACTTGTGTATGTCCACCTCCAGAGAAAGAACTGATAGACAGAAATAAGTAAGACATAGTTTTAGTTATGCATATATCTTTTTGTCAAATGATGAAGAAAAAAGGAAGGAAAAAAAGGGAGGGAGGAAGAAAGGATGGATGGAAGAAAGGCAGAAAGAGGGGAAGAAAGGGAAGGAGGGAGGGAGGGAATTAAGTAAATATTTTGATGTAACAAATATTAATTAATGGAATAAAATAAAATGGTGAATTTTGAATACATTAAAATTTCTTTTCACAAACAAAAATGTTGTAAGCAAAATAAAAAACTGGGGAAATTTTTATAGTAAATATCTCTGACAAAGGCCTCATTTCTCAAATAATGGAGAACTAACCCAAATTTATAAGATTACTAGTCATTTCTCTATCAAAAAAAATGTTGCTAGGCCATTTCCCAAAGCAATCAATAACTGTGATCAGCAGGCAGAGAGATCTGCTCACCTCAACCCCCAGGAACCAAATCCCCTAACTGCCTTCCAACTGTCCCCTCACCCAGAGTTCTTCATGGGGGGTCCCCTGGAATTCTGGGTGAAGCTTGACCTTGTATCTTGTAGGAATTCCACCCTGCCATTTCCATATTACATTAATACATCAAAACATTAACATTGAATAGGAATTACATTTTAATCTGATTTAGGCCACAATGGGAAATACCATGCATATGGCCTTCAGGCTGTGTGTTTGATGCCTCATTTATAAAAGATTTTTACTATAAATTTGAGAGTTACAAATATGAAGAAGTCAAATAAAAATAGGAGGACATCTAAAAATCATGAACATTACAAAGCAGTACAGCTCAGTTCAACTTTTGCTTAATATTGCCAAAGTCAAGAGACACATAGTTCCTTTAACAACTTGAAAACTATGAGAAATAAGGATCATATAGATTTTTTTTCTGGAATTTGGTAAAGTGTCTATTTTGTTAGAAGGGATTTCAATAAGTTGAAAAAAATACAGGAAAATCAGAATAGGTCTTTTATGGTCATTTCCAATAAGTAAGAAATACCTTTGTATGTTCATGATAGATGAGGCATAAACAAGATTAGTTATAAGAAAATTGGGCAGCTCTGCTTTTAATTCAATTTTCCTGAGGCTTTCATGGGTAGTATAGATACTTTTGGCATAAATTGTTAATAGTCTTGTCACAGGTCATGTGTGGAAGACATGCTGATGAATGATTGTATCTGAGGGTCATTGTATCCATGAAGAGAGTGAATCAGCCTACCAGAAAGTCTATCAGCTAAAGAAAAAGAGTGAGATAAGAAGAAGGACAGGAAAGATTGTTGTCAGCATGCAGCACCAAGCAGAAAAATCATGGCACCATGACTGGGGCTATGATCTTCATTTATTGTGACAAAGAGAAAGACTTTTATAGAGGGTAAAATATTAAGCATTACAACATTCTTGGGGGGTGTTATGTTCTCACAGTATATTTTAAGAAAATGACTTTCCACGTGAATGTTTCCAGGGTTGCTATTATAGACATAAGCATGTTGAGAAACAGAGATTGCTAATCTGTTCTTGGGGAAAGGCAGATTTGGTACTTTCAGTCATGATGTCACAAGGATTTCTTTGCTCTTCACAGTGAAGGAAGACTCAGGGTTTAATGATGACCTTTGACTGAGAGCAGTGATACATTTCTGTGAGAGATTGTGATCTTGCCAGCAATCTCAGGCAAGCATGCCAGCAATCTCAAAGGGTCTCTCATAATCTTCTGGTATTCCTTTCTGAAACATGCTACACTGATTATAATTTCAGGAGTAAAATATGACATTGATTGTTAGTAACCTATGGCAATGGTTCCTAGACTTTCCAAATCAATAAATATTTGTAAGCACCTATTATGTGGCAGGGACTGAGCAAAGAGCTAGAAATACAAAGAAAGGTATGACCGTCCTTGCCCTCAAGGAAAGCACAGTCTAATGCAGTAAGAAAAGCATAAAAAAGGTGGAAAGAGCAGACTAAGGCTGGAGGAGATGACTCAGCAAAACAAAATTTTACTCAGCATAATAAATGGAAAAAAATTACTTTCTATAGACTGAATTAATGTCATATATATGTATTGATATTTTCAAAAAATGTAAATACTCTTGAAAATGTTATTAGTAATGTAACTTGTATCAGACTCTTTATGACCCCAGTTAAGGTCTTTTTTGCCAAAATTCCTTTGGAGTTATCTTGGATTATTGGCTCAATTCTGATAATAGTTAATTAATTTACAGTTGGTCAATATATTTTATTTCTGAATAATGTAGAACATTCTCCTTGTTTGTCTCACTTCACTTTGTACCTCTTCATATAAATCTTTCCAGGTCTTTTTTTCTTTTAATCATCTAGTTTATAATTTCTTATGCCACAATAATATCTCATCAATATACCACATTTGTTCAGTCATTCTCTGATTGATGGACATTCTTTCAGTTTCCAGTTCTTTGCCACAAAAATAGCTGCCATAAAAAAATTGTTACCAATAGGCCCTTTTTCCTTATATTTGGTGTTTTGTGATATAGGCCTAGTAGTAATATTGATAGGTAATGGCCCTCTGATTAGGTTCCAAATTGCTAAGGAGAAAAGTTGTTTCAGTTCACAGCTCCACCAACAATGTATTAGTGTCTTAGTTTTTCCACATCCCCTCCAACTTTTATTATTTTTCTCTTTTTGTCACATTATCCAGTCTCATAGATTTGAGATGATACCTCAGAGTTGTCTTAATTTGTATTCCTCTAATTACCAGTGATCTGAAACATTTTTTAATATGGCCAGATAGTTTAATTTATTCATCTGAGAATTGTCCATATCTTTTGACTATTTGTCAATTGGGGTTTGCTTTGTAAACTAACTGAATTGTTAAAGGAAGTGATATACATATAGATTTAGTCAGCAGTAAATAAGATATTTGGCCTAATCCTGAAAATCCCTTGACTTATTTTCCTTTCTACTATGTAATACTTCTGTTCACAACACAAGAAAATAAATAAATTTATTCAATTAACTCAGGTTTCAGTAGCATTTATCTAGTCACTTCCTCCAAGATTCTATAATAAAACTTAGCACAATAGCTTATATAAACTAGGTATTATACTTTTTTAGGATTATGTTCTCTTGGAAGGCACTGAAGTCTTGAAACTTTTCATAGAAAATGTTTATTCCAGTATATCATTATCGATGAAAGACATTTAAAAAATAGTAATATTGTATAGAGGAAATATCAAGATGAAAAGGATCTTCTTGATGTTGAAGAGGGCCCTTGGAGTCTTGCTCTTCTTATGAATCAATCAACAAACTTGATTAGATTGAATAGATACTTGAGTATTTAAGTAGTATGCTCATCAATAGGCATCCAAAATTAATGGGTAGTATGATAATTCAGAGGTAGTATTGAAGCAGCCCTGATTAAATTTTGTTGAAAAAGGGACTCAAGCCAGAAACAAAAACTATTTGTATCTCACTTATACTTGCCATTTAATGTTGGAAATAAAAATTACACTTTGATGGACCAGATGTGATACAACAGTTAGTTATCAAGGGAGCCTTGGAGACTTAGAGGCACCACTTAGACTGGAGACATTATATAGGGGACTAAGCAATCTGTTTCAACTTAATGGACCCTGAAGACTTAGTTGATTTTAAGGATGTTATGGGGACATGATGCCTAATGGACATTGAATTATTTTTACCCTAAGAATTAATTTGCCTAAAGAAATTTCATATCCTATGGAAGTATCTTAGCTAATAAACTCTCAAAGCTTAGAACTTGGCCAATCCACAAATACATTCTGAAAGCACATTCTCTTTATCTTTTGAAAGCAGATATTGAAGTGCATTCTCTATTCTTGGTAGTTGAATGTATTGATAGCAATAACTTGTAAGGTATTTCCAGTTTTTCATGCTTCATAGTGCAAAGTTATAATATTTTCTGTTACTATGGTTAAAAAAGGAATGATCTCCCTTATTGTGCATATTAATCCACATGATATATAAAGCAGGAGAGAGAAAGAGACAAAAAGACACAGACACAGCCACAGAGACCCAGAGACCCAGAGAGAGATAGGGATAAAGAGGGGCAGAAATAAAGACAAAGACAGGGAAAGAGAAAGACAGAGATGTCCTTGTAAAGTTTCTTCCAGTAGCAGTTCACAGTTTTATTATCCAGCTGCACAGATGTTTTATTGTATATTCACTCTAATATCCTGTTATCCAGATATCTTTAAAAAATTAGAAACAAAAATTTAATCTATCAAATAATTAGTGACTAGGTTGGGTATTAATCATCCACCATTCTCCATGAGGCTGTAACCAGTGTCAACTCACAAAGATAATATCACAATAACTCCTTGACCATGGTATTAGGTTATCCTTATTTGAAGATTAGTATTCTGCCTTTGTAGAGGAACATAATTTATCATTAACTTGACTCATGCCCTAAGCAATCACCCAGTTACAGTGTGATATTTTCTCCATAGCATTCATTTGCATGGGCTTCTGACATAGACTCTCTTGAAGAAGTTTCAGAGTTTTCTGCCAAGTTTGGAGAAGACTTTAGAACTTCCTTTCCAGATATGACAACCCAAAGGCCAATGTATGTATATAGTGTTAAAAATTTTCTACACTGGTATACCCCATGTTACAATTGGATTAAAACTGATTTCTGAAAATGGAAGAATTTGAAAAGAATAATAGTGTACATTATATTCCCCAAAACTCAGTTTGGCAAGTTTCCTATTGATTCTCCGTATGCTCAGGGGGCATATGTTACTTAGAATGAAATCAGGCCAACACGTGAAGAAAAGTTGGTCCTAAAGAGGACAAGTAGACATTGAAATAGATGTCAGGGAAGGCAAGTCAAAGTCTCCATTGTGGAAATCTTAATTTCTCACTGGTTGACCCCCTTGATGTCATGATCTTAAAAACTCATCATTCTATGAGATGAAATCCACTGTGAAAATACCTTGTCAGTACCTCCTGTCCTTGGATGTTCCTTCCTCTCTAACTGGGGCTGGAATCTGACAGTTCCTTTCAGATCTTCTATTTGAAGAAGACGACTAGGGACAATAATTCATCATACCCCCCACTCTGCTAACTATCTTGAATTCATAATCTCCCCAAATTTATACTTTTTCAAGATGAAAGCATTTCTGAAATTTAGATTTACTCAAATGGTGGCTACAAAACTTCTTCCTTTCCATTAAAAGTAATGTTTTCATCTTCTTTTCATCTGATTTCTTCCCTAATTACATTGTGAACTCTTTGAGGTCTGGGACTATACTTAGCATACTAGTTGGCACATAGTAACTATCTAATAAATAGTTGATTTTTAAAAATTATTATTGACTATTGGATGCTAAATTTGATTAGATCATGTATGTCCTGGTAAGCAAAAATTACTGGTTCTTAGGTAACATATATCCAAGTTAAAATTCCAGGAATTATCGACTGAATTTGATACATAAGCTTGCTTTACCATGAATTTGAAAGATTTATCTAGTCTTTCATTTTTCATACCTCATACTTATGTTTTCCTCCTGGCAACAGAAAGAGCAACCTGTCCATTTCTGTTTAGGATTAAGAAACAAGCAAGAGATTGGGAGCACCTCTAGGGAAGGAATTGTCTTTTTTATCTTTCTTTGTATCCCCAATGCTTAGTACAGTTTCTGGCACAATGTAGGTATTTAATATATACTTATTGACTAGATACAGGAAATTTGACATTGCTGACCTGATTAGGAAGTTTCATTAGAAGTATCAAAAGTCCACCTTTCCTGAAGAAGGGAAAGAAAGCCGCAAAAATGTGTATTGTCATCATTAGGACTAAGAGAAGAAGTCAAGGTAGTCAAAACTGAATCTCTGAAAGGAAGCAGAAATAGGGGTAAGTAGACTGCAATTTATCATAACATACCTGTTTCAAGGGCCTACAAACTTGTGTAAGTATTCCTGTGACAAATCTATATGGAGAGAAGAATCAAGGAGGGAAATAAGGAGAGTTAAGGCACTTTATTTCCTGTTAGCTCTTTTCTGGGCTTCAAGGGGAGAACACAGATGAATAATTTAATAGGTTTGGAAGAAAGAGCCAAATGATTTTTTTAAGATGATCACATTTACTTCATTTTATGTCATTGATTCCTCTTGATTTTTATATCATTCTTGTGATATGGAGTTTGGAAGAAGGAGTCACTGTTCTAGAAATTCTTTTTGTTCACCACCAACGAAATTTTGATGTTTTAAAAATATTGACAAGCCTGTATAACAAGAAATAGTAATATTAATATACTTTTTTCATCACAGTTTTATTCTTGCAAAATTTGGCTATTTCCTCTTATAATAAGTTTTTTCTTTGAGGATAGTGAATATCTCTCTTTTGTGTTTGTGTCCTATAGCACATAGAATTAATTAATTTTCTTCTCCAATGTGTCTTGTAACTAGAGTATCCCATTATTTTGCTCATAAAGTACTTAGAAAAGGCTTGTCACTAAACTGACAAAGATGAAGAAAGATGGGAATAAACAATGATGAAATGATTGTGGAAAAGTAGAGATACCAATATAATCTTAGTATACTCTTAGTAGAACTGTGAATTGTTCCAACTATTTTGGTAAGCGATTTTGGAATTATGTTATAAAAGTGACTAAATACCCTTGACCCAAAGGATAACTATGAAAGAAAATGCCCCAAGGAGGTCAAAGTTAAAAAAAAGTCAGATATACTCTAAAATATTTGTATTCTTTCTTTCTGGTAGTATAGAATCATAAAACAATAGATGCCCACTGAATAGGATATGAACCAACAAATTATGGTGCACTAATAATAGAATGGTAATACATTATAATAAATGATAAATATAAGAATATCAATAACAACAATCCCAGAATATTAATGGTGAAACATTAATTCTTATAAAGAAATGATCAAAGATAAAATTCAGATAAGGTATATTTGTCTGGTCAAAATAAATTTTTGGTTTGCTTGTGTATGCAAACAGATTTTGTTTTGCTTGCATTCTCAGGGTGGGAGGGAAAGTGGAAAAGAAGAAAGTCAGGTCTTTAAAAATTAGAAATAAATGATGAAGGTAGAGAATACAGACAAGTATCAGAAAATACTAAATAATGGAAAATAGACATTGTTGAACTATGGATATGGACCACTTTGTGTGTTATCAAACTTGGTTAAGTTAACATGCTGTTCAGTTTTCCTAAATTAAGTTTTTTTCTTTAAAAATATTGTATAGCATAATTCTCTGAAAAGGGAAAAGAGAGAGAAATACTGGTAAATTATGGTTATAAGAAAAGAGCTGGGATCTCTGGTTTCTTTCCTTTCAGAAATGTTTGAAATTTCCATTCATTTCCAGAATAGAGAATTTTTAATTAACAAAACTTCATATATTAATACAATGCTTTCCTCTGAAACTCATTTAAAGGAATTTCTACAGGTCACTAAGAGGCAAAGTACCTTGCTCAGGGACAAATAGCCAATGTTTATGAGAGGTAGGATTTGAAATCAGACCTTCCTGACTTTGAGGCCAGCTGTGTATCAAGGCTATCAACCTGCTTCTCTTTTGTTTGTAAATGTAAAATATTAGATTAACTCTATTAATGCATTTATAAACAGTTTAATTATATATCAATTATATAAGCCTTCCTGGACAATAGGAAAATATATATAATTATTAATTTATTAATTAGTTATATATACATATATATTAGTGTAAAGGGTTTAAGATATGAAAAGAAACTAGTAAGGAATTTTTTTAAAGAAAGCATTTTTCTTAAATGTCAGGATGCCAAGGCATCCTTAGAGCCTTTGATAAAGTTCTAAGGTCACAGTGACTCTATTCCCTTCATTTAGAATGGAAATACAAGAATTCAGAGGCCAATGACCAAGGTTGACTTTAATAAAATCAAGGTGTCATAGAGGGGAGAAGATACTGGTGCCTCTCCCTTTTACAACATGGTCTTTCAGTGCATACCATCCAAAAATGAAAAGAGTACCAAAAAAAAAAGGCCAAGATGAAAGAAAGCTTGTGGAAGCTGGCCAAGGCCTTTTGAATATCCCAGAAGCCAAGGAGCCATTAACCATGTCATTAGTATAATGGAACCAGTAATATGTTCCCCAATATTTGTCATAATAGCTCTCCCAGAAGAAGCTGTTTAATCTTTCTTCAAGGAAAGATGCTACCTAAAGCATTTAGCATATGCACTAGCACCATATTACAAACAGAAATGGAACTAAAGAAACAATCATTTGCCATTATTCTCCACTTTTAAGAACTACTGAATTGGGTCTGCAGCTAAATCCTCCTATATGAGTTGTTTCTCCTATTAGAATGTGAAATCCTTTATAGTAAAGACTGTCTTCTTTTCTGTGTCCCTAAGGCTTCATATGAAGATTAGACCCAGAGTAAGAGCTCACCATTCTTTTTATTCACCTATTTACTCATTCACTGTAGGAACTTAAAGTTCATTGGAAGAATTAGATGTGAAAATTGGGAAAAAATTAAATATGTAATATGTTAAAATCACAATAGAGAGGTGCAACACAAAATACTATATACAGTATGCAAAGAAATTCAATCACTAGCAGAAAGAATCAGGAAATGCAGTCCAGAGAAGATACTATATGAAATAGTTATTGAAGTCTAGATAAAAATTCAAATGAGAAAGTGTGGGATACATTCCCAAGTTAAGGAACAAGGGCATAATCAAAAATTAGGCTAAGGACAGTATAGGGAACATTTAGTCAAATAGTTTATTTAGAATAGAGAATATATAGAACAGAGAAATAAGGCTGGAAATGTTGTGTCACACTGCAATATAGAGAGTCTTTAGGGCCAGAGAAAAGTGTCTAAACCTTTTTCAACAAGAAATGGGGAAATATTACAATTTTTGGTTAGAGGAGTAAAATAATCTGCCAGCAGTATGAAAACATGGATTAGAGAAGAAAGTGTGGGGGAATGAAGACCTTTTAGGAACCTAACATAAGCAGGTGGTAATGAGAAACATATAAAGGTGATAACAGTGAAGACAGCAAATTGAGTGACAATACAGAAGCAGAAATGATAATACTTGGCAACTAATTAATTGGAAAACTCAAAGGAGAGAAAAATCAAAGATTATATTAAAAAATCAAACATAGGAAACTGGTGGAACAATGGTGCCATAGGTAAAAAGACAATAATGAAATAATAAGTGAAGCAGATTTAGGTAGAAAATATAAAATGCTTGATTTGGGACATATTAAGTTTGATGTATTGTTAGGTATCCTTTTAAAAATAGCTTATATGCCATTAAAATGTTAATCCAAAACTCAGATTTGAATATCATCTATAATTTATTCTAGTTAATTATGAAAAGGTTAGAAAACAAAAGTCCTTATATAAATGTGCTTTGTTTTTAAAAAAATCTCTTGAAAAACTAATATTGAACCATTAATTATAATGATGAATAAATTAATCTAATCAGTTCTTAGTTCATTTAATCCATCCAATCCCAACTTCTATCAGTATCTATTATTTCTATAAAAATAATATTATCAAGTGCATTGCTAAAATCTGGGACAATTTTTAGGTCTTCCCCTGATCTACTTGTTTCTTATTCCTGGCAAAAAGGACGTAAAGTTAGTCAGGTATGATTTTGCCTTGATGAGGACCTATGGCACTCAGCAATCTACTTTGTTTCCCAAAGGCTCATTAATCATCTCTACAAGAATTTGTTCAATTATTTCTCCAAAAACCAAAGTCAAACCGGGAACAAGGAGAAGTGTACTAGTAAATGTTTAACAATTAGTTCTTTTAATTGGTATATACTTTTAATTGATATGAATCATTAACTTTTTTCCTCTAACATTCTTTCTAAAGTATAAACAATAAACAAAATTATAAATAGAGCCCTGCTTCATAATGTGTTTGGATTTTTTATGAAAAAACTTTTCCTTCCATCTTAGAATTAAAACTATGTATTGATTCCAAGGCACAAGAATGGTAAAGGGTAGGCAGTGGGGGTTAAGTGTCTTGACCAGGTTCACACAGCTAGGATGTATCTGAGGCTATAATTAATTATAATTATATATATATAATTATAATTATAATTAAACCCAATACCTCTTGTCCCCTGGTCTAGCTCTCTATCCATGAATGATCTAGCTGCCCTTGTATGGATTTATGTCTGAGTTGTAAATGCTTATACTGAAAATTTAGCCATCAGCTCTCTTGTGTCAGTTTCAGTTGACTCCAACACACCACAGACTGGCACAAAAAGACTGCTCGAGTAATTGGAGATATGAAAAAACTTGAATATGTGGTTGGCAAGAATAAAGGCTGTGTTTAAAGTTTTGGAAAGCTCTTAAAATGAAGTTAGAAATGTTCTACCGGACACTAGAGGGCAGTCCCAGAAGCAGTGGTTCAAATATATAGTCAAATTTAGGTTCTATAAGGAAAAAAAAATCTCGAAGTATTTAGAATTGTCCCTAATGTACTGTGTCTGAAGGGTGTGCAGATGTCCAGCAGAGAGGATTCTATCTTGGCAGGGAATTTGTAGAGAGGATTCAATGGATCAACAAGTCTAAAAGTTTTTGTTTTCAGTATGCATTTATACCTTTAAAATCCTTAAAGACATATTTTATGAGTTATATCTGTTGATATTTAATATAGTAAAATTAAAACTGATAAAATTAAAAACTAATTCACTTAAATAAAAACTAACCCATTCCATGTTAAAACAAGCAGCATTTATTTATGATAACTGTATATTCAAGAGGAAAGACACTCAATGAGAATGACATTGTTTTACTTTTATTTTTTCAGATCTCTTTGTCTGGATTAATAGAAGATGGCTAGATATCTACTTCTAAATTCGATTTCTTGTGATATATTATTTTGGTTGATTTATATAATGAAAATACAGCTTCATTGATATGCTGTTGGAAGAAGGATGCGTGCAAAGAGCAAGTGATATTTTAGTATTGTTATGAAAATAGTTTTATCCTTGTTGACATTCTGAAAAAGTCTTGGCAAAAGTCTATGGACCAAACTTTCAGGGTCACTATATACATTAGATTATTTCCTATTAAACACAGTTATGCTTGCATACTCACACATATATGTTATATATAGTTTATAGATATGTATACAGATATCCATATAAATATACATATGTGCATATATTTAACACACATATGCTATTTCTATAGATATGCACATAAATACACATTACATGTGATTGTGTATAGGTATATAGTGTTCATCCTTCTCAACAAAACAGTTTTAGTTACACTATAATAACTAAAACTTGAACTTGAGTTTGGGGAAAAAAATTCTCAAAAATATTTTTAGATAAAAGAAGCTGCAAGGTGTATGCAAAATGGAATTGATTATGACTTATTTAATATTTTTATTTTATTTAGTCAGTTTAGATGTGGAAACAGTGTATTTTTTTCTAAAGAATTCTATCTGGTGGAAGCTAGCTGTCATTGTAAATTAATGTTGTTTGTTACCCGTTAGTAAGGAAAGGAGCAATTTTATGGCTGGTTTAGCCGAAAAAGGATTCAATAGTAAATTCCTGAAGACTGTGATTGTTCTCTTATTAAGAAATAAATCTACCTGATGCACAAGTTCAGAGGTCCCATAATGCCAGGAGTTAAGTTTCAAATGATTATGGAATCAAAGATTTAGAGCTGGAAGAAAATGATGAGGTTATTTAGTGTGATCTTTTCATTTTATAGGTGAGGAAACTGAGGCCTAGAGGGTGAAGTGGTAATTTACACCAATTAATCTGAGTAAGTCAAGGTGCCAGGATTTGAAGCTAGTTGCAGTGTTAGATTATCTGATACCAAATCTAGCTTCTCAAGTTATTTGAGATTTATATTAATTCTTTCTACATTACAAGTGAAGCTAATTATTTTATTTGGGAATCTTATGTTCATAAATCAGAAATTTGTCCTGTTTATCCAATAGGTGATTCAGTATACTACATACGATTGCATTGTCTTAAATATAACTAACAGCTCAGTCCTCCATTCTAAAGAACAAAAATAGAAAGGGCCTTGAAAATTGCTCATTTTATTTGCTCAGCATGAATTTGCAGTCTAAAATGAAAGGATTTCTAGCAGGTGATCAATATCCTAAATAAGGGGAAGATTATATAACCTTAATTCACTGTATAGAAACCAAAATTGTTGGGAACTCCATTTGTCTAGTGATATATATATATATATGTATATATATATGTATAAATACGTATATATATATAGACATAGACATATATGTGTATGCATATATTTTAATAGAGATAATAAATTATAATAATTTAATAAGATAATAAATTGATAACATGAGACTGATCACATGACATGTTGTCTCTCATATCTGAAAACTTTCCTCCATCACCTTCTGTCTCTTTGAATTTATCTACAGGAATCATTTTTTGATCTGCTTGCTCCAGTATTAATGCTCTCCTCTTAGTTCTCCCCCAAATTACTTAGCATATATTTTATATTAATTATCTATGTATATGGTGCCCCTTTCACCAAATAAGACAATATGTTTGTCTTTTATGACTAGTGTCTTACACAGTGTCTAATATATAATTAGACACGTAATTCTGCCTTGTAGAATTTAGCATTTTATTTTTGAATTAGATTGAATTAAATGTGAAATAACTTAAATTACTTATTAATTGGGAAAATTTTAAAACTATGTGAAAAATACCTTAATGTTAGTAATTTAAAAATGAGTCTGATATAATATGTCATAATCAATACAAAATCAGTCAAGTTGACTTTGGAATCAGGAGAACTTGGGGTGAACTCCTTTCAGTGACCCATACTGAGAGTTTTTAACCAAAGTTAAGAGATTTAACCTCATGTTGCTTTAAGTTTCCCTTCAAAGTTCAGAAAAGTTACTCATCTGAAATCCCACATCCAGAACAAAAACATCACATTCATTTAAATTATAGATGGATTGGGATAGATTTATAATTGGTATTGTTTTCCTAGTCTGTTAAGTGTTTCCTCAAGTAGTTTCTGAAAAGAAGGCATAATAAGGATATTTCTAAAGTACCCTGTTTTCTCTGGCTAAGACAGCGAGCATATTTTTATTGAAGCTCAGAAGCTTAAAAATAGTACACTTTCCCTGAAGTGAGGATGCAACAGCATATCTGTGGATGTTCATTAGAGAAAGATCAGGTTACATTGTACAACTAAGCTCAGATTGGATGCAATAAGGTTCTCAGGGGATTTAACTGTGACACCTCCAAAGATGACTTGGAATGAGTTAGAGCAAACTAACACATCAAAAAGAAAAATCTATATGAGAATGAACACTGAACTAAACATGGTCAAATACAATGAATGATTTCATAAGCCAAACCACATTTGAACACTGATGTTCAAGAAATATTAGAATTGTAGTATTTTAGTGCACAAAGAGATTGCAGCTATCATTAATTCAAATTCACTCATTTTGCAGGAAAGGCAATTCATTTCTTCAGCATATTCCCTTTAGCCAGGTACCTTTCTCACCTTCTCCCCTTCAGTTTCCTATTACATATTCTCTTCTTCCATTAGAATCTACTCTCTTTGAAACAAAGATGGTCCTTCTCTTTGTGCATTTCTATTCCCTGCACTTTAGCAGACAGTGAATGGCAAATAGTTCTGTTTATTGTCTCACCTTATTATCTGGTTTGTATGGCTGCATTAACTATATTAGGAAGAATAATTTTAAAAAGCAGTCACACCATTGTTAAGTACCAAAGATCCTTTCCTGATTGTGGAAACAAAGGAGGAAAATGTTTATGGTATCATCCTTTATTTAATTTTTTTAAATCCTTCTTTCCTTCTTAGAGTTTGTGAAAGGAAATTTCTTTATCTTAACTTAATCAAGTATTTTAGAGTGCCCCCACCCTTTTAACTCAATCAATCAGGAACTTGTGAATCCTTTTGATAAGAGTTCAATCCTCAAAGCACAGGAGATGGATCCCACAGACAGTGCTAGGCAAATTGGGAAGCTGTGATTGGTTCCCATTAAGTGGGGGAGCAACAGGAAGTGGCATGGAAAACAGTTATAAAAAGTGAGATGGAAAAAAACAACAACATTCTTTCATTTCTTGTATCTTCCATGAGGAGACTCTCCTGGGTAAGGAGGATTCTGCATGATTCTGTGCTGGAGACTTTCTGGGTGGATGACTGGAATTGAAGGAAGAGGCTTACACTGGTGAGACCCATATTGAAGACATTATTGGACTTCCACGCGAAGATTGGGACCTGAGGGATTTTTTGTTGGAGTTAAGCTGAATTTCTTCAGATTGACAATTATAGGGTATTTAGCTAGGAAATATATTCTACTTCCCTCTTACATTTCTCTCTTTTTTCTGTATTTATATTATATCAAATTATTAAGAGCTACTAACAGATTTTTTTTTACTTAAGAAGTTAATTATTTTTATAAATGATGACCACAATTTCACTTTTATAACTCTCATATTGTTAAACCTAATTTAAATCTTACAAGTTAATATCGCATATTGGTTTCAAGGTAGAAGAGTAGTAAGGGATAGGCAATGGGTGTTAAGTGACTTGCCAGAGTCAAACCACTAGTCTTTCTATCAATTAGCAACTTTTAGGTTAATCAATCAAAGACTTAAGTAAAGGTACTAAGTAGATGTACTTAAAGTTTTTGATTGGTTAAGTTTAAAGTTGTGGATTGATAAACAAAGAGAGGTTGATTCACTCTTCACAAAGCCAAAATTGAATGCAGGATCTCCCTTGTCCAGGCCTGGCTCTCCATCCACTTAATCACTCAGCTTTCCCCTCACTCTTTATTTCTAAAATCATGTATTTATTTTTACTTTACAAGGTATATGGCATGAGGTATTGGTACTGACCAGATGCCAAAATTTAGCCTTTGTTAATGTCTATTGTTTTCCTGGGTTAACATGTTCTGCAGGCCCAGACCTAATAGTTCCAGACCCAAACCTAGCTGCTAAGTATATCTCACCCAACCAAGGTGTGCTTTGAGCTTCCCATAACAATAGTCCTTTGTGTGCATACATTCAGGGTAAACTCTGTTGCTATCAATCAGTTACAGTCAAAACTGCAGACCAGAACCATGGGTCAACAAAGACCAACTATGTCAGCTCTGAGTAATGGAAAACACCTATGGGAACCACATCCATGCCAACATGGCTCTGTAAAGAACAGACTTTCAATCACCAAAGGAAACTGACTGACCCGCTCTTTGATGCTGAACAAACCCTGATAATAGACTCTTCCTTGCTAGACAAACTCTAACTTGTCACTAAGCAAACCTTCTTAGTCTTGTCACAACTCTTGTTTCAAGCCTGTACCTTGACATTTTGGATTGAATTATGTAAGTCTGTCCCTGTGATGCCATAACTTGTCCTTACCTTTCAACAAAATAAAATTCTAAAATATCTGATGATTACATAAGGTTATTCTTGTGTCCCCTTGGTGTGGTTGATAGATATACCTAATTTTGCCATTTTTTTTCCAGTTTTCCCAGCAGTTTCTGTCAAAAAATGAGTTCTTCCAAAAGCTAGGATCTTACAAATAGATTACTATGCTGATTTACCATTGCCTATGGAGTGCCTAATCTATTTCATTTATTCTCCACTCTGTTCCTTAGCCAGAACCAGATTGTTTTAATGGTTGCCACTTTATAATATAGTTTGATATCTGATATAGTTGTCATCTTCCTTCATTTGTTCCCCATTAACTCCCTTTACATTTCAAGTCTTTTGTTATTCCAAATGAATTTTGTTATTATTTTTTTCAGTTCTATGGAATAATTTTGGGTAGTTCTGATTGGTATGGCATGAATAAGTAAATTAATTTAAGAAGAATTATCATTTTTATTGTATCAGCTGACTCATGAAAAATTAATATTTGCCAATTCTTTAGTTCTGATACTATTTGTGTAAAAATTAATTTTATTTGTGATTAGATTTCTCTTGGCAGGTAGGTTCCCAGGTATTTTATGTTGTTTACAATCATTTTAAGGGGGATTTCTCTTTCTATCTCTTGCATTTGGGCTTAATTGATAGTATAGAGAAATGGTCATTAGTTTTTGGGTTTACTTTATAGCCTGCAACTTTGCTGAATTTGTTAATTAGTCTTTTGGTTGATTCTGTAGGATTTTCTAGGTATACCATCAAATGATTCACAAGGAATTATATCTTAATTTCTTCCTTGCCTATTCTAATTCCTTCAATTTCTTTTTCTCTTATTTATTAAGAGCTTAGTCTGTATTAAGAATTCACTTCACCAAGCATTTAAAAATATAGTTATACTTGATCCTCAAAACATCTCTCTGAGTAGATGCTTTTATTATCCACATTTTATAATTAAGGAAACTGAGGCAATTGTGGCTAATGTGTTGGCCAAGCTCACACACCTGTATTAAGTGTGTGATTCTTTATTTAAAACCAGATTTACCCAGCTTTTGGGACAAAAATCCACTATTTGACAAAAACTGCTGGGAAAATTGGAAAAAAAATATAGGAGAGATTAGGTTTAGATCAACATCTTACACTGTACACCAAGATAAATTCAGAATGGGTGAATGAATATAAAGAAGGAAACTACAAGTAAATTAGGTGAACATAAAATAGTTTTCCTGTCAGATCTATTGGAAAGGAAAGATTTTAAGATCAAGCAAAAGTTAGAAAATATTACAAAATGTAAAATGACTAATGTAAATTACATTAAATTAAAAAGGGTTTGTACAAACAAAACCAATGCAATCAAAATTAGAAGGGAGCAACAAATTGGGAAAAAATCTTTGTAAGAAAAACCTCTGACAAAGGTTTAATTACTCAGATTTATGAGGAGCTAAATCAATTGTACAAAAAATCAAGCCATTCCCCAATTATTAAATGGGCAAGGGACATGAATAGGCAATTTTCAGATAAAGAAATCAAAACTATCAGTAAGCACATGAAAAAGTATTCTAAATCTCTTATAATTAGAGAACTGTAAATCAAAACAACTCTGAGGTACCACCTGTGAAAATGGAATTAGTTCACCCTTATTCATTCTTTTGACCATAGCCACCAGGAATATGTCACTCCACCCAATTTAGAATTAAGTGGTGAGGGGGGAGGTCTATGATCCACATGTACTAGTAAGTGACAAATCAAAAACAAATGACTGCCCCCTGGGCAGTCCAAAACAAGATTGAGGCTGCCATTTGTCCACATAGTACTGGAGGTGGATGCAGGAAGTGACAAAAAGAGCTATCTTTTAAATATGATGGTAACTTCCTGTGAAGGGGATTTTTTCCCTTTGAACTTGGCCTTGCCAGAGCTTTGGTTGAGACCTCAGACTGCTTCCCTTTGAATTGTCACATGGGTAAATTAGGCTGACTCCCTTTCTTTTCCCTTGGCATTTCTGAAGGCCCTAGCCAAAAAGAGGTCTCTCATCTCAGAGGAGGTCCCATAGCTAGAAGCCTTGTTTAATTAACTTCTGTGACCCTTTGCTGGGACCTCTGAAGCCCTGCCTGGTTCAGGCCTACAGACCAGGACAGAATAAAGCTTTCTTTCTCTCTCTCATTTTCCCTACCTTCACTCTTCCTATTTGTAAATAAACTACCATAAAAGCCATCCTGACTTGGGGCTTTCATTGGAATTGTAAAAATTGATTCCTGGTGACCAAACTTTAAATATCTAGTCCAACCATAATTTTCCCCTTTTACATACCTCACACATAGAGCTAAAATGGCAGCAAAGCAAAGTATTAAATATTGGAGGGGATGTGGCAAAATTAGAACATTAATGCATTGCTGGTGGAGTTGTGAATTGATCCAACCATTCTGGATGGTAATTTGGAACTTTGCTCAAAGAGCTTTAAAAGAATGCCTGCCCTTTGATCCAGCCATACCACTGCTGGGGTTATACCTCAAAGAGTTAAAAAGAAAAAAGACTTGTACAAAAATACCTATAGGTTTGTTCTTTGTAGTGGCAAAAAATTGGAAAATGAGGGGATGCCCTTCCATTGGAGAATGGCTGAACAAATTGCAGTATCTGTTAGTGATGGAATACTATTGCACTCAAAGGAATAACAAACTGGAGGAATTCCATGTGAACTGAAACGACCTCCAAGAATTGATGCAGAGTAAAAGGAGCAGAACCAGGAGAACATTATACACAGAGACTGATACACTGTGGTAAAATCGAATGTAATGGACTTCTCTACTAGCAGCAATGAAATAATTCAGGACAATTTTGAGGGACTTATGAGAATGAATGCTATACACATACAGAGAAAGAACTGTGGGAGTAGAAAAACAGAAGAAAAACAACTGACTGATCACATGGGTCGATGGGGATATGATTAGGAATGTAGTCTCCAAAAGATCACTCTAACGCAAATATTAATATGGAAATAGGTCTTGATCAATGACAAATGTAAAACGCAGGGGAATTACTCATTGGTTATAGGGGGTGGGGGGAGGGGGAAGACCTGGGTAAAGAATGTGAATCATGTGGCCATGGAAAAATATTCTAAATCAATTATTTAAATAAAATTTTTCAATTAAAAAATCAGATCTTACTGCAGGTCTGACACTCTATATACTCAGCGATCTTGTGGGTGTTCTGAGTGAACAAGAATGATTATTGTCTAAAGTGAATACACAAGGATTTTATTTTGTTAAATTTCTTTTTTTTTCAGCTATAGTTGTTCTGTATCTGGAGCAAAATTTCATTTTATTTTTTAAATAATTTAAAAAAGTAATAAAGACTAAAGTAATTTTGGTCCTGTTACCTTTGAAAAAGAAACCTTTGTTATAGAAAAATGTATTATAAATACATATAAATACATATACATATATATGTATATATATATATGTTGGGGTGTTTATATATATATATATAACTATCTTTATGCGATTTCTCATTTGACTTAACTTCAGTAAATATTGGAGAAAGAAATAACAAATCCCTTCAGTATTTTTGCCAAGAAGACCACAAATGGGGTCACAAATAGTCAGACATTACTGAAAAATGACTTACCAACAATAACAAATAGTAAGTACTAATGTGAAATCAACTGCTTTCTTTCAAAATAAATACCATTTTTCATCTTTCTTTTTTTTTAACATGTAAAATTTCTAATATGGAAGGAAACAATCATGAGTGAAAATCCTTGTCTCATTATTTAGGAAAATAATTAAAAGCTCAACAACCTGTGACACCATTAAGATACAAATTTAATGGATACAAATAATTGAATGAGTCAATTTCTCAAAGGGCAAAAAATACATTTTGTTTCATGCTAAATGGTTTCCCACAAAAAGTAGATACCGAGAATGTCATGTACAACATGATTACAATTTGGATCCTGAAGTGAATGAGATTACCCTTTACAACTTGTTTTGATTTAATACATAATTACTCTCTCTTTCTCTCTGTCTCTGTCTCTCTCTCTCATTTTCTCTCTTTTTCTCTGTCTCTTCCCTCCGTTACATTACATCCTTTTTTTCTTCTTTTTATTGTGGTCTGGATTATATGAAAATAATTTTACTCTCCAAAATCTGAAGCATTATTTTCTTACTTTAAATATTTTATTCCTGCAGACTTAATTTTTCTAAATGTCTATTATAAAGCCTTTATATTTTGGTGAAGGGGAGAAAGAACCATCTCCAAAATCTCATATATTGTTACACACATAAAAATTGACAAACATAAGATCACAATTTAAATTTCCAAATGTCTATTATTACATTAAATTCATCCTAATTCTAAAAGCAACAAAATTTCTCGAATATGCAAGTCATCATTTGGAGAGAGAGAGAGAGAGAGAGAGAGAGAGAGAGAGAGAGAGAGAGAGAGAGAGAGAGAGAAATAGTCATATTGACAGAATAGAGAGAAAAAGAGAAAGGGAAGATGGAAGGAAAATACTTTTATTTTCCTTTGTTATTACTACTATACAGAGAATATAATATACATTACCAAAGAATTTTTGTAATCCAAAAAAATTCTCACAGTTTTTATACACTATCTTTAAAACAACTAAAAAGTTATTTTATGGCTATAAAAAGGTTGTTTTTATTTGTTTGTTTTCCTGTGGATCAGATATTTCCAAGATGTGTCATGATTTTGGCATGGGACTTTAAGATATTTCCTTTACTTAATAATATTGAATCAAGTAAACATCATTTTATTTCAAACTATTCTGTGTAATTTAATAGTTTACATTTTAGTCAATCTTTGACTAATTGTATACTGTTCTACTCCCAACCATTCAATGAATGTTTATTGAAACCTTTACCAAATCAATTTTTTTTCATCTTTCATTTTTACTTATTAAGGATCTGGGAGATTTATGTTTAATGTGGATTTGTGCACTCATAAATGACAATATGGAATTTGATTATTGTTTAGATTATTGGCAGAGCAAGTAAAAGTGCTCTGTCGTTATTTTAACAGACCAATTTTTTTCAGAATAATATGGGAAAGGCATATTTTTCTTTCTAAAGAATACCAGATTTCTAATTCTACTTTCTATTACCAAATCTGGAAATTAGTACTTTTCTCTATTACTTTCACATGATATGCCATCTGTTTTGATTATATTAACCCAATGTTAACTCTTGGCAAAACTGTTTCTTAGTTGAAGCTGATCTTCCTTGTTTTTCCTACCACTCACTCATATGCTTTCGTTTCCCCGGCTTTCTGACTCCCCCTACCAAGCTTATAGTGCTGTGGCAGAATTTCTCTTTCTCATTTTATTTTAATAGAACTTCTTTTCTAGGTTCTAATCCTCATCAAAATATGTTGATCCTGGATTTTAGTCCACAAAGACCCTCTTCTCAAAAGAAAAATAAAATATGTTTTTAGAAGATAACATTTTTGTAGTGGTATCCCTTAGAAAAAAAGAGATGAGAGGGGAAAGGGAAAAAGGAGAGAGAAGGGAAAAGAAAGGGCAAGAGAAGAAGAAAACCAAAGAGAGAGAGGCCATATTTATTTGATAATCAACCCCTTAAAACCAAAATAGTGATATTAATGATCAGTTTTTATAGATGTGCTCTTATGTTATGCTATGCTTTTTGTTATATTAACTTTTAAATAGGCAGATCTTTCGTTTACATCCCTTGAACCATACTGAAAATGCTCAGCTGCTAAACTATATTTGTTCATTCAACTTGATTTAATAATGCCATGCTCTATGATGAATATTTATACAGATACAAAACATAAACAATCCATCAAAAAGTATTTTTAGGACATCCTATGTCAGTTACTGCTAAGACAAACTCTAATCTTCAGTAACATTACTAGCTTCCAAGTAGGGTCATAAGTAACTCTGGGTCTGATTTACTTTGAGGTTACTAAAATAGTGTGATGCAGTGAGAAAAAAAAAGATGAAACTGAATGAGTAAGTTCCTAAAGTGATATTTCAGCATCTTTTACTCAATATATCCACAAAGGAAGCATATAATTATAGAATAATTCAGAAGACCATCTAAGACTTTCTTGCTCCACCTAGGATAACAGCTAAAGTAACCTAGAATGTTGCTATATTCTTAAATGCTTATTTAAAATACCACAGAGAGCAGAGAGGTGCCTCAATAGAGAGCCTAGATACAGGAAACCCTGGGTTCAAATCTAACCTCAGATACTTCCTAGCCATGTGACCGTGGGAGAGTCACTTAACTCCTACTTCCCAGTCCTTCCTGCTCTTCTGCCTTGGAACTAATACTTAGTATTGATTCTAAGACAGAGGGTAAGGGTTCTTTAGAGAAGGACACTCCATAAGCTTTTGATAATAATGAATTTAAATGTCTTAAAAACATTTATTTGGAGTTTTTATTGCATTAACTGAAGTGGAAATTCAGCAATCCTTACTTAAATGTAACTAAAATATCAGCTCAGCATTATCTCTCCCCTTTTTTTATAACCCACTAAGCTTTTCAGTCTCCATGACCCTGTATTGTTTGTTTAAGTTGTTTCATGCAGTCCCCCACTCATGTCCATCGATGTCAGTACTTAATGTAACAAATGTTATTTAATGAAGAGGAGATAATGGAGGTACACAGAATGTTTTTCTCCCAAGGCCAAACAGCAGTATAAAAGACATTATGTCTTCAGCTTCTAATCTGTTTCCTATGCTCCTGAGTGGTGCTATAAGAAAGATTTTATCAGAGTTTTTGTACATCCTGATGACTTTGTTTCTCAGAAAGGAACAAAATGCTTTTTTTTGGAAACATGGGTGAAATTTTAGATGTCAGTAGACTTTCTGATTCTCTCAGTGCAGAACAATCAAGTCAAAGTAAAAAATCCCATTGCTTAGATTCGGGCCTGATCCATAGACCCCATATAGTCCCCTTTCTCTTGCTAGAAATGGCCCACATATGTTTTCAGTGATGTTATTGATGAGATTACATTTTGATACATTTGGAACTTTGGGGAAATTGTTTCACTTTTCTGTCTTTATCTTGGTTTAAAAAAAAAAGAGTTGAACCTTGTTATCTCCCAGCTCCCCTCCAACTCCATGAGTAACATATGAACCAAGGACAGTTGTTCTTTATGAGTTTTTTTCCCCTTGGGATATATAACATTGGGCATTTGGAATTCAGCACAGAAAATGCCCTTAGTGATTTTGTTCAACTCCCTAATTTTACAAAGTCAAATGGACTCCTATGGATCCTAAAGAACTTGCTCAAGTCAACTTCATGTCAGTAAGAACTTAGATGTACAGTCTCAATTCCTATTTTAATGATTTTTCCATTGTACTATAAATAATAGGGAATACTTAATAATCTGTTTGGAATAGTACATTATTGTTTAACTAATATGACATTGAAATCAATATAAAATAAGTCCTTCTTGATTCCTTTCCCATGAGATTTATTTGATAAATGAGAAAATTATTATTTCCCTAGATTTTGAGTAAGATTCTAATATTAACTACAGTTTATTACCTATGTGATCTTGAGGCAATTGCATAAAAAATTAATAATGCTCTTCATCATATGCACATATTATCAAAGAAGTATTGTTCATATAGTTGAGTGGTCAAGATTTGTTTACAAAAAGGGAGAGGTTATGTTATAATGATTTGGGATCAATTCTTTTTTCAACCAGAAAGTATGGAATGGCTGTTCTTAGGAGTCCAATCAATTTGGTTGATGCAAACTCTGCATGGAAATAGAAAAGAATACACAATGCAATACTGTGGGTTGCAAATATCTGGTCCTTACTAAAAACTTATAAAGATGCTATCAGTTGGCCAGAACTACACATAGGAAGCTTGCCATATTCTAGAAATTAGATTTTAAGTTAGTATACTACAAATTCAAATTCTTACATATCTGAGTTATGAATGAATAAATTACAGATGAAGCCAGAATATAATCATGATAAAATTATCCACCAGCACCTTGTTACAATATTAATCTATAAATATTTAAAAACAAAGTTTTGCTTAATATGCCATCAAAGGAGATGTTTGTAATTTCCAAAATATGTGGAATAAAAATCTTTGAAACATAGAAATTTGGGAGAAAAAACTAAAACCATGAATATAATGACATAAAAATATATACATATATAGATTTATTTACCTCCACTTTCTCTTCCTCAAGTTAGCCCAAACATATATTCAATGTGGTTACTAAAATTATTTATCCTTCCAACACCTTTCATTCATTTCTTAAAAAGCAATCATTTTATCCACTTCTGAGATAGTTGATAGAACATTATGCATAAAAAATAGCAAGACAATGAAAAGACTCTCCAATTTCCATCAAACAAGATGAGGATGAATTAACAATAAAAATAATTGAATAGAATATGAAAGGAGTAAGAGCAACAACAGTAACATATTTATGTAATGATTTGGAAATTGCAACGCAATGTACCTACATTATGTCATATGATCTGCACAATAATCTGGAATGAATGAATAGTTGAATGAGTAAAGGAAACATCATTTACTGAGTGCTTAAAATGTGACAAGAACTGAGATTCAAAATACAAATGCAAAAACAGTTCGAATCCACTGAGAATATTCCATTTATAAAGTTTTATGTGAAAAAAGACATAGAGGTAGAAAAGTACAAGGTATATTTGAGAGATGGTGAGCATCTTTTACTGGTTGTATAAAAGTACTAGGGAGGAATGATGGGAAAAGCTGAAAAGGTAGTTTGGACACAACATTTTCAGTTGCCTCACTTAATAAGTTTAAGTAAAAATATTACTTAAAATAAATTAAAAACATAATAAGCATAGAATAGCCAGCCTGAGGGCCAGATGTGGCCCCCTGAAATGTACTATCCCACCTGTGACATTCTTCCTAATCTGATGAATACAATGAGTAGGATACAATACAATGAAACTTCAAAAGAGTTGCCTTAGAAACAGACTGACAGATAAGCATGCCCTTTCCTTTGGCCCCCTTTTTAAAAAGTTTGCTCATCATTGGCATAGAAGAATGAATGTAATTATTTCGAGAACTCAGTCCTAAATGATTGGATATATATTTTAGTGTCAGTACATGCAAACAGAATTTTAGTTTAGTTATTTAATGGATTAAAATATTGCTATCTTCCTTCAAAATTAAAAGTACAGCTAAAATTGTATACAACAGAAATGGAAGAATAAAAAAGAAAACAGTATAATTATTTTTTATGGATTCTGAAACAGGTTGCTATATAATAATATTTGTTTGTGAAACTTCCATTGCACTTATTAAAATTATGTTGGAGATATTCAAATGTGAAGAAATAAACTCATTTTTAAACTAAGGACAATTATCCAACCTCAAACTTCAAACAAAATTAACAAGAAAATTAGTTTTTAGCATCTCAATTATTTTCCGTCTTGAACATTAATTACAATGTTGACATATCCAGGAGTCCGTTTTCTAAATTTATAAACTAGTTTTGTAAAACTTAAATATTTAAAAGGATGTTAACAGTCCTATTCAGAAGAGATGCAAAGGAAGAAATCCCAGTTGTTACTTTTTATATTGTAAATTATACCAATCTCTTTAAAATCTTAAAAAATAACAAACATCAAATTATTAGATATCATAGGTATCTAATAACTTTTTGGTAATGTATTCATGTTGAGACTAGGCAGTTAAAGGCAAAGGTTATAGATTCTTAGAAAATCTATAAATTCTTTTATTTGTGAGTATTTGAAATGCTGGTGGAGGGGCAGGAAAGGTACACAATTGCAGTAGAGAGAGATCTCCTGAGAGCTTGTTAGACACATGAAACAATTTCGTTAGTTACAAATTTGGAACAGAGGTCTAGGCCAAACTTTTTTTTCCCCAAGTATATGTCTTAGAAATTAAATGTAGAAAATGAAGTAATCATATATGTATATATATATATATATATATATGTTTTACTTAAAGTAGATCAATTGCCCTATTGAAAAACCCCTAAACAATTCCCTTTTGCCTTTTTTTTTCTATGTAAGATTAAAAACTGATAAAGAAAAGGATTCCATTGATAAAAACTTTAGGAAAATCAATAAATATCACCATTTAACACTAGATTTAAAAATTATTTTCTTGGCAGGAATTCAATTATTATGTCTATAATCAGTAATTTTCTTATTTTTGAGCTAAGAAGATGAAAATGAGGATAAGGATGGAATTTGTGAAAAAATAAAATTTTCTATTGGCCAGAGCAAAAAATTAAAGAAATATTGTACTTAACCTTTCTCACCAATTTACTCAGATACAAAAATTATATTTTTGTAAAAAGAAATCTGGTACTTAATTATAGAACTATTTCATAGCCAACTTAATTTTCAGAAGTTTCATTTCCTTTCATGAAAGGTGAAGTATTACTATTTTAGGGAAGTTTTAAGCCATCTGCCAACAGTAGACTGCTTTAAAATATATATATATATATATATATATATATATATATGAATAGCAAGTCTACTGGGAGAAGACCTAAGAAGCCTAAGGCAGAAATATCTAAAATCCCATCTATCTTCAAATTACTCATCAATAATTGATCAGGAAAATTCAGAACTTGTATGAAATTGAACGTCTTCCAAATAACTTCCATGGTAGTATAAAATTATATTTTCTCTCTAGTGTAAGAGGAAGAGAGACATAGCCTAAGTGAAGGTGTTGGAAGAAAAATGAGGAAAGAAACCAAAGAGGCTTCTCTTGACCTTTGAAGATATCTTAGGTGAATTCATTTTAGTATACAGTAGATTTTCAACCCCACAACCTCCTCTCCAACCCTATATGTATACGAAGAATCCTGACATAGTGGAGAAAGTGGTGGTTTAGAAGTGGTGGAAGGAAGATTTTAGTTCAAGACCTGCCTCAGACTCATGGTTGAATGGACATGGTTAAGTCTAAGTTGCTAGTGCCCTAGGAAACCCCTTAAATTTCAGAGAAGCTGCTGAATGCATTGGAAAAAAAAACATATCTATTCACCCCCAAATTCCCTGTGCCAATAAAATTATAGATGTTGTTCATAAGACTTCATGTGCATATCAGGAATTTTCTCATAAACACACTTAAGATATTTCATTTTATTAAATGACATTGATTTATTAAAAATCCATTTGTACAATCATTTATTTCAACATTGAAAAAAATCATATCCCTTTCCATAATAGTATATAAATATTAAACTTCCACACTAGATCAGAGCTATGGCCAGTCATTCTAGTATTTTCTCTCTCCTAGTCATACCAAAGGATTCTTCCCATTTGTGAACCTTTTTGAGAATAAAAGGGTTTCTTGGCATTGTTTCATCTATTCCAAACTATTGTGGTCTCTTGTTTCCTCTCTATTTCTTGGTAATTTGCTTTGTCTAAACTTTATTTTAGTGACTTGGTTTTCCATTATTTCTTGAATCATTATTGTCAAACTAAGATAGAAACTATACTTAAGTAATCCTGCAAGATATATATTCAAAGGATATGGGCAGTGGAAGTGAGGGGCAGTAGTAGAAACAGGACTCTCATACTCTGAAACTCACCAGTTAGCACTAGTTAAATGTAAACTGCAGTCTGTAGTTTCAGCATTAGTGAAGCATAAATTGCAGAATCTGTATTATTAATCAGGTACACATTATGTATTGTTAATCATCTGTATTGGATCTTTAATGTTCTGTCCTGGGCATCAGCCTTGTGCCTGCTCTATATTATTTATCAGTCATCTTGTTCTATATTGATGACAAGTGGACAATGGAAGGGGCATGGACATGTGTACTAAGGCCTCTGGCAGTCCATGGAAATCCCCTAAACCTGTGCATGCTCCTTATTCCCTTTATGGTGTCCTCAAAATCACCTATCATATCTCAAACCCAAACTCCACCTTCACCTGAGTTTAGCCATGTCCATTTTCCAGAGTTTGGGGGCTGTAATGAAAAAAATTGGAGATTTCACTGGAATTAGAAGTGACAAGTCCCCAGACCCTGATTCACAGGATTATGGAGCTGCTGCTGCTACTCCATCACCTATTGGGCTACTCTATTAGCCCCAAGTTTACCCTATTAGCCCCCAGGATTTACTGGCCCTGAGATAACCCATCAGCCCTAAGGCTTTCTGATTAACCCCTAGGCTATTAGCCTGCTATATAATATTAAAATCCTCTTTTTTTCTGCAGATACAATTCTTTTATTACTTCTGGATTGAATGAAATTTGAGTATCCCAATCTTGGGGCAAGATGTTCCTACAAACTTGGGTGTATTTCTTCAACAACATATTGATTTAGAAAATAACATATTAATGTTATCAGTTTTACTGCTTTTTTCATTGTGTTAAATATAACTCAGTTACATTTAATCTGGTTTGGTATACTCAGTAGTGTTGTGAGCTATATGTAGCCAGAAGGCCTCATACTTAACACTTGTGCCATAAAGCATCTAACATAGAACCTAGGAAGGACCTTTGTGCCTTGTATGAAGAAAGTATTTATTTTTTTTGATGGAACAATAGATCTAAAACTTTTATTAAATGCCCACTATATACCATGTGATATTAAGTTCTGGTAAAAACAAACTTCTCATATTTTGTTTCTAATGAAGAATGGCTCTTACCCTTCAAAATTTATATAAATTACTCATATATGTATACATACATATTTTTAAAGAGACTTCCAGGGTGAAGTAAGAAACACTTGAAGTCTACCAACCACCCTCCAAACAACCACAGAAAAAGAAAAATGCTTCAAAAAAGAATAATGTAGTAGTAGAAAAAACAAAAGGAAGAATGAATCAGTGCTTGGGCACAGAACAACATGAGGAGGCAGGAAGGAGGACTTGTTTCTCTAGTAAGAGGAGAGAATCCTGACTGAGACTCAGATGAACTTGGGCACAATAAAGCACGAGCATCCAGGGAAAGAGCACAGCTTTTTCACTCCAGCTTCAATGGGGCAAGAACAGAAACAAATGAAATACAATACAAGTAGCATTGGGAGAAAAATGACCTGCATAGTTCAGTTGGAGCAAAGACCTAGCACAGGCAGCATTGGGAAGAACTCAAGCCAACATGGTTCAGTTTTGGTGGAGTTAGGCAGAACATAACTCAAACCAGCTGAACTAAACAGTTTCAAATGTCTACATAGCAGGCTGAGTAGACCACCTCTGCAGAGTGCTTAATCTGAGAATGAGATAGCCTAACCAATTCTAGGCATAATATAAGCATGGGGCAGTACTCCCTCCACCCCAAGAATGCAGCTAAACTTAAGCATATCTAAAAAAATCAAAGAGGAAAAAATCCAAAGTAAGGAAAATATCAAGAAAAAAGTGACATTAGAAAGATACCTTAACAAGAGAGATGGCCAAAAATACAAGCTCTGAAGAGGAAAGCAAAACAAAAATGAAAATCTGTGAAACTTTAAAGGAAAATTTGAAAGGATATCAGGTTCAAAATGAATCCCTGGAAGAACTCCAAAAAGGATAGAAAAACAATAACATCAACAACAACAAATTTAGAAATTAGGTGCAAAATTAGAAAATAAAACAATAAGAAGAAATCAACAGCTTAGAACAAAAATTTACTGAAGAAAATAGTTTTCTAAAAAAATACCACTCCTAAAACAGGAAACTAAGAAAGGAAATATAAAGCCTCAAAGAAGAAAATGGCTCCAAAAAATTAAAATTAGGCAAATGGAAGCTAACAACTTCATGAGACAGTATAAAACAATTAAACAAATTCAAAAGCATGGGAAAAAAAGAAAATTTGAAATCACTCACTGGAAAACAATTGAATTGTAAAATAGATCTAGGAGAGATAATCTAAGAATCACTGATTTGCCTGAAAGTCATGATCAAAAACAGAACTTGGATATCACATTGAAAGAAATTATCAGCCAAAACTGTTCTGATATTCTTGAACAGGGGAGAGTGAGGAAATAGAAATGAAAAGAATCCACCTATCACCTCTTAAAAGAATTATGTACTTGAGGATATATGGCATGGACAACAATGAGGTTGGTAAGAGGTATTCCAAGTTGGTAAATTGATATTCCGAGATATGCTCATCTTGGAATAAATAGGTGGTAAATCAATTTCTTTATTTTACCTGTGATGACTGATTCCAGGTATTTAACTCATTTCAATATACTATCCTATATCCTACATTAACTAATATATTTGAAAAATTACCTCCAAAAGGAATGTTACTTTAAAGTTATTTAAAAAAAAAATAAAAAATTGAGGTGTGGAAAGTATTCTTCTTCAAATAAGGACTGGACAAGACCATTCCTAATCCTTCTCACCTGAGACAGTCACAAATATGTCTGCCTCTTAAACATCTCTAACTGGTGTAAATTGGGGGAAAACAAATGGGTTCAAAATGGGAAACAGAGAGTAGTTTTCAAAGAGAGAGTGCTCTGGACCTTACCCCATGAGGTAGAACTGAATAAGGCTGTGTTCTGGAATATGGGGAAAAAATAAAAGTGGACACAGAGAGTTACCAAGGGGCTTCTTGGACTTCCTGTGACTGGGAGAGCCTGAAGCTGAAACTTCCTCCTGGTTTGGATCTGTGTGAGCCTAGGAAGGGTTTGGTTTCCTGTTCCCTTGAAGTTGAATCTATCAACTCTGTTGTCCAGTTTGGATAAATCCTTCATACCATCATCCACTCATGTTTCCTGCCTCCTGTAAAAGTATTTCTAGCTGCTCTGAAGATCTCTGCTGGCAAGCCAGTAAACTGTCTGTTGGAAAGACCTGAAGCCATCTTAGGCCTGACCTGGATAGGATTGATCCCTCTCATAAAAGGTTCATCCTAAACAACTCTGAAGAACTATATATCTAACCAAAAGTTATCTGGGAGGATTATTAATATCTGGTAGTTAGATAGCCGGGAATTATAGACAGCAGTTGTAAAGAGCAAAGTATAAGGAGAAGAAATCTGGATAGAATGTTGCATTGCTGGGGAGCATGAGCCAAGAGAGTCAGTTGAAAACAGCCAGGATTTCTAGGAGGACAACCTGAAGAAGAGGCTTTTGATTTTGGGAACTCCAGGTGGGAGGAAGCAAATGAGCTTGCCCAAGATAAACTAAGTTGACCTGAGCATGATTCCTGATCTGGAGTGAATCCTGAGAAGCCTGTTTCTCTGTCTATAGTCATTGTCTCTACATAGATCAAGATCTTTTGTTCATTGGGGTGTCAAGTCTCTGTCTGGGAGCAGACCCCCAACTCTCTCCAACCTCACTTTGCCTTACTGTGGGACCCAACCTAAATATATATAACAGATATAGGAATGAGAGATAGAGGGAAGGGAAGGTGAAACTTTGGGTAGAAGCCTGAACTGGCTCCCCAAAGGGAAGGACCTTGGGGCTGAAATCTTTATAGATCCCTAATTCACCACCATAACCCTCATCTATTACCCTGATTAACCAAATTACCCAGTAACGGTCAGATTGCAAATTACAGTTTTCATTCAAGGAACAAAGAGGGGAAGAGAGGTAAAAAAAAAAATCGTTTGCCTGAAATCACCTGAAAGCCAAATTCCCCTGCAGAGTCACCGACTAGATAGGGGGAAGCTTGTGTTGACTAAGGCTCAGGACCAGACCGGACAGGGTCTCCACATACCTCATCATTTGGGAAAACCTTTCCTCTAACCACTGTGGGCCAACACACCCTCTCTGGAAGACCACCAATCTGGAGAAACCCCTCTTAGTTTGTTCAAGTATTGGTAGCACCCTAAGGAGGGGAGAGAGATTCAGCTCACTGACCCATCTTTCTTTCCCACCTAGCCCTTCTCTAATTGGGCCATTAATACACAGTGTAGGGAATTAAGAAGTTTGGAAGACCAGAAGAAACTCCTTTGCAGGAGTTGTAGAAGTGGGAGGTTTAGCTAGATCCCTTAGTTTAGGGTATCTTATTCCATAATATTCCCTTCTAGCTTACCTGGTTCAAAATAACCTATTTGATAAATTTGATTACCCTGTTTGATAAATCTGTCTAAGAGTCTGAGAAGCTTATTGAGCTCTGTGAAAAGGCTTTCAGGGCCTCCTCACTGTGAGTTACCAAGAAACCCTCAAACCTTGGTATCTCACTATTAACAAAACCATCAAAACCCATCAATCAAGAATATCCACCTATTTTACTGTTTATCCTATGAGCATCTTTAAATTCATTATATCTAAAACAGAAATTATTTTTCCCCAAATACTTCAATTTCAAATTTCCTATCACTACATAGGGTAACATTTTCTGCCACTCAAGCCCACAATCTCAGGTAGAACAAACATTTTCATGATTTAGCTTTCCTGACTTTTCTGACTTCCTTAACTTCCCCCTCCAACATCATCTGATTGGGTTTTAAGTTTTTCTAGCAGTTTTTATGAAATAGAGGATCCTTCCCCTAGTAGTTTGCATAATTCATGTAACTTCAACATGTTTGTTTTTAGGTTTTAATTACTTATGAAATTCTGTGAAACTACTTTTCTATGATTAACTGATACCGAATCATCTTGATTATCATTGCTTTATAGTAATAGTCTTCATTCCATTTTTTATCATTTCCCTTTGAAGTTCTTGAACTTTTGTCGTTTCAGAATATTTAAACTTTCTAAAAAGCAAAATAGACATGAAAACTCTGAAGCTTTACTTTACACAAATAATTATGTGAAAGATAACAAAGAGGAAAATGGTCAATATTGGAGGGACTGCAGGAAGATAGGCACACTAATGTACTGTTGGTAGAACTGCGGATTTGTTTGACAATTCTAAAAAGTTATTTGGAATTACTCTAAAAGGTCACTAAAACATACATCTTTGACTCTGTAATACCACTATTGTTCTATAAACCAAGAAGGGCAAAGATAGAGACCAAGATCCCATATATGCAAAAATATCAATAATTGGGGGCTGCTGGGTGGCTCAGTAGATTGAGAGTCAGACCTAGAGTCAGGAGGTCCTGGGTTCAAGTCTATTATACCTCAGACACTTCCTGGCTATGTGATCCTGGGCAAGTCACCTGACCCCTATTGGCTAGCCCTTACCACTCCAGGACTGAAGGTAAGGCTTTAAAAAAATATATATCAATAGCAATACTTTCTGTAGTGGTGAAGAACTGCAAGCCAAGAAAACCCACCAATTGAGAAACATTAGACAACATATGGAATATGAAAGCTATAAGATTTTGTGCTGTTAAGAAATGAACATGGCTTAGAGAAAACTATCAAGGCTTCTATGTACTAATGGTAGAAGGAAAGTGTTCCAAGAGTTTTTAATTTCTCCTTTTTTATATTTAAGAGGAAAAGGAACAATCATTTTTATGGGAGAAGGTCTGTTGCTAGTGATCTCTCTGATTGGAGGCAGAGAAACAGAATAAGGCCTTAATAGTCTTATTGATCATTGATAACTTGGGTAGACAGGTAGATAGATAGTGGTTATATTATTAGGTAGCCTGAGTAGAGAGAGTAGGAGAGGTCTTTGGCCTAGCAGAAGACACTGACCTCAGAGGCAGATAGAATTTAAGTTTTTTTTTTTTTTTTTTTTTTTTTTTAAGAAAAATTTAGTTAGGATTGAGATCTTATAAGCTATTGTAAGATTACTTTCACTTTCCTCCTTATTTCCTATCCATATTTCCTAATAATAAACTAAGTGTCTTGGGTTTAATAAACTGTGCAATGGCTTTTGTCATTGAGTCAATCAAACTCCTGCCCCCCCCCCAATTTAACCCTTCACAAAAGCAAGCAGAAACAGGAAAAATAATTATACAACCACCACAATATTAATCCCAAAATATACTTTTTTCCTTAATGTATTGATATAGTCATGTGTTTTATTATTCATATGAATAAATATGTATACTGTATCCTTGATATAAATTTTGTTTATTCATAATGAATGATTTGATTTTTCTCTTTGCTACAATTTTATTTCTGTTCATATTCATTAGAAATACTGCTTCATAGTTCCCTTTTCTGCTTTAACTCTTCATGACATATTTGGCTCATAAAAGGATTTTGGTAAGGCATTGTTCTTTCTCTATTTTATAGCATAAGGATTGATAACTAAATGTTTGATAGAGTTCACTTTGAAATATTTTTGGTCTAGTAGATTATTCTCTTTGGATACTCATTTATGTATCTGTATCTGTTTCTGTTATTTAATTGCTTAGTATCCCTTTTCTGTTTTTTTAAATTTGTGTACTTTCTGTTTCTTCAGATACTTATGAATTTCCTTAAACTCTGTTTAGGTGGCATAAAATTTGGTATAGTGGTTTCTGACAATTTTCCTTGTTATCTCTCTATTTATTAATATACTTTGCCCACATTTTATTTTGGAAATTTGGTTTTCCTCTCTTGGATTATTTCCTAAATGCTTATTGATTTTATTTTTCATTTGAAAACATAGATCTTAAAAGTTACTTTTTCACTTAAATGGTTATTTTGTTATAGTGTCATTTATTCTTAATTTTCAAAATTTTTTGTAGATTTCCTAGGTTTCCTTTATGTTCAAGAGATTTTAATCATCATAATCATGATCATGATCACCATCATCAAAAAACTATACTATCATGATAATTAAATTATATTAATAGATCATTTATATATTTTTATTTTATCACATTAATCTTCACAATAACCCTCTAATGTAAATTCTACTCAATTTTATATATGAAGAACCTGAGACAGAGAGGTTAAGTGACTTGCCTTTAGTCACACAGCTCCAGATTAATAAGAAAGGACTAGAAATGAGTTCAGGTGTTCCTAACTCCAAGCCTCACATGCATTGTGCCACTTAGCTTTCTAAAAACGTTGTTCCATTTCCTCTCTCCATTGATATTTATTTAATGTTTTCCATCAGGTTTCTACCCTCCAGTTCCTATATTTCTTCATGATGATATCTTTATATACATTTCTAAACTACATTGCCCTTTACTATTCTGTGCCATTTGAACAATTTGGGTCTTTCCACAACTACATTATAGTGTTAGTTCCCATTCCACTAAGTTTCATCAAGATGCATGAGGTAAATTTTGCCACTATGGGTTAAAATTTTTAGTTCACTTTGTTATCTGTACTTTCTGGAATTAAGTATAGACATCTGATATCATGGATTTTATTAATCCCTCCCCTTCCAGAGTGTATATTTCTAACTACATATTTACTTTTCTCCTTACATTTAGCTACTCTTTTTTGGTATCTAACTTGGAGTTTTCTGAGAAGGCAGTTTTCTTCTTTTTCTTTCAGTTAAAACAGTTTTGGTTAAATTTAAAGACTGCAGGACAATATATCCTTCCCACTCCTTTTTAGTTGTACTGCATCCATGTGCAAGAATCCATTATGTCTACCTTTTAAGCCTTGTTCTAGAAATATAAATCTCTTTCTCTTATATTATCTTTTTTTTTAACCCTTGTACTTCGGTGTATTGTCTCATAGGTGGAAGATTGTTAAGGGTGGGCAATGGGGGTCAAGTGACTTGCCCAGGGTCACACAGCTGGGAAGTGGCTGAGGCCGGGTTTGAACCTAGGACCTCCTGTGTCTCTAGGCCTGTCTCTCACTCCACTGAGCTACCCTGCTGCCCCCTCTCTTATATTATCTTAAGCAGATGTACCCTTTGAAAGTCTGCCTTTGTCTTTGGAACTTTCACTTTTACCAGCAGCAGTGATACTAAAAATAAACCACCAAACATATATTCGTTGTCCTTAATGGCCTCCAATTAACAAATGGACAAAGGATATGAACAGGCAATTTTCAGATGAAGAAATTAAAACTATCTTTATTCATATAAATAAAGCTCCAAGTCATTATTAATTAGAGAAATACAAATTTAAAAAATTCTATGAAGTACCATCTCACACCTACCAGACTGCCTTAAATGATAAAAAAGGAAAATCACAAGTGTTGGAGAGAATGTGGAACAATTTAGACACTAAAACAATGTTGGTAGAGCTGTGAACTGATACAGTCATTCTGGAGAGAAACCTGCAACCATGCTGAAAGGGACATCAAATTGCAGACACTTTTACATAGGAATTCCACTTCTAGGTCTCTACCCAAAGAGAAGAAATATAGGGGGAAACAATCTATCTGTTCAAAAATAATTATCACAGTTCTTTATTTGGTGGCAAAGAACTGGAAACTAAAGGGATGTCTCTCAATTAAGGAATGAAGGAACAAATTGTGGCATATGCTTGTAATGGAATACATTATGCAATAAGAAATGATAAATAAGATGATCACAACCCCACCCAAAAAACAACAACAACAACTTGGAAAGATTTAAATGAAGTGAAAAAGGGTGAGGAAAGCAGAACATTGTACACAGTAAAAACCATAATGTATGATGATCAACTGTGAATTACTTAACTATTATCAATAAAGCCAGCATCCCGGACAACTGCTAGGGATTCATAACAAAAAAAGATATCCACCACTATTGAAAGAACCAAGTCTGAATGAGGATAGAAACACAGCATTCTTCACTTCCTTACATCTATGAATTTTTCTCTAGGGTAAGCAATATGTGTCTTGTTTCATAATAATGATTAAGATGAAAATGTGTATTATATCATTACATATATGTACTAGATAACACATTATCTGCTTTCTTGAAGAGAGTGTTATGAGTGAAAGAGAAAACATGGATTACAAAATTGCAGAAAACAAATTTTAAAAATTATAATGGCATGTAATCTGGGGGAATTTTTTTAAATTAAAAACATACTTGATGGCTTCATTCAGTATGAAATGTCTTAGAGATTTTCTTCCAAATCCTGTATGTATGCCTCAAGGAACTGCCATACCTCTTTATTGTTGCTGACCTATTCCCAAATATTTAGCTCAACAGGAAGTCATCAATCACCACTATTTGTTTCTTTTTTCTCTGACTCTTTAGAGAGTCCCTTGGAGGAAAAGGCACTTTTTCACCATCATGGGAGCTGAATCCCCCCCCCCCTTTTTTTTTTAAGGAGATTGAATCTTTTTATGTCTTATCCCAAAGCCCAGGGAGATGAATGCTTTATTCTGCATGACATACAAAGTGAAACTGTTGAAAACAGGAGAATTTTAGCCTTCTTCAATTCTTTAGGACTATTCAAGTTTTCAGGTTGTCTTTGAGGATCTTTGAGTCCCAAGTTACTCCCGGTGCTCCAGGCTTCTAGGTTCAAGGAGGAAGGAAGAGTTCAATCCCATTTTAGGATGCTTAACAGAAAGACTATGGGAAGACATGAGTGAAGAGGAAAGTTTTCTACTTTTTCCTAACTCCAGCTTGCTACTCTATAGACTTTGGGGAATTTCCCAAATGTGATGTGAGATACCTCTCTGGGTTGAGCTGAGATATATCACTGCCAATAAGAGGGGCTCCTTTACTTTGTATTGTCTGATAATTATTCTTCTATTTATACCTCCTTTTATGTTTATTGTGGAACTGCTATTTAATGTGAAATAAGTGAAACCTAGAATATAGAGTTTAAGGTCATGCTACCTCTAATTATAATGTCAAAGTGATAAGAAGTTAGCTTGAACCTGCTCTTATTCTTTAGAATAATAAATGTTATTTCAATGGAAGACAAACTAGATTTCATCTGTGTGCTTTAGAAAATTAGTTTCCAAAATTTTGATCACACTTATTTCAGAAAAAAACAACCCTCATATAAATATGCTCATTTTGAAATTATGTACACATACATATGCATATTCTATATTTACTTTATAATGTTACCATTTTATACTCATGTATTTTATAAAAATGCTAGACAATTCCACTATGAATGGCACATAAATTTTTATTTCTGTTGTCAAGGTGTATCTGTTAACTCCAGTGGATAGTAATATATAGTAGAAGTAATTCTCCAACCATACTTAGGGCAGGTATATTCTTTGCCCTAGCTTTGCGAGGGACTTGTCCTTCTGAACAAAGTATAGAAGCTGAAACATTTCATTTTTGGTAGATTATGCTATAATTGTATAAGCTTAATATCCTTTTATCTCATTATCCCTAAATGAAGAATTGGGATAAATAATGATGAATGCACAAATTACTGTTTTATTATTTAACTGCTATCAGTTCCCCAACTAAAATGTGCTTTTTAGTGATATAAGATTTATGGATCATTTCTCTATCTTAACATCACAAATGTCTTGTGTCAAAAGAAACATATAGTATAAATTTCATTGCATTACCTTGTGATGTTAAATGACAAATCTATTTTTTATACTTATGAAGGAAAGATGTCACCTGATCTTTAAGATCTAAAAAGTCAAAAATAAATTCTATCACCCTTTAGATACACATAATTTTCTTTAACAACTTTTCCATGTGATTCATGCATTGAGAGGCCTGTTCACAATCTACTGTGATCTCACTTGAATTCCCTCCACTATAGCTGTGAATCTCATTTTTACACCCTGAAAACAGAACTAAGAGAAATGGTTAAAAGGAGCAATTCACAAGCAGTGCAATCATTAAAAACAAGATGTCTTAGTATTTTTTAAAGCAGGACCTTGATTCAGTAGATAAATTCTAAACTTTCAAATTAGCCTGAATAGAAGGTAAAGAACTTACTCTAAAAACTCATACATGCAACCATGTATGCTGGCTTTTGCCAATGCTTTACATTTATATGCATATAAAACAAAATTAGTATAATCTATTTTCTGGAAGCCAGCATGGTATATAGGATAAGAAGTTGATAATTCCTTGAGGCTATGAACTATAAATAAATTACCAATCTGCATCAGTGGAAGGACTCTCCACACATGGAGTTGCCTATTCTGATGTAATTTTAGCTGCAGATGTCCCACTTATTCCCACAAAAAAGTTTCAATTATCAGCATTCAGAAAGAACAATTACAATATACAAAGAAGCAAGCTAAATGATCTTTTCATTCTTAAGGGTAAGAAGAATTTTCTCAAAGAGGGATCATCTCAATTTTGTTTATTTCTATGATGTAAACAGCATAGCATCTTGCATATATCAGTACAGATGATATTGAGATCTTCCTAGAGTTGCTGCTTTATTTTTTAACTTTTGCTTTTTAAAATGTATTTAGTCATTAACAAGTGCTTGGTTTTAATCCTTATTTGATATGTATAAAGATACTATTATTGCAAGTACCTCTGACAAAGGCCTCACTTCTTAAATAGATAGTGAACTGAGTCAAATTTATAAAAATAGAAAGCATTCCCCAATTAACAAATGATCAAAGGATATGAACAGGAAATTCTCAGATGAGGAAATTAAAACTATCTTTAGTCATATGAAAAAATGCCCCAAATCACTATTAATTAGAGAAATGCAAATTAAAAATTCAAAATGCAAACAATGCTGAGGTACCATCTCAAACCTATCAGAATGGCTTCTATGATAATGCTAAATGTTGGAGGAAATGTGGGAAAATAAGGACACTAATACACTGTGGTGGAATTGTGTATAACCATTTTGGAGTACAATCTAGAACCATGCCCAAAAGGTCATCAAACTGTGCATACCTTTTGACCCAGCAATATACCATTATTCTGTATCCCAAAGAGACCACAGGTAGAGAAAAAAAGACCTACTTGTCCAAAAATATTTATGGTTGATCTTTTTGTGGTGACAAAGGTTGGAAACTGAAGTGATGCCCATCAATTGGGGTATGGCTAAGAATGTTTTATATGATTGCAATAGAATACTATTGTGTCATAAGAAATGACAAAGATGCACAAAAAATCCTGAAAGACATATAAAGTGATGCAAAGTGAAAGGAATATTACCAGGAAAACATTGTAAACAGTAAGAGCAATAATGTTCAATGATCAACTATGAATGACTTTATAATTAGTTATGAAAGGACTCATGATGAAAAAGCCGTCCACTGCCATAGAAGGAAATGATGGAGTATCAATGCAGATTGTAGCAAACCATTCCTTACTTTCTTTTCTCCATGAATTTTTCTCTAGTGTAAGTGATATATCTTCTTTCACAACATGATGAACATAGAAATATATACTATATGATAACACGTGTACAAATTATGTTATATTACCTGTCCTCCTAAGTAGAGGGGAGGGAAGGAAGGAGAGAATATGTATTACTATATGTCATAAAGTAATAATTAGCAATTGTATTGACATGTAAAAATAATTGAAAAACAAATAAACAAAGATACTCTTAGACCGGGCGGCCTTATTCTGTGGAATTAACCACTAAACATAATATATAAATACTAATAACCAAATTCAGCTTATTATTTTCTTCTGATGTAGAAAACATAACCAGGGAAGGAAATAGAGAACAATGCACTGAATCAGATAATTGAAGTAAATATAGAGAGAATTTAAAGATCCAGTTTTCTAGCTACATCATTTGGAAAGAAAATAGTGTATAAGACAAAGGGAGACTGAAATAAGTAAGTTATTTTTGTCACGCAACTGCTTAGGAAGTGATCAGGACACACACAGGTCCTGGTTTTAATCCAAGTTTCATGGATAATCATTAACTATGAAACATGAGCTGGAAGCAATTTGGAGGCTAGGATCCTGAGAGTATTTGAAATTTTGAATGAACTACTGCTAATGTTTGTGTAAAATGATATGTTAGGCAAGTTGGCCATGCTATGATGATTTTTCCTTTAAAAGAGTATTTTGCTTGGAATGTAGATACATCAGATATAAGCTTTGTAACTTAATGTGGTCTTACTTAAAAACGGCTGCTTTCCTAGACACCTAGTCCCTAGGACATGGTTTATACTGTGATTTAATTTTTAAACTGTATAAACTTTACCGCTGTAGAAATTCAACATGGATTTAAGGTAATGGACATTATAACAAAGTGTCAAAGTGGTTTGTAAAGTTTTAAGAAGGCAAGTGGGCAGGGGAGGAGTGATGAAACCATTTTGGAACCACCTGAGAGAGGAGCATTTTTTTTTTACCAGAGTTTCATTAGGCCACAACTATAGCCGTTTTCCTATGTAAGTGTTGCCTTGTGTCTAATGAAATATTTTAAAAGCCCCAAAGAACTATCTGAACAACATATATCTTAATTTTCATTTGTATTCCTTTGATAATTAGGCTTTTCTTCTACATGGTCTCTTGACTATGGGCTGGGCAGGAGAACAGTTACGGGGCAGAATAGAGACAGCAGACTAGATAACACCTAGTACTACTACAGGAAAATACACTAAGGAACGACTTCTGTTTAGTAGTCAGTATTATGAAGCTCTATCATTAAAGTCTCTTCCCTGCACTGTGCTAGTATCTCGTCTCGAACTACAATTCCCATAATTCTTTACAAATGGGAGAATCCACAGACCTGGGAAATATAAATATTCAACCTTGTCTGGTTTCCTCAAAGTTCACCACTTAAAGGAGCTCTCGTTTAATGTATTAAGAAACTCAAGTTAAATGGACTAGCTCGAATCGTATTTAGAAACATAGTCCCCAAGGGTGCCAATCTTTCTCTATTAGCCTCTTAACTAACAAGATTACAATTATCTGAACCCTTTTCAAGGGTCTCTTAGAAGGAAGCCTTCCTGGGAAATATAAACTACACATCCCATGAGTCAAAGCAGCCAATAAAGCCCCTAGATTTCTTGTAAGCCAAAATCCAGATTAAGGCATCCTAAGCAATGCCTGATTTAAACAACCTAGACTTTTACCTCTAGGTTCCTTTTCTATTAACTTCCTATTCCTTTAAAAGCATTACTGTGAGTTGGTTGAGGAAAAAAAAAAAAGGAAAATCTGAGTGGGAGTGGCTGGGGTGGTGGTGGGAAAATCACCTGTTCTGAGAGGAGCATGCTCACTGAAGAGGGAGGGAGAAAAGGAGGTGGAGGAGAAAGGGAGGGAGGGGACAGAATCAGCTTGGCACAGCTCAGATCTGTTTCTTCTCTAGCTTGGATAGCAGGAGCTGCAGCAGCCGGGAGGGATCTCTAGCAAACGTTGTTTGATACCGGCCAACATGGAGGAAGCTATAGCGGTAGTTACCTGCGAACAGGACTAATCCACTGGCTTCCGCTCCAGCCATCCAGCTGTGTACTAGAAGAAGGGAGGCAAGCCTGATCCCTCACCCGTGGAGTCACATCTGTCTGTCTACACGCCCGACAGCAGGAGTAGGGGGTTATTTTCCCCTTCTGGCTGCCTGCATCTAAGGCAAAGAGGCAAAGGAGGGTGGGGAGCTCGCCGCCACTGAGGAGCCTCCCTAAGCCATGGGCAACGAAGCGAGCTTGGAAGGGGAAGGTCTCCCCGAAGGGCTGACAGCTGCTGCTGCTGCTGCAGCAGCAGCCGGAGGAGGGGACGGTGGGGCGGGGAGCACCTTACACACCATGATCCCGGCCGGCATGGAGGCGGATCTGAGCCAGCTGAGCGAGGAGGAGAGGAGACAGATCGCTGCTGTCATGTCAAGGGCGCAGGGGCTGCCCAAAGGAAACGTTCCCCCCGCCGCAGCGGAACCACCTTCTATGCAAAGGCATGCACAGCGTTATATGTATACATATATATGTCTATGCATACGTGTTACAGTTCCATTTGCACATATGTGTAAGCACGTATGTGTGAGTAGAGTGGTGCATAGATGTAACCTCCCTTTATTTTATTCTCACTAATGGGGTGGGGATACAGTGATCATATGCCATCTGGATGGGGGAGGAAAAAAACGATTTGTAGTAGTTTGGTTGAAATAGTCAATCATTACATTTTTATGAGGTTTTAGTATGGTTTTAAGTTGTAATTCTGATCTTTCAGATTCTTATTCTCTGATGACATCCAGAAACGCCTCTAATATACTGATCTGGAAGTATTCCATTAATACAACGCTATATGTGTTGTGAGCTAGAGTAGTATTTTTGTCTGTATCTTATCTTTGGGAATATCAGAAATTAGTCCCATTATACATAATAGTTAAGGATATTCTAAATAATATTTTCAGTTCTCTTAGTGGTTGTTCCTCCTCCTTCACTCTTAAAGGAAATCAAGAGGTATAACTTGGATCTAACTATTTTATAAGAATAATGAAGCACCCTATAGCAAATGACAATCAGTAGATTGATATTGTTTGATGTCTATTCAGCATAATTTTTGAATCTTATAAATCCAGTCCTTAGGTATGCTAAAGTCTCATTTTATTTCATAGAAGTATGTGTTGTAACTTCTTTTAAACTGGAAATACTGGAAATAATATATGCACATTTTGTTATAGTATATATTTACAAAATGATTACAAAATTCTCAGTTACCTTCCCTGGCAAATATAAGTTAGACAATTAATAGTAACCTGCTAATGTTCTCCCCATTTTCCTCCTCCTTCCTTTCAATAAATTGTTTTTCTTAATTAGTAACAGTAAAGAGTGTGCACGACCATGGACAGAATGCTTGGCCAACCTTCATATTGTAAACAGGTTCACCACCTAAGGGAAGAGAAAAGGGACCATTTCCCTATCCATGGTCCTGAAATGAGTCTTCCTCTGGGATCACAATCTAAAAGGGAAACTATTAATGCTTATTTAACTCTTATGGAAAAAAATGGCTACATTTTGAGGAAAAAAAATAAGACCAGGGAATAGGTTCTCATTTATTTATTTTAAATAAATAGTTGACGTAATAAGGGTTTATAGAAGGTTATTTGAAATAGGTGATTGATATATGTGTTTTGGAGAAATATTGAAAAATATTTTATGACAATAATGTTATTTTTGATTGAATATTTTCTTTCAAAATCTATTGAGGAGATTTTTTTGATTAAAAATGCCCAATATTTTGAAAACTATTTTTCCCATTAAACTTGTGACTTCTAACTTTGTAAAATATGCAAATTCAGCAATATTTCAGAATATTAAGAAACTGTTTTTGGAAATCCCTTTTCCAGTTCCTTCCATATCAGTCGTATTTTCTGAAAATGTGAATTATTATAAATTATGAATTTTCATTCAGTATTTTTTCTTACACTAATATTAAATGCCACAGTTCCTTGGGATCAAAGAACTGGAATGGAACTTCTTAATAATTTCTCTCCAGTTCTATTATTTTACAGATAAACAAATTGAGGCTTATCTATCTTTTAAAGTTAATTGACTGCAATAATTTTTTTCCATTGCCTTATAGTAAGTTCAATCAACAGGTCGAAGTCACTGGTTAAATAACCAAAAAAGTACTGTGATTCCCACCCACCCCTTCTAACTTCTGTTCATAGGGTAGCTTAAAGAACAACATGTTAGAATATGAATCTTAATGTTATACAAAGAGCACATTTTTTTATCTTAGCCACAGTCATATAATTATTCCTGATACAACAGTCCTCTAGCCAGTATGTTTTTCAATACTAAGCTGTTAGTGTCAGATGAAATCCACAGAAAACAAATATATGTCTTCTGATATTTTCATTACAATTCCATTTTTTTAAAAAAAGAATGGGCTCTGTAAAGGAATTCAAATTTTTTTCTTTTTTAGAAAGATATTATAATCAGTGCCCGCAATTCTTCTCAGCAATAATAAAGGATGTAAGTACACATGTGCACTCATGCTCTGACTCTTTCTCTCTATGTCTGTCTCTCTCTGTCTCTCTCTATATATTTTTGTCTCTCTGTTTCTCTATCTCTGTGTCTCTGTGTCTCTCTCTGTCTCTGTCTCTGTATCTCTCTCACACATAGACACACATACACTCACATATTCACACCTCTTGGTTCCAGATTATCTGTCCTAACTTTTCAGTAATAAATTAGAAAAGCTATGTAACCCACCAGTGTCTCAGTATCTTCATCTATTAAATGAGTTTGATAATATCAGCCTCAAATAATTATTTTGTGAAGGCAAATTAAAGTAACATATATTAGTGTTATGTGATGTTAGTTTGGTATTGCAATCAGATAGGACTGTTTCATTTTGGAAGCTTAAAACTTTAAACATATTTTGCTTCAGTTTTTCATTGTTGTGGTGTTTTGTTTTATACTAGCCATACATTTTGCCTTATGTGAAAGGCACTTGTTCTTTGATGTATGACAAGGCAGCATGATGTTGTGGAATAAGGTCTGAAATTAGACTGAAAAGTCTTCTTACCTCTACTGCTGATTATCTAGCTTTTGATAACTTTAGAAAAAATCATTTTTTTCTTTCTATACATTCAGCTTTCTTAGTTTGCTAATCCCTAAGATCAATTTTAGTTCTCCAATTTTATGTACCTCAGCACTGTGCTAAGTAAATCTGGGAAGCTCTAAATGATGTTGGATGTTTCTGCTAGTTCTTTTTATACCTCCCTAGCATAAGATAGCTACTATTATGATTGCTTTTTAATACACTAATTGAAAAGATATCTAAATCCATTTGAATTATTATTTCCCCCCTCTAAGTATCTGTCAGGGAAAATAATTCAAATATGATAAAAGAGCATTGAAATCAAATGAAGGGCCAGGCATGGAGGAGACTATAACACAGTAGAGGTTTAAAGGTGAAAAAGGAAATGCTTCTGGTTATTTTGAACTTTCACATATAAATGAATAAATCAATTTTGTTACTTTTCCTATTTTATATTTTCTTCAGCTACAAATGGGTCAGTTCCAAAATGCTTTGCTAGAAACCACTTCTAAGTAGTAGGATGTTGTGTTACAAATCTGAGGTTTTCACTGATACCATTTTCTTTTCATTTCCCCTTGAGCATTTCTCTTAGCCTCTCATAGAGTGAGATAATTTCCAGATTTTAAATGGAATATAGGATTTTTTTTATGCTTGAAGTTTAAAAGTAAAACTAGGAGACTGAAGTTTTGATCACAGTAGTTAGGGGAAGGGTTGTAATACAGTAAAACATTTATAATTTATTAAATTTTCCTTTTACTTGTTATTTGACTACACAGATGCTAAACTAAGAGATTATTAATTAAGAAAATTCAATAGGCTAAGATGGAGATCTTTTAATTTTTTCTGGTCACGTGATTATATCTCCATTTTCACTTCTCCCTTAATGTACACTCCAATAATATCAGCTTTGATAACCATTAGATATTAATCTCTTTCTTTTCTATCCATAATTACAGCAGTTAGTCATAAGCATTGCCAGCAGTGAGATTTATATAGTTGTGTACATAATTTCTCACAATGAAGTGTCTTCAATTTCATGTAATTAGTATTTCTTTTTAATTAATGCAGCTATTATTGCTGGTGAAAATAACTTCTTTAAGTAACAGTGCTATTTATTTTTATATACAGGTTAAAATTTCAACATTGCTACTTGTCTACTTTCTAAGTAGTTCACCTAAGAAAACTTAACCATAAGAAAAGAGAGGTCCATTTATTACAACTTCATTATAAAACTATTTTCTATAGAATATGATTCCACATAATGATATTTGTCATGAGTTCTGTCCTATGAATTTTATTTACTGAATTAAAAAAATAAGTAGTTTTAAGTTTGTATCAACTATAATGCAATTTCCAGAGTGTGGGTACTGAGAACAGCATAAAAACTCCAAAATATTTTAAATTAATACCTTTTATCTGTGATTCTTTTCCAAATAGAGCAGCAAGAAATGTTATCTACATTAATACAGAGAAATAGCTATTTGAAAATAGCATTGAGAATTTCAGTTTAGTAATTGTATAATAATTTGCTCTAGGAAATTACATTCCTTGCCAAATACTCCCAAAAAGGTCAATGTTACCAATAATTTGTATTCTGAACTGAATATGACTTGTATTATTATATCAACTAACCATATTTTCATACAGTGGCCAACACAAAATTTGAACAGTAAATTTTGAAATACTAAGGTACTTTAATAACGTATTAGTTTTCCCCCTTAATTGTTTTCAACAATTTCTATTGAATTCTATCATTTTCCTTTTTTAATTAAAACAACATTTCTGAAACACTTGAAAAACAGGCATTTAAGGAAGTTCTGGAGAAATGGATAGGGATTCAGTTGCTAACAAGGGGACATGAATCAAGTTAAAGAAGGTGGTTTATTCTATGTTGAAATGAATTGTTTATCTGATATAAACTCAAGGATTGATTGGGGAAAATTAAAATGTAATTGGAAGTTCATAATTCTTATTAGTTATCATTCTCTACAGATTTAAATAGATAGTAATATAAGTTCAAATTACATATCTTTTTAAAAAGATATACAACTCATAATATGGGGTTGGTATGAAGGGAGAATATCTCAACATTTCATTATCAGGAAATCAGTTGGATAAATTCTATGAATTGGTATTTTAATTTTCCCCAATCAATCCTTGAGTTTATATCAGATAACAGTTTTCATGCTCTTTGTAGTGTATCACTTGAAACATATTAAGAAGTAATGCTAAAATACTGTTAAGATGGAAAATGCTTGTTAATGAAATTTAAAATTGGATAATCTTAGATTTTTAATAATTAAATAGGATAGAAATTTAGCTTCTCTTTTTAACATTTAAAACGAAGACTATTGAGACTTGTTCTTTTTTATAAACTACTTCTTTCAATGTGGTTATCAGTTCCAACAATTTCCTATCAGTCTTTTATTTATTTTTTATTAATTAACTTGCATTTATTTTATTTCCCTTCATTTTATTTTCTAAAAATAAATTGTATTTGTAAAATTAATTTTTACCTCCCCTCATTCTACATTAATAAAAAGTAATAAAATTTAGCAGATATGCATAGTCACGAAAAACAAATTTCTTTTGCTTTTATAAGTAAGTCTGTGCATTTCTTTTCAGTATATATTTGATTTTTTCAGTCATATGAAGCCTTCCATGTAGGTCACTTCTTGAGAAGATGAATCTCAGCCGACTCTTAAACAATACTAAATCCAAAACTCATAGATTTGTCTGTCAATTAATATATCTGATATTCAACTTTCAATCCAAAGAAATTGAGGGGTTTTTTTGGTCCAAAGTTTTAGCTATCAATAAACTATATTTGTGTGAGTGTAACACTGAACTGGGTGTAAAGACCTGTAAACTCTATCCTTGGCTCTGCCACTAAAAACCTGACTATATTGGGAACAATCATTTTTCCCTGGGTTTTACTGTTTTCTTCATTAATGTGAAGTGGTTGGATAAGGTAATATCTGAGACTGAGGTCTCTTCTAGCACTAAAATTTTTTGATTCTAAATTGGTTTTGGTCATTCTTCATTAGATAGTGTTCTCAATGAAAGAGCTATTCACTGAAATCAAAAGGCTACAAATAAAAACCATGTATTTAAAATCTGATTCATTCCATAAGATTGGATGTTTTTCTACAGCATGTTCTATTAGCATTTTCATCAGTAGAGTATGGTTTGCTAGAAAAAAAATATAAAAAAGTTGATATCATGAATCCTTGTGGAAGCTGAATGTTTTATGAAAACGACCAGCCATTTGAACTATATAATTACAGATGTTGGAAAATGCAACAATATCATCAAAAAATTCAAGTAAAATTCATATTTTAAATCTTTCTGCATGCTGGAAGGAAATAATTAACTAGGAAAATGCTCATCATCCTTTAGTACTAGCAACCAACAAGTGTAAACCGTAGTGTAAGCATTTGGGACCATGGTCATCATGGAAGTTCCTGATCTTAAGCAACTCATAGAGCCTTTTCTAAGTATGTATTACTAAAACTCACTCTTCAGTATTAGGTAGAATCCAGTAGGCATCTCTAAGGTTGTTTAATGCTCCTGATTTATATAGGAACAACTTTTTAGAAATCTTCTCCAATTTTCACTATTTTCATGGGCAAAATAATAATTTCTAAGAAAGCCTAATTTTGAAAGAACTTAAATAAGAACTATAATTACTGAGCATTAAGTTTTGGTAAATATATCTTGTGTGAATACTATATAGGAGCAACAAAACATTATGCACATAGTTTATACATGTGTGCAGATAAAGAAGTACACATATGTAGGCCCCTGTTTTATTTTTGCCAAAGATGTTAGACATTAATTTATTAATATCTTATATTTATTAATACTTTACAATAGCATGTATGGGGATTGTTATCCCTTTTCTCTACAGTTAATTGGGAGATAGCTATAGGCCTTGTAGTCACAACTACTTATTTTCTGCATTTCATAGGGATCCTAGAATTTTACAGCTAGAAGGTATGTTAAAGATCATCTAGTCCAATGACCTCATTTTGTAAATGAGGAAACCTCAAAGTAAGGGCATGATTTGATAACTTACTCACTGATATGCAGGAAATTAGAAGTATAGTTTTAGGAGGAAAAAGCAAATTTAAAATATAATTTGAATTTATTTAGCCATTTAAATTTACTTAATAGATTGTTTCTATATTGTCACTATATTTGACTCAATTTTAGTAATGTCTACTCATCAATATACTTAATATTAAAATTGTTTTTGCTGCCTGGAATACAATAAGAATCTAAGCTTGAGAATAGGGAGTATTTAAATGTTTACAAATACAAATTTACAATTTTACAAATACATACTTTGTATTTGTATACCTAATGACTAGCACAATGCTTGGCACATAGTAGGTGGGCAATCAATACTTGTTCATTATTTGATTGCTAATCCATTCTTTTCATTTCATTTCCTTCTTTACGGTCTCAGGAAACCAGAATTTGATACCAGTCATCATCCAAAGCAACCAGGGAAACCTCCAGATCCTGGGCGTCCTGGACAACCCACTCTCAGTAAAAGTAGAACAACAGACACTTTGAGAACAGAGCAGAAATCCCCTGGAAGGAGTCCTTCTACTACTAGTCTGAGAGAATCTAAATCTAGAACGGATTTTAAAGAAGAACAAAAGTCAAGCATGATGCCTAGCTTCCTTACAGAATCCAACCCTTTAAGTGCTGTCTCCTCTGTTGTTAATAAATTTAACCCTTTTGATTTGATATCAGATTCTGATGTATCCCAGGAAGAAACCACTAAGCGACAAAAAGCTGCTCAGAAGGAACAGGTGAAATCAGAAGGAATCACAAAGCCCACATCTCAACAGCAGTCCCCCAAACCAATTACAAAGCAGCAAGGGCCTCCCAAAGTTACATCTCAGCAAGCTGGTACTACCAAATCAATACCTCCTCAACAACCTGGAAAAATTAAACCTCAGCCTCCCGGGACAGGAAAGCCAACTCAAGCTTTAGGGCCTTCAGAGGAAGTTTTACAATCAGAACAAGGAAAACTCCCACTTCAGCAAAGAGGTCCAACCAAATCTCAATCAGACCCTTCAAAATCAGATCCTGCTAAATCTGCATCACAAGGCCCATCCAAAATATTTTCCCAGCAACCAGGGTCTACAAAATCACCTGTCCAGCAGCCAGAACCCACAAAACCACCTGTTCAACAGGCAGGCCCCACAAAACCACCTGTTCAGCAATCAGGCCTCACAAAACAACTCCCTCAGCATCTTGGAACAACAAAACCTCCCACTCAGCAACCAGGGCCCATGAAACCACCCACTCAGCAGAATGGGGCTTCAAAGTCCCCTACTCAGCAGCCAGGGACCACAAAATCATCCACCCAGCAACCTGGGCCTTCAAAGACCCCCACCCAGCAGCCAGGGACCATGAAACCTCCTACCCAACAGTTGGGATCCTCAAAACCCCCTTCTCAACAGCCAGGATCAACTAAACCTCTTGGTCAGCAGACTACAAAACCATCAAGCCAACAACCAGAGCTTGGAAAACCTTTGCAATCACAATCAACTTCATCCCCATCTGCAGCACTGACTTCAGCACAGGCTCTCCTTAAAACCTTTTGTCCTCTTTGCACTACGACGGAACTTCTGCTCCACACTCCCGAAAAGGCCAATTATAATACTTGCACTCAGTGTCAAACTACTGTCTGTAGCCTGTGTGGTTTCAGTCCTCCACAAATAACAGAGGTCAGTACATTTATTGTAATCTTCCTTTATAAAGTAAGGGAACCTGGATGATCCCTGCCTTTATCATTAAATAGTATTAGTCAAAATAATCTCATGGTTTTGATGTCATGTCACTGTTTATTAAATACAGAACACAGAAATGGGAAGGATATTAGATAATGTCTAACTCAAATCCATCATTTTACACATGGAGGAAAATGAGTCCCTTGTAAGTTAAGTGACTTCCTTTAGTCTATTTATATATAGGTAGTGTGTAGCAGATTTGAGATTTGAATAGAGACCAATATCTAAAAATCCATTACTCTCTTTTCTACCCCTCTCTTGCTAGCATATCTTTTTATCTATCTGACATTTGTCATGAAATGGTGCATAGTTCTAAAACACTTTAGTGTGAACTATATTCTCAGCATTATTGGCATCATTTCTTACTTTTTTTGCCTGAGGAGCTCTATGATTTTCAGGCAGTTTGACAGTTGATTTTGTATCACCAATCGCCAAGCATTTATTGCGTACTATATCTACTATGTATCTAGCACCATGCTGAGTGTTATGTCCTTCTGCGTAAAAGTGAAATGTTATTTTAGTAGGTGACCAGAGGAGAAACATGATACATGGTAAAACCATGTGGCAAGCCATGATGACATGGCAAATTGTGAAGGTTGCAGTAGTGATGGTATTCTAATTAGATAAAAGAGGGATATACTGACTTAGAGTGGAAATATGGGGATCTGAGGTCCAGATGGTGGACAAGACCTGGTTTATTTTCCACAGTGAATGGAATATCCCTGAAGTAAGACAATGAAATTGCCTAGTCAGGCTAGAGAACAGCTGGTAAGTGGGAAGACAGTGCATTTTGGCCTTGGAAACCAAGTAAGGAACAGACAGCAGAGTGGATAAGACTGAACTAATGTACATTTTAATTTAAAGCATTATACCATTTAAATATGCCCCAGAGAGAAGGCTTTGGCACTATGGTGATAATGAATAAAAATCAGTATTACTAAACGTTATTGTTACTAATGACAAGTATTATTTACATTAGTGATTATAATTATTATAGTTAATAGTGATAATGTGTATTCAAAAGGTGTTCCCCTAATCTGTTATAGTCTCACTAGTATAATATAATATATCTGACAATTATCCATGCTGTTGTATCTTTATACTAATTACTAATAATAAATGGCATTTACGTAGTGTTTTAATGTTTATGAAGTATATTTCCCTCAAAATATTCCAGTAAGATAAATGGTACATGGTTTATTGTACCCATTTTACAAGAAGATGGCGTCTCAGAGAGATAAAATGGTATGCCCATTTTCACAGTTTGATTGTATTAGAACAAGATTTCCTATCACTTAATCCATTGATTTTTCCATCATGCATATATTATTCAATTAATATACTTTGGAACTTGGGACCTACCTCATGTTGGTCCAGAGATAAAGAGAAATGAGGCATTTCCTAATTTTTAAATTTAAATTTTTTTAAATTTTCTTATTTTAAGAAGCTTGTGATTATAGGATACTAGGATTTATTAAAGTGTTTACAGATTATTTAGTTAAGGGCCTCAGTTTTATGGATTAGGAGACTGAGACATTAATAGTTGAATTTGGCCAAGGTCACATAGGTGGCAAATAAAATAGATAAGATTTCATGCTAGGACTCTAATTGAAAAGATAAGATTGTGAATAACTACATGTTATGTCATAGATCTTGTTCACTACAAAGAGCTTCCAATGGAGTCAGTTTCCTCTTAAAAATTATTGGAAAATTATTCCCTTTGGTCTAGAGGCTCTTGCTTTTCTTTAAGCTTTGCTGACATTTTACACTTGGTGTAAAGTCCTGAGCATGTTGACTAAAGATTAGATCTGCCATAGCCAATTCATAATTACTTTTCTCTCTTGAAACCTTGTTGCCTGTTTTTGAAACTTATTTTCCTTCTCACTTCTTATCCTTGAATATATTCTCTAGAACCTCAGATATGTTTTGTAGAATTTACAACAAGATAAGTATTGGTTATAGAGTTTCTATAAATAAGGCTATAGGTAATGAAGTTTATTAAGTGAAAACTTCCTAGTATAGAGTGGATCTCACTTAATTCATTAAGATATTCTCTTTGTTCTCTGGAATTAATCTAACAATTCTCTGGACCTGGAATCTATTGCCCATCATACTGTTGCTGATCTGATGCATTTGGCATCTTTTTTTATCACCAAATTTCCTTCTGAATGGCATGAATCTTAGTATATGTGGGTGCTCATTCATCTGTTGTAGAATAACTCCTAGTCTATCAGGTTACTTCCTGATTTCTGGTACAATTTTTGTTATTTCATTGGTACTCTGACTGATACACATACAATCCATCTTGTCTCATTTTAGGAAGCCTTTAACAATATTTTCAATAAATTTTCCATTGGGAGTCAGTACTGTATATATGCTAGAGGGTTTTTCTTGATCCCTTAATATCACATAAGTATTTGTAGATCAAATGAGTAGGTCACTAGTCATCTCCTGCTCTCAGCACAAGATTGTCCCACCTTAGGTTATGGTCATTCTTTCCCTTTATATGGCTTCCTTCATGCAAATCATCCCTGAGAAAAATGCTTAGCACATTTACCTTCATTGCCTTCTTAATGAACCCATATTTTAATTATTTAGTTATTATCATATGCAAAAATGTATGATTTCATAACTTTGCCAAAACTATGGTTTTTAAAAGATGTCTTGGTTTCAGGGAGAAATATGTGCTTTTTGAAAGGGCCACACAATTTCTCATTTTCAATTTTGTTTATTCTCTTTCTCTTCAAGTCTGGACCTATATCATTGTCCTTTTAGCAGTGACTGCCTAAAATATAGGTATTAATGTTCTAGTTTAGATAATGTATCAATCATGTATATCATGGTATCAAAAATAGGCACTTTTTCATTCACTTGTTTTTCCTGGTACTTTAGTCTGAACTTTTTTGAGAATCTCATTCAGAAATCTTTGTAATATCCTAGAACTTGCTGCAGTCTACAGAATATTATTTACAAACAGCATCTGGGAAACTTAATCATATGTGGGAAAGCTCTCATCCCTTTGGATTCTGCTGTACCTTTTCCAGCTTTGGTGAAACTGTTTTTCACTGGCTTATGCCCTATTTATCTTAAAAATTGGATCCATGATTATTGAGAAATATTATCTTTGAGGTGTCTCTCAAAAATCCTGTATAATCTCAAAAGATGCATTGGAGGCACATTTGAGAGGAACCTTTAAAGCTTCATTTTTCTCTATAAAACCAGATTTAAATAACAAATGTTGAGAAATTATATTCTTTGAGGTATTAAGTAGATTATGTGATTGTAAATCTGTAGTTTACTTTAAAGATTTATTTGAAAAAAATCTCATTAAGTGTGTGCTTAGAACATATGTAGATTATACTTATTAAGATTTTTTTTGGTAATTTAGGTATTACATAGGCAAGTTGTTACTTGTGTCTTCTGCATTAACTTTTTTCTTTTTTCATTATAATGTTTTTTTAAATTTTTCTAATAATAGTGGTTTTTACTTCTTTCAAATATTTTGAGAGGCATTTTCCTTTTCTTTTGTAATTAATTAGGAATATTTTTCCATGGTTACGTTTTTCATGTTCTTTCCCTCCACTCTTTCTTCCCCCATTCTGAAACTGACAAGTAATTCCACTTGGTTATACATATATTATTGCTCAAAACCTATTTCCATATTATTAATATTTATAATAGAGTGATCATTTAAAGTCAAAATACCCAATCATGTACCCATCAAACTATGTGATCAATCAAATGTTTTTCTTATGCATTTCTACTCCCACAGTTCTTTCTCTGAATGTGGATAGCATTCTTTCTCCTAGATCCATCAGGATTGTCCTATATTATTGCATTGCTACTAGTAATGAAGTCTGTTACATTCGATGTGCCATATAGTATCAATCTCTGTGTACAATGTTTTCCTGGTTCTGCTCCTTTCACTCTGCATCAATTCCTGGAGGTCTTTCCAGTTCACTTGATGTGAAGGGGGTTAAGGTGAAATGTGTCTAGGAAGACTGGTAAGACAAATTGAAGGAGCATCTGGGTAGCTCAGTGGATTGAGAGTCAGGCCTAGAGACTGGAGGTCCTAGGTTCAAAGCTGGCCTCAGACACTTCCCAGCTGTGTGACCCTGGGCAAGTCACTTGAACCCCATTGCCCACTCTTACCACTCTTCCACCAAGGAGCCAATACACAGAAGTTAAGGGTTTAAAAAAAAGACAAATTGGAAAAAGCTTTAAAGGTTGAAAAAAAGTTTTTTCCCCCTTAGAGGTAAGAGGACCACTTATGTTTCTTAAGCAGAAAAGTGGCATGGTTAAGATCTGCTTTTAGAATGTCAATTTGGCAGCTCTGTTGAGGATTGATTAGAAAGGACAGAGACTTCAAGCAGGAAGACTTATTAGGAGGCTACTGCATATTTCTAGATGAAAGGAAGACTTGATCTAGAGTATTGTCTATGTGATTAGAGGAAAGGGATGAAGTGAGATATGGTGGAAGCAGAATTGTCAATACTCAGTAACTGATAGAGGAGTATATATTGTTGGGAAAGCATTTGTTCAATTGCACTTGACTTTTCATGACCTCATCTGGGGTTTTCTTAGAAAAGATCAATGGAATGGTTTTCTATTTCCTTTTCCAGCTCATTTTACAGATCAGGAAACCGAGGTAAACTGGATTAAGTGACTTGCCCAGGATCACACAACTAGCAACTGTCTGGCCAGATTTGGACTCAGAAATAGGAATCTTCCTGACTCCAGAACTGGTACTCTCTCTTTTGGACCACCTAGATGTCTCAATTGAGGGCTGATGTTGAATGAAAGTTAGGCATGATTGTATGGTTTTTAAACCTTAGTGATAGGAAGAAACATGATGCTTTTAACATAATTATAGAGGTGAGGAAGAAGTCAAGGGTCTTGAGGAAAGTATAAGGAATCCAGTTTGACAACTATAATATTTTTCAGATATCTATGGCATATCTATTTGGATATGTGCCAGCGACAGAATTATGGGACCAGAGTTCAAAAGATATTTCTTTCAAGGTCATTTACTTCAAGATCATTATTAATTCAGTAGCGGCTGATATCACCAATAGAGACGATATAGAGAAAAATAGACAGTCCAGTACAGAGTCCTGGAGTATATCCACATATAGAAAGGGACATATAGGATGATGATACAACAATTAACTCTGAAAATAAGCAACCATGTAAGTCTGGGTGTGTCATCAAAGGAAACCAGGAGAGTACCCTATGAAACAGTAATGTCACCAAAACCCAGATAGGAGAAGGCATCTTCATCAGTATAAAATGCTATAGAAAATCAAGTAGGATGAAAACTGAGACAAAACTATTATATTTATTTCATGGGTAATCTGACAGAAACAGTTTCTTTTGAGTGATTGATGAAGTCAGAAGCCAGTTAAGAGGGGGGTTGAGAAGTAAATGGAATGTGAGAAAGTTCAAGCTACAAATGGGGACAGGAATTATTTTAGAGGTAACCTGGCATAGTCATTAGAAAACTGGTTTCAGAGTCAGAAAAAAAACTTTGGTTAAAGTCCTGCCTCTATATCATACACTTGCTATGTGACACTGGGCAATTTATCTAAACTCTAAGTACGCTCTAGTTCATTGGCAAAGATTCTAAAATACCAAGACTGACAATTAATAAAGCTGACCTTCATTACAAGAGAGTTTCCAAACTGATAATTATTTATACCCATGAAATACCAGGGCTGCAACCCACCTCCCCCTTATGTCACATGGTGACATTTGGACATTTTGAAAATCAGTCCTTCAACATCTTTAAAACTTTTTCTTCCAGCATAGTCCTCTGTCTGTACTTGCTCTGGGTAAGCAGTTCTTGTTCTTATTTCTGTTAGTATAATTAACATTTTATTGGAAAGAATATTTTTAGAATCTAAATCTGGTGGCTTTATTCTCAGTTGTGGAGAAAATTGTGACAGAAATATTGATAGTTATGTTCTATTGTTTCAGTGTTTTCCTTTTAGTTTTATCTTTAAGTACTCTTGAAATGATCAAATCATTATTTTTCCAATCATTATTGTTCTACCCTCTATTATTAGATGCTACTGCTCATCATGTTACACTGATTCCCTCCAGAAAATTATATTTTATATGTTGGTATAATTTTAAATAATAATAAAATTCTGACACTTTTCAAGAAGACAGGCAATATGACATAGGTTATACATGTGCTATAGTGCAATATATATTTCCATGTTTGTCATGTTGTGAAAGAAGGCCTATATCACTTATGAAAGAAAAAAAATCATAAAGGAGATAAGGTGAAAAATCCTATGCTTCAACCTGCAATTCAGACTCCATCAGATCCTCCTGTGGTGGTGCAGAGCTTTTTTCTCATCACTAGTTTCTTGGAGTCAATTGACTTGGATCTTTAGATTGCTGATAATAGTTAAGTTATTCACAGTTGATCATCACCCTCTATAAAAATTTGAAAATTAGTTCATATTCCAAACTAGTTTTGCCTGACATTTATTTCTACTTAGCAAGAAAATCAAATTATTTTCACTATTTTTTAAACTTCAGAGGAAATATTGAAGAAATGTGGCCATTTCTGCTCTTTTATTCATTTCCCATTTTTAGCAGCCATAATTAAGTATTATAATTTAGTTAATTTTAATCATAATTCATATATTGTCATGTTTATTCTAATAACCTCTGATCCAGTAACCCAGTTGTCTGGTTATACTATACATAGGAGATTTGGACACCGATAATAATGTTTTTCATGTGTATTTCAATGTAATCAATTTCATGGTTTAAAATATTATTTGGTATTTCCTTTGTTTATCAATTTCTGACTCTCATATTAAAGAAAGCATTGATCATATAAAGCTGTGAACCTCCTGAGTAGATTATAAGCATTTAGTCTTTTTTGTTTCTCAACCATTAGCCACATAAATTCTAATTAGCCAAGCTTTATAATTTTAAGCCCACTGAGACAGGTTTATGTGTATGCATGTTATAGAAAAAATGTTATAAAGAATGCTCAGAATGGAACAAAGAGATCAAAAACTGAATTCCTTGTGATAGTTGCCTGTTTTCTGATTTTCATCCTTGGGTCCCCAGCACAGAGCACAGTTTCATTGTTTTTGTCTTTTCAGTCATGTCTGACTCTTTGTGACCCTATTTAAGGGCATTGCCATTATTGGCAATGGCATTGGAGTGGCCATTTTCTTCTCCAACTCATTTTGTAGATGAAGAAACTAAGGCCAAGAGAGTTAAGTGATTTGCCCAGGATCACAAACTAAGTGTGTTAGGCTGCATTTTAATTCCTGTCTTCCTGCCTCTAGGTCTGAAACAGTATCTACTGTGTCACCTAGCTACACCTTTTATATGTAGTAGGTTCTTACAAAATGTTTATTGAATTAAGTTGAATGGCAAGTTGGAAGGAAGGTTCAGTGATATAAAACTAGCCCTAGAAGAGACTTTAGAAATTATTTTATAGAAAATGAAAATGAGACCTGGAGAAGTTCAGAAACTTGACTAAGGTCAGAATAAGTAAATCTTATAGCCTTACATAAACCCAGATCTATTCAATACAAATTAAATTTTTTTCTGCTCTTATCATACTGATAATTTGGGGCCAGATTGGGGAGACCTTAATTTTGTTTTTAATGACATTTGAACTTTATTTCAATGGGTTTAGAATTACCTATATATTACTTTACTATTGATGACACAATTATCCTTCTTTAATTCTTAATCCATTGAAATCTAAATTCTCATTCCTCTACTCTATTGAAATTGTGGCAAAGATTATACAAGATTTGCTGCTAATTTCAGTGGCCTTTTCCAGTTAATATTCTTCTCAACCTTTGTAGTATTTGACATTGTTGATAACTCCTTCCTTCTAGACCAGTGGTTCCCAAATTTTTTGGCCTACCGCCCCCTTTCCAGAAAAAATATTACTTAGCCCCTTGGAAATTATTTTTTAAATTTTAATATCAATTAATAGGAAAGATAAATGCACCTGTGGCCATCACCGTCCCCCTGGATCACTGCAGCACTCACTACCGCCTACTTTGGGAATCACTGCTCTAGATATTCTCTCATCATTTTGTATTATATTGTTGCTCTCTTTAATTATTCTTTCTTAGTCTCATTTGCTGCTTCATCACTTTTCTGAATTACCTTCTCTCTATGTTTTCTCTTTTGGTGATTTCTTCTATTTCCATGGTTTCACTTATTCTTTCAAGTAACTCACACATATATTTAGAACCTTAATCTGACTGTGAATATCCAATCCTGAATCTCCAAATTTCTGCAATCTCTCTCTTTAATGGTTTGAGATGCTGATAAAATAATTTCTAAGGTTGAATTCATCATATGTATCTCAAACTTGCCCATCTTCCAAACTTCTGGTTTCTATTCTGAACATTCCCATCCACTTACACATCCAGCTCTATAAACTTGCCATCATCCTTGAGTCTTTCACCCTTCTCCTCTACACACTCCTAATCAATTAGCTGTTAAATCTACCTCCTCTGCATTTCACACTTCTCTTCATAGGATCATATGAAAAATAGATTAAGAGCCTGAAGAGACTGTGGAGCTTGTCTAGTTTAATCCTTTAATTCTATAGACCAAGAACTTAGACCCAGAGAAGGGAGGGAAAGGAGGGAATAAGAATTTATATAGTGTACATAGTGCATATTATGTATTAAGCACTGAGTTGTGCTGTATGTGTTTAATAAAATATTTTATTTCATCCTGTGATGAAAAATATAGTTCATATTTGTTGATGTTCATCACATAGTTCATCACAACTATGTAAAATAGGAATTATTAGTATCTCCATGTTATAGCTATTGATTCTCAGGCAGAAAGAAGTTAAGTGAGTTGTGCAGGTTACATTGCAAGTAAATGCCAGAAGCCAAATTTGAACTTGATTCTTCCTGACTGCAGGCTCACTGTATTACCTAGCTGCCTTTGGTCAATGATTTACTGAATGTCACACATATAATAAATAGTAGGGCTGGAATTCAAATCCTTTGATGCCAAATAAAGTGCTCTTTCCACTGGCTTATCCTTCTCTCCACATTCATGGCCAATTTACTAATTTTCTTTGCCTGTAGACCCTACTATTTCTAATTATTTTTTTACCATTGTCATTCTTCTTAATGTACAGATTTGATTTTATTCAAAATCTTTCACTGGATCCCTATTGTCTTAGGATAAAATACAGACTATTTAGTTTGCCTTTCCACAATTGACTCCAATCAACCATTTCTGACTTGTTTTATTCTATTTCCCTTCCTGTACTCTATAATATAATGAAAATTTTCTGAGTTCCATTTAATCTCCAACTTCCACGTAACTTCACAAGCCATTCTCCATATCTTCAATCTACACTTTTTTTCTAACTTTGAGCTTTGGATCAGGTATAATATACTTTTTGAATATTTCTCTGCTCATGTTAATATTGTCTTCAATCTGAAAGTTTTCTGGTACATTATATGTGATCTGTCCAAGCTTTGTAACCCCTGCTATAAAGAAGATCACTTTTTGTCTTTGTATTATTAGGACCTAGTGCAATATTTTTTACCGAGTATACACTTTATACTTGTTTCAGAGAAGCAGTATGACTTGCTGGATAATGATTTCCCTTCAAAGTCAGGATCACCTGGGTTCAAGTCCTATTTTTTATAGAGTTATTATAAGGCCTTGGGAAATTTACTTAACTTTTCAATGTTATTGTTGTTCAGTCATTTTCAGTCATGTTTGACTCTTTGTGGCCCTTTCTGGCGTTTTCTTGGCAAAGATACTAGAGTGGATTGCCATTTTCTTCTTTATTATCTATTTGTTATCTATTATGAACCTCTCATTGGAGTGCCTAAACTTTGTTAACTATATATAATTTTTATATGAAGCCAAATAAAAAGGTCAAGGTCCTTTTGTTTTAAACCTTTGAAACCCATTAGATCAAAATGGTCAAATTTGATACATTTTGATGGTGATCTATTTGGGCAATTAAATTTGGCACCCTGATGACAATAATGAAAACAAATCTGCCTTCCCTTTTCTATAGCATACATTTAAAGTCACTGGGTCAAGGGATACTAAATCATGGATGAGAACAAATGATATTTTAATTTTAACCTATTTTATATCCTGCTGGATCTAGTACTGAATAGTGGGAGTAATGGGCATGGAAATTTTGAGTTAAAGTCTTCATAGGTAGTCAGTGTAAGGAGATAATGATGGGTCCTTAAATGTAAATTGTCAGGGGTCAATATTCTAGAAATTCTAGAAAATAGGAAGAGGGAGAAGTTTGTCTGAAACTTCAGATATGGAATTAGGACCATAATTGCATGTAACTGGAGTTAGAAGTTATCTCAGATGTCCTTTAGTCCACCACCTCCTTCATTTTTCAGAAGATGAAATGAAGCCTAGATATTTTAAGTGATTTGCCCAAGGCCTCACAGTGGTAGGTCTAGGTTCAAAACAAGAGATTCAACCAGTGAGCTTAATGAGTTCCAAAGAATGTAGAAAATTCATTGGACAGAGTCCTTGCTGTGGAGCAAGCAAGCATTTTGTTTAAGGGATGTTTAGAATTATCTTTTTTTTTTTTTTAATTTGCTAGCCTATCAAGGGCAAATAGATTCCATTTGGTTCCAATAAAATCTGCTTTTCTAGCTTAATCTCACATATCAACTTTTCTATTGTGTCATCCTCCAACCTTCCTACTTTCCTCCTTTCATCACCCCTACACACTGTCAATCCTCTCTCTCACCCCAACTCCTAGAAATTTATGATTCTGATACATGAGATGATCAGATTAATAATAGTTTTAAACAAATCTTTCCCTATACCTATAATTCTCTTCCTTTTTCTATTCCCCACTGACAAAATTGAATGGTACTTTCACCATGTACCATGCTTTGACAACCAGTAAAAATGATCCTTTCCTCCTTGTGAGACATCAGAGCTCCCTATTCTTTCCTTTCTTATGTGCATATTATGTATTCATTTGTTGCAGTTATTTGAAACAATTTCATCTCCTGAGACCCCTGCTAGATTGTAATCTCCTTTCAGGGTAGCCAAAACATCTTCTTTATTCATGTTTTCTTTCGTACTTAACATAGTGAATCTTTCAAATACAAAATATTGAATGAATATTTATTGAATGAATTCATAATTTTATAACATTTTAACTTATCATCTTGACTAAGACTCATTTAATTGTTCCTCAATATAATTTATATCCTGAATAAATAATTTTTGATTAATGTATCTACACATCCAAGAAATATATTGCTTCACCTTTAGTTTTTTTACATGACAGTTAAATATTTTATATTTCTTTTGAAATGGTCCACTTTAAAAAGCTATATTAACCTGATATAATAATATGGCATATATATATTATTGTTATTGTTTTGTTCAGTCAGTTCAGTTACATATAATTGCTCATGATTTGGGGTTTTCTTGGCAAAGATAGAACACTGGTTTACCATTTTCTTCTTCAGCCCATTTTATTGATAAAGAAACTGCAACAAGCAGGATTATATGATTTTTGTAAGGCCATACAGTATGTAAGTATCTGAGGCTGGATTTGAACTCAGGTATTCCTGACTCCAGGCCCAGTGCTCTATCTATTGTGCTATCTAACTGCCTGTGTTTTATATATGGTATTATTAATTCATTATATTAAGAACAAAAATTCTTTTATGCAAGCACATATCCATACTTAATAAATTCATCGTAGAATGAGGAAACTCAACATAGTTATGAGTTATTTTCTTCTTTCACTTAAAATCTCTTAAAACACACGTTCAAATTGTATCCTACCCTTATTGCTAAATCAACATTTAAGGCAAAGGTGAACTTCCATTTATTATCATTTCAAACCGGTGGAAGATAAAAGTAGAGGAGGAATCTTAGTTATTCCCATTATGGCCCAAATGGAAAAAAAAATCAAATAGATCACTTGGTTGTTGTCCATTTTTTTGTATTTTTTTCCCCAAGAAAAGAATCTTGTTAGTTCCTTCTCTCAACCACCCCTATCTTCTGAAACATATTTGCATTAAATAGGGGACTTAGTTCTGAATTCATAGCCTTGAAATTTGTCCCCTCCTTCTATCAAATAGTAACTTTATCTCCTTTGGCAACTAACGTAAGCTTCATGAGCCTTAGTTTTCTCATTCAAAAAATGGGGATACTACCATAAAAATCAAATGAATTAATGTATATTAAGTATTTTGCAAACTATAAAGACTAGGTAATTATGAGCTGTTTAAAAATCAGATTCAGTGAGGGAAAATAAGTTTAAATTTTACTGTTTTCAAAATCTTTTGAGAGGTATATATTAGAAATACATACTTAGAATTAGATAATACAGAATTAGAAAGATATTTTTAGAAATAGTACTTCTCACTGTTCATTGGTTCAGTTGTTTTAAGTCAGGTCACAGGCGAGTGAATATCAGAGGCAAGACTTGAAAAAAAATGTCTTCTTTACTCTGAACCTGCCTGGATATCTACCTACTGTAACAACTTATATTTCTCTATGCTTGTATGTGTGTGCATATACATGTGTATGCATTTGTGTGTGTGTGTGTGTGTGTGTGTGTGAATGTTTGGTCTAAACATATGGTCTAGACCAGTGATGGGCAAACTTTTTAAAGAGGGGGCCAAAGGAAAGGCAACTCTTTCGAAGTTTCATTGTATTGTATCCTACTCATTGTATTCGTTAGATTAGGAATAATGTCCTACAGCTGGATAGAACATTTTAGGGGGCCACATCTGGCCCGCGGGCCATACTTTGCCCATCACTGGTCTAGACATATTTTCATTTTTATGATATACTCATGTTGAGAAAATTTGGCTCGTCAATGCAGTTTAACAATAGGTTTTCAACTTAAAGGCTCTATAGAGTGTTGCTCTGGGCAATAAAATATTATATTATGAATCACACAGCCAAGTTGTATCAGAGGCAAGATGTTTTTAACCTAGGTTTTCTGTCTCTGAAACTGCTAATTCATAATGAATTTCTACTTTTAAATTGTAAATAATGCATTCTAACACCAAAATGATCAGGGTCAAGTAATGTGCCATTTTATTTTGGTTCCATCAGTTTATATACTGCTAAAAATCATAGCATTTTATGTAATGCTTTAAAGTTCAGAAAATATTTTGTCTTTTTTACAAAATCTGACTTAATCCTCTCACAAGAAGCCTTTTAAGTATGTCCTGTTATTATTCCCATTTTACAGATAAGGAAACTGAGACTGATGGAAGCTAAATTATTTTCCCAGGGTCACATAAGTAGTAAGTTATTGAAACTTTTTTTTAACTCAAGTCTTTTTTATGCCAGTGCTCTAGTCCTTATACCTCATATTTGCTCAGTTAGTCTGATTAGATAGATTTGATTAGTTTACTGTGAATTTCCATTTCTGGAAGAAATGTTTTTTCTTGGTTTTGAGGCCCAGAATTGATGCTACTATTAAGCCTGTATGTGGACATAACATTTTCATTTTCTTTTTTTTAACCTGTACCTTCTACCTTAGAATCAATACCATGTATTAATTCCAAGGCAGAAGAGTGGTAAGGGATAGGCAATGGGGGGAGGTGTTAAGTTACTTTCCCAGGGTTACACAGCTAGGAAGTATCTGAGGCCCGATTTGAACATAGGACCTTCCATCTCTAGGCCTGACTTCCAAACCACTAAGCTACCCAGCTGCCTCCGTTTTATTTTTCAAAATGTTTTCTGTCATAAAAAATTTAAAAAATGGTGGCAGAGTGAGAATTCTTAGATTTGATTCTTAGTACTATCATCAAGTTGTGTGTCTTTGGTCAAGGTATTTCTCTGAGTGTCATTTTCCTCATTTATAAAATGATGATAATAAAAATACTTTCCTCAAAGTAATACAAGGCTCAAATTTGAAAATAAAATTTCCAATTGTAACAAAGCAACATATTGAAGGAAAATAATTGAAGTAGGATTTCATAGTTTTCAAATTACAAATAGTTCAATACTAGAAATCCCAAACAAAAAGAATATATTCTGGGAAGAGGTTATGATAAGACAAGGTAGGATATCTTTGAAATTTTCCATTGGGGGGGGCAGAGAATAGATGATGACTTTGGACAAAAAATGTGATGAAAGACACATAATAACATGAGTCATTTTATATATTTGCACTTTTGTTTAGCCATCTGTAAAATGGGGATAATAAAGCTTACTACCAGATGGGGCTGTTAAAGCACTTTAAGCTCCAAAGTTGAAGTATATTGTTGAATACTTTTTCTTAAAGGGGTTATTACAGAAAAGGAGTAGCTTAGATATTAATAGATTAGCTTTTCAGTCTAACCTTTCAGAAAATGTCTCAAATAACTTTAAAATATATTAGGCATCTTTCCAAAGAATTCAAGTATTTTTTTAAAAAAATAAGTAAATACAAAAAAGCAAAAAGAAAATCTTATATAATTTGGGCAGAATGACTTTTGAAAAGAAAAAAAATACTTCATGATAATTTTGGTTTTTAAGCAGAGAGCTTTTGAAAACACAATGATATACATTCCAAAGAGAGAGCCAGTTAATCCTTGTCTCCCTTTGGAAGACAAAACACAGAACATTCTCACAATGGTTTTAGCTTCTTTGCTCTCTCATTTACTGAAAAAGATAAAATGGATTGTGTTTTGGGGGCAAATTTAATGGCACATGATGCCATATGGAGTAAGGATCATAATATAAAATATCTGGGTTTTAAATAGAAGGAACTCAACATATACTTCAGCTTAGGAATTACTAACGTGACATGGTATTTTCATTGCCTGGTTAGACAAATTTTGAAGTTTGACACAAAGTGAATCAGTGAACATACATTTATTAAGTCTTTCCCTCCTATGTGCCAGCAGTTACTGCTGTACTACTGTGTAGACACTGGGGCTACAGAGGGGGAAAAATGAAAATTTCCACCATCAACAACTTATGTATGGGAAAAACCTTTTTCATTGTTGTCCTTTGTATTCAAATAGGACCAAAATGACACAACAATTTTAGGGTCAATTTACAGTGTGTTCAAAAGTGGTTTATCAGACCAATTTAACAACAGAAGGCTCTACCACAGGGTGGGCACAAATAGTCAACATGAACATTTGGAATGTACATGTCTCTAAATTAGTCCATTTCATGTTCCTTTTGAACCACTATTTTTTGCTTGGCTGTTAGAGCACAGCGCCTTCTTTGAGATGGGTATTCCTTGCTGGAGAATCCTGTGGCAATAACTTCCATGTCTCACAATTGATGTGAAAGTTCTTCAGAGAGACTTTAAGAATGTCCTTGTATGGGGTAGCTGGGTGGCTCTGTGGATTGGGAGCCAGGCCCAGAAATAGGAGGTCCTGGGTTAAATCTGGCCTCAGACACTTCCTAGCGATGTGACCCTGGGCAAGTCATTTATTGCCTACCCCTTATCACTTACTCTTTTGCCTTGGAGCCAATATATAGTATTGATTCTAAAATGGAAGGTAATGGTTTTTTTTAAAGATCCTTGTATTGATGGCAGCACAAAATAAACACAATTTGGTTACAGTGACAGAGAGTAAACTGGAGTATCAGAAAAAGCCTCATGTGAGAGGTGATTCAGCTTTAAAGGAAACGAAGATTTCTGGGGTCTCCACAAAAGCTAAAGTGCCTTACATATATGAAGGAAAGACTGTGCAAAAGCCTGGAGTGAGGAGATGAAATAGCATTGAGGACAGGTTAAGGTGATCAACTTAACTGGGCCATAGAGTGGTGAAAAGGAGTAAATACCCTTCAATAAAAAACAAAGCAAAACAAAAATATATTTCGATATACTCTTGTTACAGGGTGCTTTCTTTCAAAGATGCAGCCCTTCTATAGGATAGGTGTGCACTCTAGGTAGAAAGCAAAATTGTTCTACATTGGAAAATTGTATAACCTGTGTCTTTTTGCCCTTCAGAGATTTTATGATATCTCTTTAAAATGTACCATTTGTTTCTAATATGTATCATGATGATTTTTGGCATTAAAATTTGTATAAAGTGAATGAACAATTTAAATTTGATATAACTTGCTTTGCATCATGGTGATTGTTCTGTATTGTACCATAAAACTTTAAATAATTAAAAATTAATTGTCTCTATTTCAGTGAATCAGCGATCAGAGAATCCAAATCTATACTTAATACATTCATTAAAACATTCTGTTTATTGGATATTAATTTTATGTTATTTTAAATAGCCTTTTGTTCTATCTTCTTAGACCCAACAAAGGTTTTATGTTGTGATGAAAGTACTCATTTAGTATCAGTACATCTGAACTTGGGCAAGTTGATTCACCATTATGAACAATTTTCTCTAATGTAAATTAGGAGCAAAAATGAACAAGTTGTTTTTAAAGGTCAGATCCAGTTGGAAATCCATAGACAAGACTAATTATGTTTGGCCATAGATCAACCTCTGGTAGACTTAAAGCATATTGTGTCATATATTTCAATATTCTTTCTCATATTAGACATGAATTAAATTGAAGTGTGACACGAACAAAGCCAGAAAGGTTGTGAGCATGGGAGATGGAACTTGATCCCAGCTCCTCTGACTTCAGAGCCACTGTTCATTTCACTATATCATGTATTGTCATAAGAGCTCTAGAGGATACAGAAATTACTAAAGTAAGGATCCTGGCTCTAAGAACTGACAGTTTATTGGGGAGGAGATATACAAACCAGAAAATAGTTGAAGATGATATGTGGAGTATTACATAGAACAATGTAGATTCTGAGAAGAATAAAAGTTTAGAGAAGGCAAAGGTAAATGGAAGTTGGAATAATTTTCGTGAAAGCTTGTTGAAAGACTTTGGCTGAATAAGGAAGGATGAGTAGGGTTGACTAAGGAAAGGGGAGGACATTACAGGAATCTGACCAGATTAGAGCACATGGAGAATAAATTTAGCAAATACTTCTACTATTAATAACAATATTGATAAAGCACTTGAAAATTTGCTAAGTTATTTACAAATATTATCTTATTTTATCCTCACAACAACCCTGGGAAGTAGGTTATATATATCATTATAGCATTTTATAAATGAGGAAAAGGAGGAAGATAATAGTTAAAAGACTTGCCTAGGGTCACAGACCTAGCAAGTATATAAGGCTAACTTTGAATTCACTTCTAATTATGGAATAAAGTTTAGATCTCTTATAGTAACTAACAGGAACTTGTTATAATTTTGTTTTTTTCAGAAGAGTGATGTTTTAGTAAGAAACTTTAATTTTAGTTAGAAGCAGTGTTTTAGTAAGTTAAACTAGCAGCAAAAATGCAAGATGAATTGGAAAAGAAAGACTAGGGAAAAGGAAATGAGATGTGTGTATGGTTGATACATGAGATGATGAATATCTTGATTAGAATGATGGCAATGAGATTGGTGATTATAGCAAAAGTACCAGGATTTGGTGATTATCCCAAAAGTACCAGGATAACAACCTATGTGTCATCCCCATCTTCTTTTTCTGAGTAATCCTTCCCCCAATATTTTGTCAAGGTGTGTTTATTTCACTTTTATAATATATACCCTCTTCTATTTTTTTCCTTGTTTACACCTGCTTTATTCTTTGATTTGAGCTGATTAACTTAATGCAGAGTCCAGGTAAGCTTCACTCATACATAAATGAGGAAACTGAGTCCAGGAAAAAGAAGGTTTTCATTTTACCCCCAAAGGACACATAATGACACTCAAACCTAGAGTCTCGGTTTTTTAGTTCTCATTCAGTGCTCTGCATAGTATGCTATTAGGTTAGGCCACCCTGCAAAAATCTTTCCTGGGACAGGAAAAGATGAATAGTTAGATGTCAATATTGATGTTGATGTTGTTGATGTTGACAATGTTGTTGATGATGTTGATGATGTCAGTGATGTTGATGCTGATGTTGTTGATGATATGGTTGATATTGTGGATGGTGTTGATGATGTGGATGTTGATGCTGAGTTGCTGTTGATGACGATGATGTTGATGATGCTGTTGTTGATGATGTTGAAGTTTTTGATGATGGTTTTGTCAATGATGTGGATAGCATTGTTTTTGCTAATGTTGTTGCTTATTTTGAGGTTGTTGCTGATGTTATTGTTGGTGATGTTGATGATGTTGATAATGATGTTCTTGGTGTTCATGATGATGTTACTGAGGATTGTATTTGGAGGTGGAGGTTTTCCTCCCATTTGATCCTTTCTGACCTTTCCCACTATAATGATTAAAATTTTCTTGGAGACTGTCTCCAACCTCTTTCACCCTTCCATTGTATTGGTCTTCTCCTCCCCTCTCTAAAGTACTTCTTTATGAAATAAAGAATCACCTCATTTTATTTCTATATAGTGAAAACTCATAAAGGAAATTAAATGAAGGATGGCATCTTTTGATCTACAATCATATTACAACAGTTCCCTCTTTGGCTGTGGATACCACTTTTTAATCATACATCCCTTGGTATTATCTTAGAACCTTATTTTACTTATAATACGTATAATAGTTTAGTCCTTCAAGTTGACTATAGTATAGTATTTCTGTTACTATATACACTATATTCCTAGTTCTTCTCCCTTCATTTTACATCAGATCATATAAGTTTCTCTAGGTTTTTCTGAATTCATATCATTCATCATTTCTTATCATGCAATAGTTTTTCATTAAAACCATATATCACAGCTTGTTCAGGTATTCTTCCATTGATGGACACCACTTTGGTTTCCAATACTTTACCATGCCAAAAATGTCTGCTATAATATTTTGTCTAAAAATAAGCATTTTTAAATGTAAAATACATTATTTTAGTGGCTATTATTAGTTATTGTTATTGAAAACCAAATATATTAATTTTGCATTCTGTTCCTAAATGGAACAGTTAACATAATTAATTCACAGTCATACTATTTTTTCATCATCTTTGACCAGTATTTTCACCAATTCATGATCTTACCAATAGGAATTTGTGAGAGTATGAATTTAAAAATGCAACTCCATTATTACAATTAGTAAAACAGGGTAAAAGAGACATTATGACACTGTATTATATTAGAGATAGAACCTATTAGAACCCATAGATATTGTCAGAAAGCCCTGCTTTTAAGTCATGCTTCTGATATGTATGTACCAACTGTGTGACATATGCAAGTAACTTAACTACTCAGTACCTCAGGAAATTATCTAAAATTAGGGATTACTTGGGAAGTCATGATATTAATTTGTAGAAAAAATGTGATTTGTTTGTAAATTATGTAGGTCCACCAAATCATAGATATGTTTTTTAAAAGAAACAAAAACACAATTCTTTGTACTCCCATTCTCTGATTTGTGTGTGCGTGTGTATGTGTATGTGGTAGAATTTTTATTTTTAGCATGATTCTTTTATACTTCTGTCCTATGTAATGAGTATGCCCAGAGTCTTAGTACAGTTTTGTGCTTAAGCAGAGTTTAAAAGTTTACTAATGCTTTTGGTCACCCTTTTAAATCTTACCTTTTTAAGCTCTTTAATGGCACAATAATTAATAGTCCTTTTGAATCACAAAATATTGTGTGATACCATCTATATCTTTGAAAAAGTATAGCAATTAGCCCCAATCATTGAATGTAATGGATATTGACTTCATTTATGCCATACTTCTGGTGCATATATCATATTTGATGCACAGTTGTGTGACCTAGTCGAGTATCTTAACTACTAATCATATAGGGTTGACATCATGCAAATACTTTTGTTCGAGTAGATTAGTTGTGCTTGAAAAATACGTTGAACAGGATTTTAATGATCCAATCTTTGATTATTACCTAGATCAGGATATGTGACCTTGCAAGCGTGTCATTTTAATTTCTTTTACCATCCTGGTGAACATCTCTGTACTCTCTGACCTTCAACTCGTTTAAAATTGTTGGAGGCTTCTGATTCAGAAGAAGGAAAAGAAAAAAAATAGATTATTTTCTTCCATTATTAACCCACAATACTTGTAAAGTATACAATTCCGTGAAATATATAATCATCATATCATTCTAAAGAAGCTCTCAAAATGTAGATGAGAAAAATGTAGCTTGAAAGAAACTGGGTCTATTGGAATTGCTCCTGTCCTATGAGACATAATAACTGGGCTTAACTACCTAGACAAGTATGTTTTGAGCAATTGTGACTGGATGATAGTTCCCAGAAGGCAAAGATCATTTCTTATACTAATATGAAATGCCTTCAATATTTAGCATAGTATTGTCAACAAAGTAGGTACTCAACAAACATTTAATGAATGACTAAATATGTTCTAGTTATAATTAGAAAAGTCTCAGAGGAATTAAACATATTTAATTATTTTGTAATTTCTTAAAATGAAAAATCATTTCATAATTTTAAGGTATGCATACCAACTTTCTGTGTCACTTTCTGGATACCATATGAATAAGTACTTGAGGGGTATGTTGTAACTATTTTTCATGGTATTATATATGAAAGTCATTCAATTTGCTCTTGAAGTATGGTTTGTATTTTATTGTTTCACAGAATATTTCAATAGATTGTGGAAAGCAGATAGTAAGCCATAATAGTACTTTGATTCCTCCATATACAATGCTGATAAGTTTGATTTTCATTATAACTTTTTATTTGTATTCACTGCTTTGAATGTACTTTGAAAAGCTAACTGGTTCCACTCTCCCCCTCTTTAGGAATATGATAATACATCCAACTGTGGCCCTAATTGGTTTCTTAATCAATGCTTTTTGATCCTCCAAAAGGAGATTGTATTTCTAAGAACTAATATATCGTTTCATCAACTGGCTGGGATTAATGTTAAGAGTAGTTTACAGTACATTCTCAAGTAAAATTACGCTTATTATAAGTGGAATAAAGATTAAGGATTAATTCAAAAGATTAAAGATTCAGAACTGGAAGAGATATCAAAGACCATATAGTAGCATCCCATCATTTCACAAATGAAAAAACTGGAATTCAGTGTGATTAAGTGATTATCAGTTTTCATAGGTAAGGTTTGAACCCAGGTTCTCTGAAACAAATCAGAATTCTTTTCACAGTTCCACTGTACCTCTTATATTAATTGTCCAGGAAGATACCTTTTATTTTAGTGGTTTGGGATTCAGTAGGTTATGCATAGAGATTTGATTATGGAAATTCTTGCTTTTTACAACATATATATATATATGTGTGTGTGTGTGTGTGTGTGTGTATACAAACAAAATCCTTCGAATGATAATTTTTCTCTTCATTGAATTAAAATGAAATGACAATACCAATAAACTGTCAAACCATGAGGAAAATTAAATATAAGGCCTATAGTACTTCTGAATTTAAAATATTTGGGCAAAGTAACTACATTAAATAAGAAGGAATATTTCCCCAAATCCCAAGAGTTTAACAAGCTTTTCACATGTTAATAACAGGAGAAAGAGGTTTTGAACTTGTATTCCAAGAGTGCCAATGAATCTCACATGTGTGATATATTTCATTTTTTAGAAGTTGAGAATGAAAGACAGTTTGATAAAAGGTCAAGAGCCTCCAGGTTAGCTAAGAGAAAGGAAGATAATTTTGCATGTTTCCTACCAGCGGAAAGAATAGGAGTCAATATTACTCCACCACACCCAATGCCAACATCAAGGAGAGAGAGACATTGTAATGCAACTATATATACTTGCTAAAAAATCTTAAGTACAAAATATGATGGCATATTCCTGTTATCCCTTCTACTGAGGAGGATGAGGCTGATGCATTGCATGAGCTTGGGAATTCTGAACTTCAGTGAGCCTAAGAAGGCAAATGGATATCACACCAATTCTGGCAACAGTATTGGGAGCCCTTTGTAGTGAAAACCACTAGGATGTCTAAGGGGGGATAAACCAGCCTAGCTCAGAAATGGAACATATTGAAGATCCTGTATCAATCAGCTCTGGGATCAGCGCATCAATGACTGTTACACTTTGAGCTTTGGTGACTAAAAGTGATAACCTCAAAACCAAGAAACATACAAAAAGGCTTCAAGTATTGTAATAAGGGGATAAGAGGAGATGGTAATGGGGGGGGTCACTAGGGGAGTAGGAGCCAGCAATTAAACTAGCTAGAGATTGGTGTTGATGTTATCAGAGGGGAGCAGCCTCAGCTGAGCTGCCCAGTGAATCTCCACCGCTAGCTGCAGGCTCCTTTAAGATGTTTGGTTGATGACCCCTGCCTGCTGAGGTAACTGATTCCCTTTTGGGTGAGAGCAGAGCCCAGCAGGAAGCCATGGCTCAACTCCCTGGCAATTATGGAGGCTTAGCTTTCACTTCATAGTAACCCCTACTTTTCAAAATTCTGTACTCCCCTTAGTCTCTTTAGCCTTGAAGGTGTTAGAAGGATCACAGGAATTCACAGATTAAGGCTAAGGGATTTATTTGAACTGGAAAGGGAAAACTAAGGTAAGAGGGCTTAGGTTTGCTAAGCTGTTGCTAGGGGCAACTGGCAGGTCCTGGGAAAGACATAAAGGGTCTTGACGGGCTGAGGGCAACCAGCCCCGATCCCGAGATGACTAGACTCTGGCTTGGTGTTGTTGATCAGCTAGGTACACCAATGATGTTGTTGAATTGCTCTAGAGATGGCCCTAACCACTAGGCTATACTAACCAAGTTCCTACCCACAAGCCTCCTCTCTTCTACCCTTCCCAATCAGGGGTCCTCAGGGGAAAGTTCAGGGATAGCAAGTTTCTGGGTGAGGTCAAGGGAAAACAGACACCAAGGTTGGGTTTGCAGGGCTTTATATAGTCATAGTCCAACTGTTGGTTAGCACCTGGCATCTGGCACCTGCCACCCCAGAATTCCATTCTGATAACTGACAGGATTGCCTAGGGTAATATTGCAATGCAAGAAACCCTGCATTATAGTAGGTATTATCAGTGTGATGATGATTTTTTCATTGAGCAATAGTAGTCCAGAAGAATTCAAAGATGAAACTAGGATGTTCAATAAAACGAGTGTTACATTTAGATGTTAAAATTGAAAGTAGATCTTTGAAGTTTTTTTGATGTGCATATTAGATGCAAGAAGTTAACTTGATAGCAAAAAAAGAATCTGAGCAGAAATAGGGAAAAACGAACAAATCATTATCACGTGATTCTTGAGCATATCCTTTGTGTATAGTACTTGATAAAATGAATAGAAGGAATTAATTATGAAATAATCCCAAGAAGTATTTAATCTGAAGTGGTTAACACAAATATAGACACATGTTTAATAAACTTTCTAAAAATAAAAAAAATATCCTTAGAAAATTGCAAGAGTCATAGCAATGTAATAGAAAGAATATTTGTAGTCAGAGGAATTAAGGTTCAAATCCAGAATGAGCTACTTTCTAACCTTGTGATTTCAGGCAAGTTAGTTAATATCAGAGGACCTGAGTTTGTATATTTATGAAATGAATGGACTTGACTATATGATTTCAATGTTCCTGACAAGTTTCCAAACTCCTTTGAATCCTTTCTAAATTGTTATTCCTTAGCTGAGTGTTTCTCACTTCCCTCCCATTTTCTTTTATTTTTTTTCGCCTTTCCTCAGACTAGGAATTAGGTAGAGATTGCAAAAAAAGTTGAAATCAGATGTGGGAAGAGACAGACTTGTGATAAGGAGAAAGCTAAAGGGAAGGGCTTGAAATTGGGAATGAGGAGATTAGTAGTGGTGCTGAAGTATTTTCACAAACCCTTTCCAGATAACACAGGTGATGATGGCATGATTGCTTCTTTGACTTTCTATTCCCTTGGTTTAATTGGGAACTGTAGAAAGCAATTTAATCTGCTTTGAGATTTCCAAAGTTTAATATTGATGAGAATGAAAAGTTACCCCTGGAAGGAGAGTTTAGTTCTAAAAGCAATTGGTGATAAGGTGATTTTAACAAATTCAGGAAAATACCTTAGAGTTCAGATTTAATTTCATTGATTGAACCATGGGTAGGTTTTTGTATGCATTCTGTATATTATCTGAATATGGTCCAATCCTCTTCTGAAGTACAGAATAGTCAAGAGAGTGTTTTTTTTTATAATGAATGTTATTTCATTGCAGATAGAAATCATATAGATATTTTATCTGCTTTAACATAAATCAGATAAGTCTTTTACTTATTTTACTTTGGCAAGAAATGTAATTTTTACAGAATGTGATCACATCATGTCGATAGTGATTTCGGAGGTTAGCATATAATCCTTCTGTAAAATAACTATAGAACAACTATATGGATGAATTGACATTTACTTCTTTCCTGTCATCTGAATGCGCAAATGTTAGTCTCTAAACCTACAATGATAGATTATCTAATTTGAAGGCAATTTATATTTTAAATTGAAGAGTCATTAGATCATAGAACTTAGAGATGGAAGGGATTTTAGAGGTCTTCTACTCCATTCCCCTTGATTTTTAGGTGAGGACACAGATCTAGAGGCAGGTAATGCTTTATTTAAAGTCATATGCCTGGGGAGGCAATGATTGAAATCCAACTTTTATGATTTCAAAATATTTCCCCAATATTGCACTGAGTAAAATATGTACATATTTTTCAAAGAATTTCATTCAGGACTTAGAATTTAGAACTCTACAATAGACATCATTTGAGAAATCATTTTATGACTTATCTATAAACTAATCTCAGGAGTTTTAAAATATATTTTACATGCTTTGATTTCTACCTAAATCAGATGTAGTTGCATCAAAAGGAAATTTGATGCTAATTAAAGAAAAAATAATATGAATATATGTCCATCTGTGGATGTGTGTGTAATGCCTGAGAAGGAATATTAATATTCAATTTCTTCTTTTCTTCAGAAGTATAGACTTTCACATTTTGCAGGTGTTCAGTTTTTAATTCCTTTAACCTTTTTCATTATAATAAATATTTTGATTCATTTGGGAGAAAAACATTTATTCTACAAATATTTATTGAACATATATCATAGGCCTGGCACTTAGTGGGGTACAAAGGTGAATAAAGCAGACCTTTTGCCCTGAAGGAATAACTCATTATTGTGAATATTTAGTTGATTCCTGCTTATTTACCAATTTATAATCTTTTTTTAATGCTCTGAATGGTTGTTTCAATTACATTTATTTTTGTTTCCCTGCAGGTTAAAGAGTGGCTTTGTTTAAACTGTCAGATGCAAAGAGCACTGGGTGGTGATTTGGCTCCAGTTCCACCAGCTCCTCAGCAGAAACAGAAGATTAGCACAGCAGTTTCTGCATCTTCAGCGACTAAACCAGCCCCTCCATCCCAGCAGACCTCCCTGAAGAAAGATGTTACCCCTAAACCAGATCTTTCAAAGCCCCCTGAGATTAAAAAGCCACCATCCCTCACCAAACAACCATCCATCTCAGGCTCTCCTCCAGCAAAAGCCAAGCAGCCTTCCCCTAGAGAGTCTGTATCCCAGCCAACCCCTCACCCAGAGCCTTCTCTCAAATCTGAACAAGCCAAGGCACCAATGGCTGACGATAAATCCAAACAGCCAAAGATACAGAAGCCTACAGCAGATGTTGTGGCTTCCTCATTAGCTGCAGTGAAACCTGATCTCCCAGGCTCCAAAATACTATCCCAGGTTCAGGAGAAAACAGCACAGCCTCCTAAAACAGATTCTGCCAAATCAACACAAATTACCCTACTTGCAGGGGATAAAGAAGTCCCACCTGATTCTAAAGGCATACCACATACTACATCTGATTCCAAACTCACATCACAACCTGGGATGATTGCAGAGAGTAAAAGTCAAAAACAAGCTGATCCAGTTCAAAAGAAGGAAGACTCTAAGAAAGCACAAACCAAAATGAGCCCCAAGCCAGATGCCAAGCAAATGCCAAAAGGATCTCCTATCCTCCCAGGCACAAAGCCTAGTCCTGGACAACCTACACCTACACCCCCACAGCCTCCAAAGACTCAAGAGCAGTCAAGACGTTTCAGTCTTAATCTGGGAAGCATCACAGATGCCCCCAAATCACAACCCACAACTCCCCAAGAGACAGTGACTGGGAAGCTATTTGGATTTGGAGCATCTATCTTTAGCCAGGCATCAAATTTAATTTCCACAGCTGGCCAAGCAGGAACTCAAGCACAAGGTACGCCAGCAGCTCCAACCAAACAACCCCCTCCTCCTTCACATCCACCTGTGTCTCAGGTAACACCTAAACCCACCAGTCAAGCTCCACAAACAATTCCTAAAACCACATCTGTTAAAAAGGACACAAAAGCTCCAATTGCTGAAAAAATTGAGGTACCTAAAATTGAACAGGTTGCCCCAGTTAAAGGCACTGAATCAGAAAAAAAGCCCCTTCCCACAAAGGATAGCAAACCTCAAGTAGTAGAACCACAAAAGGCTGCTGGCCCTCCTGAATCAGAAAAGTCCACCAAGCCAAAATCAACTTGTCCTCTTTGTAAAACTGATCTAAATGTGGGCTCTAAGGATCCTCCCAACTTTGATACTTGTACAGAATGCAAGAATGTGGTATGCAATCTCTGTGGATTTAACCCAACACCACACTTAACAGAGGTAGGAAAAGGCATTTACATTATTTTTTTGGATCTCTAGATATTTTGATCAATGTTATGAGATGAGAAAATTGTATTGTTGTTGAGGAAAACAAAATTAATGGTGCTTTAACTCTAAATTGTTTAATTGCTTATGAAATGCTGCCATCATGTTAAATATTGGTTTAATTTATCTTTTTGTGGGTTAACATATTAGGTTAAAGAAAAAAAGGAAATATTGGAAATTCATATGAATAAGGGCTCCTTAATCCTTTGGAATTATAGATTTATGGCTTAAGTACATATATCATTTTTTATTTAGGTACCTATTTTACGACTATGTCATTATTGCTTGTCTGGAAGTCTTTTGTTTAATCTAAACTTCAATTAGTGAGAGTCTACATCAATATAAAATACATTGTATATCAATTTTCATTTCTAGAGGAAGGTCAAGAAACCTTGAAAAATCTAATTAGAATTATTTTAGATGGATGTGAAAGTGGTCAGATATTTCTTATAATACTTGTTTTACTTTCAGAAATTTTTTGTCATTGGCATTGAAATATATTTTCAAGGTAATATCAAAATATAAAAAAAGAAATAGAAAAATAGCCCTGGACTTAAAAATAATTCATGGTCTTTTCAGAAAGACAGGAATCCTAGATATAATATAAAAACATTAAAATGACCCAAGAATTCAGAGGACTAAAAAGTGTGTATAATTAAGTTACTTGAAAATATCTGTAATGTTTGGCATGGAACATTGGACAGGGTTAATGAAGTGGTTGGATATATGCAAAGAGGGGTGTTGGCAGTTTTCACCAAGAGTGACAAAAGTTCATGCCAAGAATTCTCCACATCAAACTCATTAAACAAGTTTCAAATAGTACTTAAAATGTTTTCTCCGATAACTTTGTTATATAAATTTTAAAAGCATCTATGCTTCATCATTGCACTCAAATATCCCTTACTCTCTTGTTCTTTAGAATTTAAATCTTATGGTTAACTATAATAATTAATAAAAGATGATGTTTGATTGTTTGCTGTTCAATATTTAATGAACTCTTTATGTGGAAAAAAATGAACATAAGTATTATCAAGTAGAAACTAAAAAATGTCATTGATTTTTGATTGGCAGTAACTTTGACCTAACATGAAGTATTATTATAAGTTGAGATACTTTTATCTGAATTTATACCAGATGTTAAATATTGAGATGAATGACTATTTTACATATATCTATAAAGTTTATTTTTCTCACCATTTAGAGGAGGGAAAATTTCTCATAATTTATGCTGATTTGGGGGATTTTCATTTTTAAAAAAAGAATTTCATAACATTATTTTAGTATTTTAACATTTTATTCTTTCTTTATATAACATCTTTAAGGAAATGATACAAGGCAAATTTATTAAATATTTAAAAAGATTTAGGTAATACAAAGTAAAAAATAACAAGAGATATAAAAATTATTTTAAAGATGAGTAAAATTTCTGGAAATATATATTTTGAAAATATGGAGTACATATGAAAAATAAGGAGCCAGATCCAATATGAATTTCTAAAGACATAAACATATACATTCTTTGAAGTACATAAGTGTGAATTATTACATAGATGAAGCTTTTTAGGTATCCTGTCCTTTTAATTTATTTTAACTAAATGATATTCTACAAATGTAAGAAGAGTCACTTCCTACAGGAAAATACTCAGGGAGACTATATGTTTTTAAAATGCTAGAAGACTTAAGAGATACTTATTAATAAGAGTTTAGCTGCAGACACTTCTAAATGCAGAAGGTTGATATTAAAAAGATTTTTCATAGTTCTCATTCTATGCTCACCCTAAGACTACAGGGCAATATTTCCCCAAACTCCAACAAAAATCTAGTGATTCTTTAAGTAGTAGATTATATCTGACAGCCCAGAGATATTCTTTTCCCGTTTTATTTCTAAAGGTGATAAAAATGACTTTCTGGGAGAACCAATTCTATAAAACTTATGAACACATAGTAGTAAAAGTAGAATACACCTAAAATTAATTCATCATCATGGTCCTTTTCAACTAAAAGAGTGGTAAGACCTAGGAACTTGGGGTCGAGTGACTTGCATAGGGTCACATAGCTACGATTTTAACACAGGACCTCTCATCTCTAAGACTGGCTCTCTATCCAGTAAGTTACCTAATTGCCCCTCCATTGTGTTTTAATTGAAGTATACTGTATTTCATTATGAATTTCATCCTTTCATATAGACTAGAATAAAATTATAGACTATCATAACTAGGAATGTAAAAATATGTCTTATTGCTAATACTTAGAGTTGATCTTAGGTCCTTAAGGAATAATGAAGGACACATTTTGGCTAAAATTTCAGTTTGTAGGAAGTGAGCTTGTCTGGAAATCCAGAATCACAATGGTTAATGCTGTTGTGGGAAAAGTTTGAATAAACTTATTGTGACAGATGTCTCTTTTTTGTTTTTATCCTTTGGTTGTATTCTGATGTTCATAGCACATGGGTATAGGATGAAATGATGTTGCTGACTATTAATCCTTTGTAAGAACTTAGATCTATGTTTCTATCATGCTTTTGAAAATATAGTAAATGATGGAACCTGGCTATATATGAATGGGCATGTTCTATCATTTTAACTAGGAAAATTAAGTTATTTACAAGTAAACATTATTTAATGTGACATTGTTGATAATCTTGGGGATTTGGTTTCTCATGTTGGCCATTGATAATAATGATCAACTATTACTTCTTCAGCCTACACTTAAAGTGTAGAATGATCCTAATGGCAAAGTTCTAGCTTTGCTTTTAAAAAATATATATTATTCAGGTCATCCCTACCCTCTCCACAACATAGAAGGCATCACCCAGAAAAATATATGGATTATGTCTTTCATGTTATACACTTCTCAGTTTATTCTCTGGAGGTGGTAATTCACAAATTATTTTTCAGATTTTAAATCCGTAGTTGTATATAATGTTCTTTTGTTATACTCAGTTCCCTCTTCATTATCTCAGGTAGTTCTTTAGGAGTTTTATTTTTAAATTAATCTGTTTATTGTTTCTTATGGCATAGCATTATTCTATCACAATCATATACCTGAATTTGATTAGCCATTCTACAATTGATGGACATCCCCTTAATTTCCATTTTTGGCACCACTAAAGAAGCTACTAAAATATTTTGGAATATATGGGTCCTTTTCCTTTCCCCCAATCTGCTTGGGAAATAGACCCAACAATGGCATTGCTGAGTCAAAGAATATACAGAGTTTTATACCATTCTGGGCCTAATTCCAAATTGCTCTACAAAAAGGTTGGATCAGTTCACAGCTGCACTAATAGTGAACTACTGACCCGATTTTCCCATATTTCCTCCAAGTTTGTTATCCTACCTTTTTTTTTTTCATTTTAGCCAATCTACAGGGTGTGAGATGATAACTCAAAATTGTTTTGCATTTTCCTAAACAATAATGAGTTAGAACATTTTTTGTATATCTACATATGGAATTAATTTCTTCACCCTGAAATTTTCTTTTCATATCTTTTGCAGTTTTATCAGTTTGGAGATGGCTCTCATTCCCATAAATTTTTTTCTCTATATATTTTAGATATGAGATCTCTATCTGAGAGGCTGTCAATGAATTTTCCCACAATTTTGTATTTTCCTTCTAATCTTGGCAATATTTATTTTATTTGTACAAAACCTTTTCAATTTAATATACTCAAATTTATCCATTTTGCATCTCACAATCTTTTCTATCTCTTCTTTACTCATAGATTTCTTTCCTATCCATAACTCTGAAAAGTAATATGCTCCCTGTTCTTAAATTTGCTTATGATATCTCCTTTTATGAATACATTTTAATCTTAGTAAATAGTGTAAGATATTTGTCTATACCTAGTTTGTGCCAAACTACTTTCTACTTGTCCCAGCAATTTTTGCTAAATAATTTTTATATTTTGGGTTATTTTTATCATGTGTAAATATATATGTCTAAATATATATATTCTAGAATGTCAATAAAATATTTTAATAATCTTTTTTTATATTTTATAATCCATGTTCTCTTTCTCCCTTCTACCTTTTTCCCTCCCCAAGAAGGCAGATAATATGATATAGGTTGTATGTATATTGTAATAATGCATATTTTCATGTCTATCATGTTGTTAAAGAAGTCATATTTTATTTACACTAGTGAAAATTCATGGAGAAAATAAACAATGGTATGTTGTATTCAGACTCTATCTGTTCCTTCTATGGTGGTTAATATCCTTTTTTTCCGTTGTGAGTCTTTTGGTGTTGTCCTGAATTCCTGCCTTTTTGAGAATTGTTAAACCATTCATGATCATCAGGCATTATTGTTGTTATTTATACATTTTTCTGATTCCGCTCATTTCACTTTGTACCACTTCATTTAAGTCTTTCCAGGATTTTTTGTTTATTTTTGGTGATTATCTTGTTTGTCATTTCTTGTGGTGCAATAGTATCTCATTGGAAACATTTATCACAATATGTACAGCAATTTTCCAACTGATGGACATCCCTTCAGTTTTTAGGTCTTTGGTATCACAAGAAAAAATGCTTTAATATTGTTATAAGTAGCTTATTTTCCCCTAACTTTAATCTCTTTGGGATGTAGACCTATTAGTGGTATTGCTGGGTCAAAGGGAATGCAGAATTTTATGGCCCTTTGGTTATGATTCCAGATTGTTCTCTAGCTCCATTAACATGTATTAGTGTCTTGATTTTTCCACTTCTTCAATATTTATCATTTTCAATTTTGTCATGTTAGTTATAAATTTCAATTTTGTCATATTAGTTTGGTGGGTGTGAGATGGTACCACAGAGTTGTTTTAACTTGCATTCATATAATTAATAATGATTTGGAACATTTTTTCATATGACTAAAGATATTTTTAATTTCTTCATCTGAGAGTTGCCTGTTTGTATCCTTTGATCAGTTTTCAACTGGGAAATGTTTTGGGTCTTATTTGATTCAGTTCTCTATAGATTTGTGAAATGAAGCCTTTGTCAGAGAGACTTGCTATAAACATTTTCCCCCAGTTTGTTGTTTTCCTTTTAAATCTTGGTTACATTGCTTTTGTTTGTATAGATTTTCTTAATTGAATGTATTCAAAGCTATCTATTTTACATTTTATAAAGTTTGCTACCTCTTGTTTTGACCTAAATTCTTCCCTCATCCATAAGTCTAAAGAAAACTTTTTTGTGCTCACTTAATTTGTTTATGGTATCAACTTTCATGTATTTCTTTTGACTTTACTTTGCTATATGGCATGAGGTATTGGTCTATTCCTAATCTCAGACATACTATTTTTCAGTTTTTCCAGCAGTTTTTTTTTTTCAAATAGTGAATTCATCTTCCAAAGCTTTGATTTTCAGGTTTATCAAACACCAATTTACCATGGTCATTTACCATTGTATGTTTTCTGTTTAATCTATTTCTCAGTTATCATCTTCAACTAATAATATAATCAGTTTAACCCTATTATTTTCCTTAATTACATTAAAGTATCTTAAATATCTTTTGTACCATTAGTACCTTAACTGTTCTAGTTATCACTTTCCCAAGTAAAGAATCTGATCAGTTTAACCTCACTTTTCCTCTTGATTACTTTAAGTATATGAAGTGCTTTAGGTATCTCTTTTACTATAAAAATCTTAACTATCCTAGTTACCACTTTCCCAGACAGAGATGTGATTAAACTAATCCCACTGATTTCCTTCATTTTTTTTTAACTTTTCATACTTGTTTTGAGTGTCATATTTGATCATTGAATTTCCTTTTTAGCTCTAGTTCATTTTTCAGGAATTCCTGGAATTCTCTTTCTTTAAATGTCTATTTCTTTCCATGAAATATTATGCTCAGTTTAACTGGGTAGATGATTTTTGGTTGTTGGACTGTGTCATTTACCTTATGGAATAATATATTCCATGCCTTCCCAAACTTTAATGTATAAGCTGCTAGATTCTATGTAATCCTGATTGTGCTTCCACAATATCTGAAATGTCTTTTTTTTTTCTGGATGCTTATCACATTTTCTCCTTAGCTTGGGATTTCAGGAATTCATCTATAGTAGTCCTGGGATTTTTAAATTCAGGATTTCTTTAAGGAGGTGATCAGATCATTCCATTTGTATTTTCCCTTCTCATTGAAGAACATCAGTGCAGTTTTCCCTGATCATTTATTTCAATATGGTATCACTCTGAATTGCTGGATCTATATATTTGTCAAATGCCAGATGACTATATTCTTTTACTACAGTTGGTTATATCTGTTTTCTACTGATTTACCTCTCTATTTCTTAGTACCAGATATTTTTGATAATTAATAATGCAGATTAAAATCTGGTATCTCTAGACCTCCTTCCTTTATATAAAAAATAATTATTTTGCTCTTCTTGATCATTTTTTCTTAAATATTTTTTGATTTTTTCTACATCAATAAAATAATGTTCTTGCAATTTTATATGGCATTGAATAAGTAGATTAGATAAGATTGTCATTTTATTTTGGTGGCTCTGCTTATCTATGAATAATTAAATTTTTCCAATTATTTAGTTTGATTTTATCTGTGTAAAAAGTGTTTTACTATTGTGTTCATGTGGTTCATGTTTTGGCTATTACCAAGTATTTTATTCTATCTCTTTTTATTTTAAGTTAAGTATCTCTTTCTGTCTCTTCTTGCAGAACTTTGTTATTAATATATAAAAATGCTGATGATTTTTGTGTTTATTTTATATCCTGGTATATTAGGAAAATTATCGATAATTTCACTTTACTTTTTAGTTGAAACACTAGGATTTTCAATGTATACCATCATATCATTTACATAAATAGTTTTGTTACCTCTTTATCTAATCTGATTGCTTTAATTTCTTTTTCTTCTCTTATTGCCCTTCTTACCATGTCTAATACTATGTTAAATAATATTGTTGATAATAGGCATTCTGATCTCACTTCTTATCTTATCAGGAAGACATCTAGCTTATCCTTTAAAAAAATAACACATGCTGATATTTTTAGGGCAATGCTTCATAAAATTTTAAGAAAAAAATCCATTTATACCCATGTTTTCCAGTGTTTTTAAGATGAATGAGTGTTGTATTTTATCAATTATTTTTTGTATAATCATATATAGTTTTAGGTATTCTTAAATTAAGATGCTTACATGATTTCTTCAAAAATTTCAACATTAATTGTCATTAAAATGATCACTGATAACAAAACTTCTCTCAGATACATATTGAATGTAAATTAGACAGGCAACTTGCACTATATTTTTATTTTATTTTTTCCAAGAACATCAAATATTTATATTGATGAAAATAAAATGTCATATAATTTTGAAATATTGCCTTCATTTGGACACCTATTCATGATGTTATTTCTATCATCTTTGTAACTTATGAAAATTTGTAATTTCCTGCATCAAAAATCTGAATGGGTTTTTAGAAGCTATGCAGTTCAAAATCCTTGTTCTATAGATAAGGAAACTGAGGCCCAGTGATGTAAAATGACATACCCACTAAAGCATATTAAGTGACAGCAGCATCATTTGAACACATGTCCTCTAATCCCAAATCCAATATTCTTTCCACTGAGTCATGTTGCCTTCTAAAGTATAGAGATTTGGATAGTATATGCTTTCTATAATGATAGTTTATTACCATCAGATGTTATCAACTATCTTAAATGATAACACATATGGAGAGGTTGTATTGGGAAGTAGTTAAAGTCTTGTCTTTGACATGCTATAACTATGAGATCACTTAACCTTTATTTTATAGAAAACTCTCTAAGTTGATAGTCACAGATGAATGATCATTCTGAAGACCTGACTCCATGGAGAAAATTTCCAAACTGGGAATTTCTCAAACATATGACATCATAAATATAATTTTTTTGAAGTTAGAAGACACTTCAGATACAAGTCATATAATTCTAATAACTTAAAAGTGGTACAAAGCCCTGATTACTTTCTAGATTCCTACATAGTATCAGAATTATTTGAAAATGACATTTATATCCAATTTTTAAATTATTAGAAACAATGATTAAAGTAATACTGTCTATGAGTGGTCATAGTATTGCAGAAAAGATTCTCCTCATCCTACTGAATATTCATGAATATCTGGCCTTGTCTTAACATCTCTAAATTGTAGGCAGGAGCAGGCCCTGATAATCTCTTTGGTGCCTGTTTGCTCACCTTTTCTACACTACCACTTACTGTCTCATTACTCCTCCCAATTCCCTTTAGAATAGACACAGAGAAGATGCAGTGGGTGGTATTTTTATCTATCTGATGTCTGAATAACATCTCTTATGACTATAATTTGGATTCTCTCTTTGTAGGAATTTACAAAAAGAACACAAGTATAATCTAAAAATACAGATATTATAATGACCTGCTTTACAAAAGTCCAGAAGTCATGATCAAATAAAATTTCTTTTAACAAGAAAATCAAAATGGAAGGAAATGGTTTCTAAAGGGATGAAATACAAATATTATATAAAGTGGATGAATACTGCCTTAAAAGCTATGTATAGTTTTTTCTTATGTACAGGTAAGGTTTTGAAATATGAGACATTGTCTTAATCTACATAATAATATGTTTTTATCCCTTTTAAATTTTTTCCTAATTGTGTCAGAATAATTTTTAAAATTTTAAATAATTTAATTAATTAATTAATTTAGAATGAATTTTTTTCCCATGGTTACATGATTCATGTTCTTTCTTTCCCCTCTTCCCACCCCAGTATAATTTAAATAATTGTTTTCTGACATTTTTGGGATCATTGTTCTCTCCCTCCTTTTTACCTCTTACCTCCTGCTATGTCTTATGAGAGGGACAGAATTATATTTTTCAGAAATGATATGAAAACTTATATTTCTAAAGAAATACTGATTTTTGTAAGCAATCATATGATTATCTATATTAAAAGAGCAAGTTCTCATTGAGCACTAAGATATTGCTGTTGTCAGCAACAGAATCTTAGGCAATGACACTGTGTTGATAGAGGTTACTACACTGATGTCATAGTATGTGTGTCTCATTTCTGTAGAAACTTTGGGAATTCACATAAAATACTGAAAAAAGAGAAGTTTTTCTTTAAGACTGTTAAAGTAAAAGGTTGAAGATCCTTAGGTTTAGGGGGAAAGAAGTTTAATAATAAGCTCCTCCTATTGGTAAGGAAATGGAACTTAAAATACAACAAATGTTTAATTCTGGATGTTGATGTACAGAGTGATGCATATTGATATATGGCAGTGTGAGTCATTTTTTCAGTTTCATTTTTAGAAAAGTGAGATGCTGTGGTAAGAGGAAGAATAAGCTGAAGGACAAGGAGTGTGCATTTTCCATGAAATTACTTTAGGCATGAAAATAATCACTAGTCTGTGTGCAGAGAGAGTAAAACAATTTAGGAGGGCTCAAAAAACATTTGAGAAATCTCTCTTTTCTTATGTTTTTATTTAATGAGAAACTAGTGATAAGAAATTATTTATTTTTTAAAAAATTGGTTGTTTTGGAAGCACAAGAACTGTGATTTCTCTGTCAATGTGGGGAAGCTCCTGGTTTGCGTCTCATAAGCACACAATTGCCTGGTACACTAGGAAACTTGTCCAGAATTGCATGGCCTGTTTATATCAGAAATGAGACTTGAGCCTAGGCCTTTTTGATTAGGAGACCAAACCTCTATCCATATGTAATACTTCATCTCAAAGATATCAAGTTCCTTCAAGTCAACAAGGATTCAATTCCCTACTCTTTGCCAAGAACTATCCCAAGGTGCAAGGAATCAATTAGAACAGGGGTTGACAACTTATGGCTCTCCAGCCATATCTGGCTCCACCTCCTGACTGGCCAATCCTGGCAGAGCCCCAGGATGTGCCCCAGGGGACCCTTCAGCCCCCGCCCCAGATTCTAGGGCCTTCTGCCTCCATTCCCCTCCTTCCACAGACTGTTATGGCTCTCAGGACCAAAAAGGTTGCCGACCATTGTTAGAATATTAGTTTTCTTTATTTTGCTGCATTTTGTAATGCAGCAGAAAGTGAGCCAGAAACAAAGCCAGCACCACTTTTGCAATTATATTTGAACACTATATACATATATACATATATGTAATCTCCTACTAAAGATCATAGGTATATTTAGGTGTGTTGCCTTTGCAAGAAATTGTAAGTTAATTGCAAGTGTTTTGCTGTTTTGTCAGTAGACCAAGGTTTTAAATCAAGATCCTTATTTTAAGAAACTCATAAATCTTATCAAAGTCTATTATCTGTTTGGCTTGTATTCCTCAACTCTATCTTATTGCTTAGAGTATGTTATTCTTAGTTTTGTGGTCTTAGTTTACTGCATGTTGGATTTTTTTTTTTTTTACAACTCAGAGTGTAAGTGTTCTCCACTCCCCCATTCCCAAGTAGCATCCTATACTTTGCAATATATTACAAAAAAAAACCAATAATATATGAATACCTGATATTTAATAGATTTCAAAGGATTTGGGAGCTTTAGGAGCCTTATTGAATATTAAAATGAAATCAGTAAACATCCTCTAATAGTTTATTCTATGAAAAGGCATGTTTTATACTGACTCTAACTTTCCTTTGAAAGTGTTGATCAGGTAAAAATAAGTTATTTTAACTGTGATTAAAATTAAACTCCTATTATTTAATATTGTTCTAGAAATGTTAGTGATAGCATTAGAGAAGAAAAAGAAATTGAGGGGATTAAAGTAGGCAACAAGGAAACAAAACTATTACTCTTTGCAGATGATATGATGGCCTACTTAAAGAATTCTACACCCTAGACAATATGAAATACTTGGAAATCTATCTGCCAAGACAAACACAGGAATTATAAAAACAAAACTATGAAACCCTTTCCACACAATTAAAACTAGACCTAAACAATTGGAAAAACATTGATTGCTCATGGGTAGGATGAGATATCATAATAAAAATGACCATTCTACCCAAATTAATTTACCTATTTAGTGCCATACCTATCAAACTACCAAAAAAACTTTTTTACTGAATTAGAAAAAAATAACAAAGTTCATTTGGAAGAACAAAAGGTCAAGAATATCAAGGGAAATAATGAAAAAAATGTGAAAGAAGGTTGCCTAGCAGTACCAGATATTAAGAGACAGAAGGGAGGATCAGTGGAATAGACTTGGGATAAGCAACCTCAGCAAGACAGTCTATGATAAACCCAAAGAACCCAGCTTTTGGGACAAAAACCCACTATATGACAAAAACTGCTGGGAAATTTGGAAAACAATATGGGAGAGATTAGGTTTAGATCAACATCTCACACCCTACACCAAGATAAATTCAGAATGGGTGAATGACTTGAATATAAAGAAGGAAACTATAAGTAAATTAGGTGAGCACAAAATAGTATACTTGTCATTTCTCTGGGAAAGGAAAGATTTTAAAATCAAGAAAGATTTAGAAAAAATCACAAAATGTAAAATAAATAATTTTGATTACATTAAACTAAAAAGTTTTTGTACAAACAAAACCAATGCTACCAAAATTAGAAGGGAAGCAACAAAAAATTTGGGAAAAATCATTATAACAAAAAAACTCTGAGAAAATCTAATTACTCAAATATATAAGGAACTAAATCAATTGTACAAAAAAATCAAGCCACTCCCCAATTGATAAATGGGCAAGGGACATGAATAGGCAATTTTCAGATAAAGGAATAAAAACTATCAACAAACAAATGAAAAAGTGTTCTAAATATCTTATAATTAGAGAAATGCAAATCAAAACAACTCTGAGGTACCACTTCACACCTAGCAGATTATCTAACTCTGATAGCAAAGGAAACTGGTGAATGTTGGAGGGGATATAGCAAAATTGGGACTTTAATGTGTGGGAAGTCAATGAGAGAAACAGTCTCAAATAGATAAAAATCTGAGACTCCTCTTTTGACCCCTTTTGTGATCCACACCCTTTCTTGTGGAAAAGTATTGTGACCTTATTGAAAGGCTTTAAGCTCTTAGTAAATCAGTAGTCAAGAGGTTAACATTCTTCCCCTTTGGTCAGGAATGCAGCTGCTTGATAAAGCCAATGCTGAAATCTTAGTAGGGGCACTTTGCCCAGATTTAGAATAAACTGATAAGAATCCAATCAAAATTCAGTCTTGGCCTTGTTCTATTTGGAAGCCACTGAGAATCTTTGTGTTCTGATATGACATAATTTGTAACTTCTGTGCAAATGCAAAGTTTTGGGGGGTTCTTTTGTGTGAAGTGAGTCTTGAAGTATATATAATAAACTCCATGCTGCCAGAGACAGAGCTGGAAGCATGAGCTAAAAGATCTTCCATGTCCCTTACTTCTTATCAAGTAAGCTGTCCTTATAAGATTATCAGAGATGATAAATAGATCTCAACATTAATGCATTGCTGGTGGAGTTGTGAATTGATCCAACCATTCTGAATGGCAATTTGGAACTATGCCCAAAGGGCTTTAAAAGACTATCTGCCTTTTGATCCAGCCCTAGCACTGCTTGGTTTATATCACAAAGAGATAATAAGGAAAAAGACTTGTAAAAAATATTTATAGCCATGCTCTTTGTGGTGGCAAAAAAAAATTGCAAAATGAGGGAATGTCCTTCAATTGAGGAATGGCTGAACAAACTGTGGCATCTGTTGGTGATGGAATATTATTGTGCTCAAAGGAATAATTAACTGAAGGAGTTCCATGTGAACTGGAATGGCCTCCAGGAATTGATGCAGAGTGAAAGGAGCAGATCCAGGAGAACATTGTATACAGAGACTGATACACTGTGGTACTATCAAACATAATGGACTTCTCTACTAGCAGCAATTCAATGATCCAAAACAATGCTGAGGGACTTATGAGAAAGAAAACTAACCACATTCAAAGGAAGAACTGTGGGAGTAGAAACACAGAAGAAGAACAACTGCTTGAACACATGGGCTGATGGGGATATGATTGGGGATGTAGACACAAAACGATAACTCTAGGTCTTAATCAATGGTACACGTAACAACCCAGTGGAATTGTGAATTGGCTACAGGGGGTTTGGAGGGGTTTGGGAGAGAGGGAAAGAACATGAAATATGTAACTAGGAGAAAATATTCAAAATAAAAAAATAAAGAATTCTAGAAAATCAACTAAAAAGCTAATGGAAATAATTAACAACTTCAGCAAAGTTGTAGGTTATAAAACAAACCCACATAAATCATTAACATTTCTATATATTTCCAACTCAGCAGCAGGAGTTAGAAAGAGAAACTCCATTTAAATTCATTCTGGACAATATAAAATATTTAGGAATCTATATGCCAAGACAAGCACAGGAATTATGAACACAACTACAAAACATTTTTCACACAATTAAAACTAGATCTAAATAATTAGAAAAGCATACACTGATCCTGGGTAGGATGAGCTAATATAATAAAAATAACAATCCTACCCAAATTAATCTTCTTATTCAGTGCCATACTTATCAAACTACAAAAAAAAAAACACCTTTTTTTATAGAATTAGAAAAAATTACGACAAAGTTCATCTGGAAGAAGAAAAGATCAAGAATATCAAGGGAAATAATGAAAAAAATGTGAAGGATGTGAGCCTAGCAGTACTAGATCTTAAACTGTACTATAAAGTAGTGGTAATCAAAACAATATGGTACTGGCTAAGAGATAGAAAGGTACATCAATGGAACAGACTGGGGCAAATGACCTCAGTTAGTTAGTGTTCGATTAACACAAAGACCCCAGCTTTTGGGATAAGAACTCACTATTTGACAAAAGCTTCTGGGAAAATTGGAAAACAGTATGGGAATAAAAAGGTGTAGATCAACATCTTACACTCTATACAAAATCAATTCAAAATAGATAAATGACAAATATAAAGACTGAAATCATAAATTAGGTAAACATAGAATAATATACCTATCAGATCTGTGTAAAAGGAAGAAATTTAAGACAGTGAAGGGTTAAATTTGGGGTGGGGGTAGGAGTTTAAACAAAAGCCAGTGTGCAGTTAAATGCAAAACACTTAGTTTATTATTAGGAAATATGTTTAGGAAATAGGAAGGAGGAAAGTGAAAGTAATCTTACAAGAGCTTGTAACTATACCCCAGATCCCAGTCCTAACTTTCTCTAAAAAAAACACTAAATCTATCTGCCTCAGAGGGCAGGATCTTCTGCTAGGCTGAAGCCCTTGACTACTCTTCTACTCTATCTTATATAACCACTATCTATCTACCTTATGTACCCACATTATTAATAATCAATAAGGCTATTAAAGCCTTAATTCAGTTCTCATTCTCCAACCAGAGGATACTAAGAACACACCTCCTCACAGATCCAGAGACAAAAAGCCCTTTTGCAACTCTGCAACTAACTCCTCTTGGCCACACCCTTCTAACTGTCACTAACTGACAACCTGCACAGCAGGGGGTCTCTTAATGAAAAATATTATTGCTCCTTTTCCTCTTAAATATAAAAAGGAGAAATTAATAAAAAAAACTCTTAATAAGACCAAGCAAGAGATATAGAATATTACAAAATGTAAAGTGAATAATTTTGATTACATTAAATTAAAATTTTTGTACAAATAAAACCAATGCAAACAAATTAGAAGGAAAGCAACAAACTGGTAGAACATTTGTATAACAAAACTCTCTGACAAATGCTTAATTTCCCAAATACATAAGGAAGTAAATCAAATTTACAAAAAATCAAGTCATTTCCTAATTAACAAATGGTCAAGGGACATGAATAGGCAGTTTTCACATGATGAAATCAAAACTATCAATAAGCACATCAAAAAGTGTTCTAAATCCCTCCTGCTCAGAGAAATGCAAGTTAAAAACAACTCTGAGGTACCACTTCATACCTAGCAGAATGGCCAATATGGCAACAAAGGAAAGTGATAAATGTGGAGGGGATGTGGCAAAATTGGGACACTAATGCATTGCTGGTGGAGTTGTACATTGGTCTAACCATTCTGGAAGGCAATTTGGAACTATGTGCAAAGGGCTTTAAATGAATGCATGAATGCCTGCCCTTTGACCCAGCTATACCGCTGCAGGTTTTTGTACCCCAAATTGATAATTAAAGAAAAAGACATGTACAAAAATGTTTATAGTTGCACTCTTTGTGGTGGCAAAAAATTGGAAAATAAGGGGGTGTCCATCGATTGGGGAATGGTTGAACAAATTGTGGTATATGTTGGTGATGGAATATTATTGTGCTAAAAATAATAATGAACTGGAGAAATTCCATGTGAACTGGAATGACCTCCAGGAATTGATGCAGAGCGAAAGGAGCAGAACCAGGAGAACATTGTAAACAGAGACTGATCATTGTGGCACAATCGAATGTAATAGACTTTTCTATTAGCAGCAATGCAATGACCCAGGACAATTCAGAGGAACTTAGGAGAAAGAATGCTGTTCACATACAGAGAAAGAACTGTGGGAAGAGAAATGCATTAGAAAAATATGTGATCGATATCATAGTGTGATAAGGATATGATTGCAGTTTTGATATTAAAGGGTTACTCTACTGTAGATATGAATAATATGGAAATAGGTTTTGAACTATGATACATGAATAACCCAGTGGAACTGCTTGTCAGCTTCAGGAGGTGGGGAGGAAAGAAGCGGGGGGATCATAACCATGGAAAAATATTCTAAATGAAAAAAAGGGAAAAAACAAAGAAAACCACCAATAATTTTAGCATGCTGAGAGTGTCAGCAGCTTTTTTTATAATTAAAAAATATTTTAGGGGGCAGCTGGGTAGCTCAGTGGATTGAGAGTCAGGCCTAGAGATGGGAGGTCCTAGGTTCAAATCCGGCCTCAGACACTTCCCAGCTGTGTGATCCTGGGCAAGTCACTTGACCCCCATTGCCCACCCTTACCACTCTTCCACCAAGGAGACAATACACAGAAGTTAAGGGTTTAAAAAATATTTTGGTTAGGATACTATGGAATAATAAGAAAAGCCCTCCACTCCTGCAGAGCCATCTTCTCAGAATATAGCCATATTTCATTTCATAGCTCTGTACCTAACAGATGTTAAATGAATAAATTAATGAATGAATGTTATTTGATAAATAGTATGGACCAAAGACAAAATGGGAAAATTGATGATATTTTTCTTATAGAGTGTGGATTATCCTTTTGGAGATGACTTCTGTTATCCTTCTGGCATTCAGTGCTTTCCTGCTTACTTTGAAACAGAATAATTTCTGTTAGAATTTTCACTTTCCTCAAATGAATTCAACAAACATTTCAGAAAAACCTATTATTATGTAACATACTGCTTTTCTTTATAAGATGAATGTATTTTAAGAATAGTTGATATTGTTTGACTTTGTTGACATTTTGAGCATGGTGTGGTAGAAGGATTATTCCCTTCTGAGTCATGAAGGCTTGGGTATAAGTACTACCTCTGTTACATGCAGACCTTTTTTTTTTTTCTTATCAAGTCACTTAACGGGTCCATGTCTCAGGCAGCTTTAGGATTATAATTTGGAGTGCAGGTACAGATTTGCATTGTATGTGGACTTTGGAATTATTTTTACAGTTGTTGAGAGATTTTTGTGGGTACTCAAGAAAAAGCTACATTACCACTAGAAAATTTCAGCCTTCTAGAATTAATTTGGATGAGGGATAACTGATTGCAGTCACCTGTCTGATTGATTTGGAAAATTAGATTTTTATAAGGCTTCAAAATATATGTTAGCTCCTCTCGTATTTCTTATCACTAACCAATCTTGTCCCTTTATAGTTCTCTCAAACAGAAATTTCCAAGAAAATGAGAATAAAAATAGCAGATAGCAAAGATTAGAGCCAATTACTGGTTTTCCTTTTGTTTCTTCCTTAATTTCCTATATCATAATTTTTGACATTTTTTATTAGTGGTGCTCTACACCTGTCAAAAAATCTGTTACTAGATTTCTTCTTCTTAACCAGAAGTTAGTAACATATTTTTCTTTAGTTCTTACCGGTGCTCTAAGGAATGAAACTAAGTTACATGGCTAAAATGAGAGAAATATGGTTAGCGGTACATAGTAGCCATAACAAACAAATTAGAACAGTGTGTGCTATAGGGTCATGATGGTGAACCTATGGAACAGGTGCCAAAGATGATATACAGAGACTTCTGTGGGCATGGGAGCCATTACCCACCAAAGTTAGTTACTAGAAAGGAAGAGGGTCTTGGGTAGAGCTGCTCTCTTCCCCCTCTCCACCACTCATCCCCACTCCTCTGCCCAGCAGCCCAGCAGCCCAATGGATGCACTTACTCTCTCCCATGAATGGAGTGCTTGGGGTACTCCCTTCCCCCTCTATACTGCCCCTCTGCCCAGCAGCCCAATGAAAGTGCTTCTTCCTTCCCCTGAACAAAGCTCTTGGGACACTCTCCCTCCCTTTCTCCCACCTCTGTCTAGGGTAAGGCAGGGGGTCATTTGGTCTCTGCGGGGTTGGGGCAAGGCATTCTGGGGGGTGGGGCTGGGCATGACATGTGGGGTTTTAAATGTTCTAAAAAGTTCACCATTACTGCTATAAGATATACTTTTTTGTGCATATTAGATAGAGAAACCAGTTATTCTAGATAAAATGTATTTCTAAGCTGAAAAATGCTGCTTAAGTGAAACAAACCGTATGTCAAGTGCTAAAGTATAAGACTTTACTAGAAGTTTGGAAGATTATTTTAGGTGTGCATAGAATATAATGAAAAGCAATGAGCCATGATTCAAAAAATATTTGAATTGCTCCCTTCTTTTATTTGTGATGGCAGCATAGTTTCTGTTTTTATTTAGTAAAATCTGGTGTCTGGCTCTGGTGTATTAATAATGGCCATATTAGTACTTAAAGAGAAGAAAAGTCAAGTACTCCAACTGATTTCATTTTAAAGATGACACAACTAAGTCCTAGGGAAATCAGGTGACTATCCAAAAGGAATAGAGATTAGAAATGTGAACCCTGCTTCTGAGGTTTAATTCCACTTCTTCTTTTTCCCAGTTCTTACCAAATAGGGAGATAGAGGTTTATAGATCTGTCTAGATCAGTAAATATTTTGATAAATAGGGATGGATATAATTATATTATGTTAGCTTAATTTATCCCTGTATCCTTGCTTTTCCTCTTCACAGAGCAATCCTATATGATATTTTTAAGTTAAATGAAGAAGAGGAAAAAATGCCACCAAAACTAATCAATAGAATGAAGAGATCTCATAGCATATGCAGTGCTCTATAGCCATGAACCCCTTTTTCCCCATTACATGCATACACCACTACAAAACAGTCAGTCAGAAGAAATTCCTTCTCAAGTTTGTTTTGGGGACCAATGTTCTTTTTTAAGTTTTTCAATATTTTTGTTCAATGTTTTTTTTTCATTTACCTTGGTGTTAGTATTTTTAACTCTACTTCATTTTCATTAGTTTTTGTAATTATTTCCATGCTTCTAAATAGTAATCCTGTTCATTGCTTCTTGCAGTACAGAAATATTCTATCATATACTGATACCAAATTTATTTATAAATTCCCCAGTTGATCCTAATTGATTCCACATTATTCTGAGTTCTTTCATTCTACATTAGGTGCTGCTAAAAATAATTTGGTTCATATGGATCCTTTTTTTCTGTCAATGACCTTCTTGGGACTAGCACTAGCAAGTTTTTTGGTTCACATAATATGGATATTTTGACCACTTTATTCGTATCATGATAAATTGCTTTCCAAAATGGATATACTAATTCATGGCTCCACCAATAATATCTTATTGTGCCTCTCTTTCTGCAGTCTTTTCAGCATTGAATATTCCTATATTTTTTATTTTTTTCCAATATGCTGTGTGAGGGACATCTCAAGGTCATTTTGACTTACATTTCTCTTATTTTTTGATTTGGAACATTTTTTCATATGGTTGTTAATAGTTTTTAGTTCTTGTTCAGATTCTTTGAGCATTATCTATTGCAAAATGTTTTTTTGGTTTTGCACATTGTTGTTAGATATCTCTCTCAAAATACCTTGGAACCAAACTGCTTATATGTGAAATTTGATATAATTTTCTCCCATTTGATTCCATTCTTATCCTAGATATTCTGCTTTTGTATGTTTTAAAGCTTTTAAATTTTATTTAATAAAAATGACATATTTTTATTTTTTTGAAATTGCCTCTATCTTTGTTAAGAATTCATCTCCTAGGAATGCAAATAAAAAAACTCTGAGGTACCACCTCACACTTAGCAGACTGGCCAATATGGCAGCAAAGGAAAGTGATAATTTTTGGAAGGGATGTAGCAAAATTGGGACACTAATACACTGATGGTGGAGTTGTAAATTAATACAACCATTCTGGAAGGTAATTTGGAATTATGCCCAAAGGACTTTAAATGATTGCCTGCCCTTTGATCCAGCCATACCACTGCTGGGTTTGTACCCCAAAGAGATAACAGGGAAATATAATTGTAAAAATATTTATAGCCGTGTTCTTTGTGGTGGCAAAAAAAAAAATGGAAAATGAGGAAGTGTCCATTGATTGGAAAATGGCTGAAAAAATTGTCGTATCTGGTGGTGATGGTATACTATTGTGCTGAAAGGAATGATGAACTGGAAAGGTCTACAAGAATTGATGCAGAGAGAAAGGAGCAGAAACAGGAAAATGTTGTATCCAGAAACTGATATATTGTAGCACAATTGAATATAACAGACTTTTATACTAGTAGCAATGCAATGATCCAGGACAATCCAGAGGAATTTATGAGAAAGAACATTACCCACATCCAGAGAAAGAACTGTGGGAGTAGAAATGCAGAAGAAAAACATCAGTCATGTGGTTTGATGGAGCTATGATTGGGGTTTTGGCATTAAAAGATCACTCTATTGCAAATATGAATAATGTGTAAATAGGTTTTGAACAATGATACATGTATAGCCCAGTAGAATTGCTTGTCAGCTCCAGGAAGGGGGAAGGAAGAGGGGAGGAAAGAACATGAATTGTGTAACTGTGGAAAGATATGCTAAATAAATAAATAAAAGAATTCATCTCCTATTCATGACTGTTAAAGGTATATGATCTAATCCTCCCCTAATTTGTTTGTGGTGTGACCCAGATGACATATTCATAGTGAATTTATTTTAAAATATACTGTAGGATATTAATCAAAACCTTATTTCTGCCTGACTACAATCATAGTTTATAAAATATTGTATTCTTTCCTAAGTAATTTGTGTTTGTGATTTCCTTTTCCCCAACACTAGTTATTGAGGTATATCATTTCTTATTCTCCCTTGTGTAGTTTGTTTCACTGATCCACTTCTCTATTTTTAACTAATATCAATTGTTTTTATGATTACAGATTTATATTTAGAGTACTATAAGGGATATGTTTTCTTTTTATTCTTACCATTTTTCTTTATTCCACTTAATATTCAAGGTCTTCTTTTCCTACAAATTAATTTTGTTATTATTTGCTAACTAGCATAGGTTGTGATAAGAAATGATGGCTGAGTTTAGTTTTAAGTGGGTGATATGGCCCTAATTTTCTTTATGTATAAACATATGTATATGTATACATTTGCATATATATATATATATTTACATTTTCAATGTAGTTAGTTGATTTTATTTTATGATTACTTTATTTCAAATAGCATATAGAGACTAAAAGTTTTATTTTGATGAAGCAGAGTTCTAAAAACTAGTAGACATTTACTGATTATACTGATCTATCAACTTGAATTTGTGAATGTCCTTTTGGAAAGATTGTCAGCATTTAATTTTTATAAAAATTAACCCCAATTTTTATTATTGGAACATGCCTCCTCACTATATTTTGAAGATTAAATTAATTTTAAACTAAATTGGAATATGTAGTTAAGAACTGACATCAAGCAGAATAGGTGAAGCATATCAACTTGAGTGGTGAAAAAAAATTTCCTTTGAAACCAAGTCATTGAATTTTGGAAAGACATGTTTAAACTTAGGTAAATGAGGGAAAGGAAAGCCCATCTCTTTCCTTAATTCTTTAAGTAATCCATAAAAAAATTAACAAACTTAGAATCTCATACATCTTTACAGAGCTGAGTAAAAGGTGGACTCCTCTGAGATATATTTTAAAGCTTGAAATTTAGTTTCTGAACTACAAAAAGGAATTCATTACCATGCAATCTTACTGGTAAATTTTTAGCATGGATTCTAATGACTGTCATAATACAAGCTCATTATTTTAAAGTATAATAAGTGCATTTTAATATACCTTATTAGAACATTTGAGAGACTCTTATTTGAATTTTGTAATTTAATCATTGGCTATTGGTATTGGTCTAACGTTAGCTTAATTTCCTGTTCTTATTATAGGGAAAGGGAGAAGGCCTATGATTTTACTGGTTTAAAGAATGTTTAGTTTAGAACTTTTCCTTTCAATGCAGGACAGCACCTTTTCTGATACTTAAAAGAGATATCCAGAGTCCTGAGAGGTTAAGTGATATGTAGAGGGTGTTCTGTATCATGCCATAGTGCTTCTCATTACATATAATACACTTAAAAATCCAATATATAATAAAATATCAATGTAATGGGTCTATTCCCTCACAGAGGGAGATTAGACTTACATAACTATTTTGACTCTCTTTGATGGTTTAGGCCTAAAAAAAGGATATCTCTCTTAAAATAGATCATAAAATATTGCCATTTGAACTGTGATCCTAAATAGTAAATAATAATTTAGCCCTAGAATGAGGGATTTCAAAAGGTTGGTGCATATAGAATTCATTTAGTTTATTAGGAGTTAACCTCCTGTGTTTTTAAAGAGGAATAGAAACTTCTCATTTACAATAGTTAAAGCTATTTCTAACTTCAGTAAATTGATTTTTCTTTTCCAAGAATTAGTTTGGTTAGAGATGTGAAGTCACGAAAGAAGCAGAAATAGAATTTTCTAACATTCACATCTGTTTGGCTATACTGAGGAAGTCTCTCCTAAAGAGAGAGACGACAGCTATTTAGTGTTAAAGTAGTTTGATAAAAGAACAGATTTTCCTTGTTTTCTTCGTGTCGAGTAGATCAAAAAATTTATCTTATAGTAGTTACTCTTCAATATTTCTCTCTAATTTATATTATGCCCAGTAGTAAGAATAATAGAAACAAATTTTAAAAATTAAGTTGAGTGTACACAGAGACTGATACACTGTGGTAAAATCGAATGTAATGGACTTCTGACTAGCAGCAATGCAATGACCCAGGACAATTCTGAGGAATTTATGGAAAAGAACGCTACCCACATTCAGAGGAAGAACTACAGGAATGGAAACACAGAAGAAAAACAACTGCTTCAACCCATGGGTTGATGCGGACATGATTGGGCATGTAGACTCAAAACAACCACACCAATGAGTCTTGATCAATTACACATGTTAAAACCAGTGGAAATACTCTTTGGCTATGGGTGGGGTTATTTGGGGGAGGGGGTGAAGGGGAAAGTAAGAACATGAATCATATAACCATGGAAAATTTTTCAAAAAAAAATCAAGTTGAAAATTTATGAAATATTATAAATCTTACTCAAATACAAACTGTTATTAAAGATAAGCTTTAAAAAAGTGTAACAGGTAAACTTTTCATATTAATTATTATTCATTTTTTTGTTTATTCAACTACTTTCCTGTTTTTCTTTTGATCCATTTGGTGATCACCTTTAATCCTTTTTGCTAAATGACTCAGAATTATTTCCACTGACTTCAGCAATCATGATGTACTCTCATTTTGGTATTATTATAGGTAATTGCACCTGAAGACATAAATAAATGGGAAAATACTTCCCTTTTCTCCTTTTTAACACATTCTTGCTTGACTCCTTCTAGACTTATTAACTGCTTATACATTTTATTAACTTACCTACATTAAATATCCATTGACTGCTTTGTTATACATGGATGTATATAAAAACACTGAGACCATAAAGATAGTTTCTGCCCAAAGAAACTTACAATATAATGGGGGAAACAAAATTTATAAGTGGTGTCTAGAGAGGATCATTTTGTTCAGGAATGTGAGAGGTCAGATGAGAGGGGGCTTTAGAGAAATAAGTTGACACACTCCATCCAGGAAAAATAGCAGAGCTCAGTTGATTATTGCTCACTGTTCTGTGAAAGAGGAGAGAGAGAAGAGTGGTCTATGAAAGGACATGGGGAGAGACAGGTAGCACACTGGATAGAGTGCCTGGCCTAGAGTTAGAAGAAAAGTAGAATATATGTGAAAAAATCACTGGTATTGATATATATATTTTCTAATTCCATTGCTCTGTTGGGAGAAAAACAAACCTTACACTGAATTACAAAGAAAACATTTCAATTTCCTTATATCTTTTAAGACTTTCATTATTTAAAAATACAAAAATTTAAACATCCAAAAAGTTTGCAGAGACTGATTAAATTATTACTTATGCTATTTCAAATTTCAATTGTAAATAAATAGCTAATTTCAAAATATTTTAATCAGTGTATTAATTTTTAAATCATACTTCAGGTAATAGAAATATAACCATGGAGAAAAGATTCTACACCACCTTAACCTTTGCAAGTATAGCAGTAGATGGCCAAGGAAAGATAGCCAAAAAGATTCCTTTTTCTGTTTTCTCATAACAATTTGTTGTTTTTTTAAAAAAAGAAATTATACTTTTGCTGCTTATAATTCAACAATGTTTTCAATTGAACTAATATTAAGAACTTTGTATTGCAAAGGTTTTGGGATAGAGAAAACAAAACAAAACAAAACAAAAACTCCTGCAAGCAAAAGGTATTAATTCCACTGAGGAGAGAAGTGAGGATACAACAGCTGTACCAATAAATAAATATAAAATAATTTTGGGGGGAAGAAAGAGAAAACAATTTCTTATATCATGAAAAGCTTCAAGGAAAAAGTGGTACCTAATTTGAGCATGAAGGAAGATCAGAATTTTGAAAGAAAATTCAAGAGGCAATGAATTCAGAGTATAGAAATTAGTTTTATAAATGTATGGAGACAGAACAAAGACATATTAAATCCTGAAAATGTCTCCTAGTACAGTTTGTTTGGAATGTACTATAAAGTATATCAAGAGTATTGTCAAATGGGAATGGCCAGTTACTAGTATTTAGTATGTGGAGTACTTTAAATGATAGTATGCATTATATTCATAAGATAAGTTGTCACTAAAAGTTTTTAAGCAAGAGAGTGATATAACATGATCTGTACCTTAGGAAAATAATTTTGTTAGATGATGGATTGGAGTAGAGTAGTACTGAAAAAAAATCAAGCTATAATCAGAGCTTTCATTTCTGTAAAGTGATTACAAGAATAGAGAAAAGCGATTAAATGCCTGATATTTGTAGAAATGAAATTCTCAGAATAGTAAATTCACTAGTTGGTCAAAGGGTTGAGGAAGAAGGAATAGTTTACCACTAAAAAGTTATTAACTGCTTACAATGTGCCAGGCACCGTAGAAAATGAAAAACAGTTCATGTCTGCAAATAGCTAAGTTTATCAAAGATATAGCAAGTAGATGAAGATAATCTGAAAGGGGGCAGCTGGGTAGCTCAGTGAATTGAGAGTCATTCCCCAAATGGGAAGTCCTAGGTTCAAATCTGCCCTCAGACACTCCTGGTTGCGTGACACAAGGCACTTGTATCAAGGGACTTAATCCCCATTGCCTAGCCTTTACTAATCTTCTGCCTTGGAACCAACATAGTATTGGTTCCAGGGAAGAAGGTAAGGGCTTAAAAAAAAGATAATCTGAAAAGAAAAGTATTAATAACTGTGAGGATTGAGAAGGGGTTCTTACACAAGGTAGAGTTTGAGCTGTGATTTGAAGGAATTCAGAGAACCAAGACGTCAAGTTGCAGGGCCATTGTATATTAGGAATAGTCAAAGATGACTTTAGATGAACCTGAATGAACAGAAGGGTTATGATTTCTTTATTTTAATAAGTTAATTTAGAAAAGTCAGAGTTTTGTCAGAGGATATGACATGGAGCATGTTTGATGGCAGGAGACATACAGTTGGAGATCCTGGGATGAAGTTTATGGGAAAGATTATGCTTGGATCTGCTGCTTTGGCAGTCATGTATTTAGAAGTGGCAAACTTTTTGAAAGTTGCTTAGAATAATTAATGATAAACTGCAAAGAAAGTAAAGAAGATTCAGGATAGAATCTTGTGAGATTTTTTTACTGACATAGCAAGAGATGCATGATTACTCAGCAAAGCTGATTAAGGAGTCGTCATGAAAGCAAAAGCAAAGAGCTTTTTCAGTTCGGTCAATCATTACATAAGGATTTGCTAAATGCTTCCTACAGGCCAGACACTCTACTAAGTACTTAGGATAAAAAGAAATGACAAAATAAAACAAAACAAAAACACGTGCCCCCCTCAACCCCAAACCATCCCTGCTCTCAAGGAGCACACAGATAAGTCAGGGAGACAATGAATTTTAGAATTATGTACAGACAAGATTTATTCAGGCTCAAGGAGGTAGACACTAACATTAAGGAAGACCAGGAGTCTTGTAGAAGGATTTAATTAGGACTTGAAGAAAATCAGGGACGTTAGGAAGCAGAAAAGTAGGAAAGGGATTGCTATCTAATGGGAGAACAGTCAGTCAAAATGCAGGAAGTACGGAGATGGAGCAGTTTGTAGGCAGGTCAGGAGCTTATGTTCTTGGATCCTCAGGTTAGGTAGAGGGCATTAAGGTTGTAAGAAGATTTGAAAGTTGTTAAGGGATCAGGTCGTGAAGTTCTTTAAAAGCCAAATAGAGGATGTGACTTTCTTCTGAAGGTACTAGATAGTCATGAGAGTTTATTCAATAGTGGAATAACATGGTCAGACCTAGGGACATTAGTTGTGTAGATGAGTGAAACTAGACTAAAAGAATATCCACGGAAAGCAATATAATGGAAAGAAAGTGTAGAGTTTCCTGGAATAAGAGATTGTCATAATTTTAAAAAGTTTCGGAGAAGTTAAGGGAAGACGAGAAAATGTAAAAGATTTATAATTAAAAGATCATTGTTAATGGTTGAGAGAGCAATTGAGTTGCATGGTGAGGTTGGAAATCAAATCAATAAAGTTTAAGAAATGTTTGGAGAAGACTGGCAATTTGTATTGTCTTCCCTTTATATGATTTTGTAATGAAAGAAAGAAGAAATATAGACTAACTCAAACGATGGTAGAGATAAATGAATGTTTTTCAAAACTTGGGAAAAACTGAATATAGGTAATGAGGATGGAGGTAATAGATGTGGATAAAGGAAAAAGAGAAGGGGAGGGAGGAAGGGAGAGAGAGACAGTGATGGAATGAAAAGCTTGGGTAAAAGGCTTATCTTTGGCAAAGTGAATTAATTTCTTTCCAGTGACTAGAACAAAGAAGGAAAGGAAAAGTAAAGATATAGAGGGAATATGAGGTGCAGAGTGGGTGCAATGAAAAAGTTCATGACAGATGGCCTCCATTCTGTTGAGAAATAAAAGGATAGGGGAAAGTGTTGGAGCTTGAAGAGAGAAAAGATTTAAAACAGCTGCTGCAAGAAGCACTATAGTTGATATGGGAATAATAAAAAAATTGCTATATAGTTGCTATATAATTGCAGGTTATGGAACTGGGAAGAGGGATCATGAACTCGGATGTCCAGGGATCATTTCTAGAACACCAAATATAAAGAAAGGGGGTAGAGAGGAAGAATATGGACCCAGTTCTAAACTTGAGAAAGGAAGAGCCATGCCTTTTGATTAGTAGTAGACAATAGAAACAAGAATCTGGATTAAATAATAAAGAAAAATATGTAGTAACCTTTACAAGATGTGAGCTTTCTGAGTGATGGTGGTAGAGGAAAGCTATGGATGCATCAGTTAGAAGCAAGGATTTGACTGAGTCCTCTTCCTTACTCAGGGAAAGACTGTGAAAGAACATAGCCCCACAGAAGGAAGTCAGGGATAAAATATTATCTAGAGGAAACCAAAGTGAGTACTAGAAAACAGAGGGTCAAGCCAAGTGATCTATGTGATAAAAGAGTAATTTTTGGGGAAAGGATATCACGGAAGTTCCAAAAAGAGAAGATAGAAATGAGATTATTATGGCATTGTTGAATGAGAAAGTGATTTTGTAGAGGTAGCTATTTAAAGGTTTTTTACTTGTTCAGGTCATAAGTCAGTAAAGAATAAAATGGGAGAGGAGTTACAATGCATTTATATAGATATAAGTATCCTGCCCTCATCAAGCTTAAAATCTGATTAGGAGGGGCAGCTGGGTAGCTCAGTGGATTGAGAGCCATGCCTAGAGACGGGAGGTCCTAGGTTCAAATCTGGCCTCAGACACTTCCCAGCTGTGTGACCCTGGGCAAGTCACTTGACCCCTATTGCCTACCCTTACCACTCTTCCACCTATAAGTCAATACACAGAAGTTAAGGGTTTAAAATAAAAAAAAAAAATTAAAAAAAAATCTGATTAGGGAAGACAACACAGAAAAGGAAGCTTAAAGGGCAAAGTGAGGGAAGGTACCACATGTAGAAGGATGGAGTCTAGTCCAAAGGAATGTAAACATTGTGAAGTATATAAATGCTAGCCTGAGAGCCCTTTTTAAATGGAAGATCTAATAATAATTTTTTTCCAACTTCCAGCCTTTCCAATGAGAGTAACTGTACTGTGGGAACTGATATGACATGATTACCAGGGCAGATACAGTTTCACAGAATGATGAATTTCCCAGGGTTGAGATTTCCTGGGAGCATGATGGAGTCCATTTCATAGGAATATAGCTGGGGATAAATTAGGAGATTGCTGTCCTGGGAAGTCTCTTTAAATAGAGGTTTTGGGAAGAGTTTTTCACTCTTCTCTCAGCCCTCCAGCTTTTCAAGTCAGATAAGTAGAGGGTACTCTGAGTACTAATGAAGTATAAGTAGTAGGGTTGATGCAATCTCATAAATTCAGGGGTAAAACTGCCTAGACTAAGTAAAATAAACTATGTATTTTTGAATATAAATACTAGTTAATCACTCAGACACTTAATTTTTCTGCTTAGACAATTTATCATTTTGTAAGACTTGACAATTTAATCATTAGAACAGAGACCAAGTGATTGGGTGACTTAAATGTTATGGAAAACTCTAAAGTGAGGGACAAAAAACTCTTTAAAATGCATGGTAGGCCATTCTTTGCAACAATAATGTTTTGATGATTACAGCTTTAGAATATAGTTTAAAATCCAGAACTTCCTCCACATTTTTTTCCATTTATTTTCTTGATGTTCTATTCTTGACCTTTGTTCTTCCAGATAAATTTTGTTACTATTTTTCTTATCTCTATAAAATAATTTTCAGAGTTTGATTGGTACAGCATTGAATAAAAATAATTTTGCTAGAATTGTTTTTATTGTATTGGCTCACTTTACCTGTGAGCAATTAATATTTCTCCAACCATTCAGATCTGTCTTCATTTCTTTGAAATTTTTTTTGTAATTGTGTTCATATAATTCCCTAGTATGTCTCAGCAGTTAATCTCCCAAGTGTTATATATTGTCTCTCATGGTCTTAGATGGAATTATCTTTCTATCTCTTCCTGCTAGGTTTTGTGAGTAATATATAGAAATGCTTATGATTTTTATGGGTTTATTTTATATCCTGTAATTTTGCTAAAATTGTTGACTATTTCAACTACTTTTTTTTTCAAAGTTGATTCTCTAGGGTTGTCTAAGTATACCAAAATATCATCTACAAAGAGTGATCATTTTGTTGATTTGTTGCCTGTTTTTTATCATTTATTTTATATTTCCTTGTCTTTTTACAACTGCTAGCATTTACAGTACAAAAATGAATACTACTGGTGAGAATAGACATATTTTCTTCACTCCTCATTTCTCTTAGAATGTTCAAGTTTATTTCAATTCCAGATAATGCTCATTCTTGGTTTCATATAGATACTGTTCATTTTAAGAAAGGTTCCGTTGACTCCTTTGCTTTCTTGTATTTTTAATAGTATTGTATTTTGCCAAAACTTTCTGTATCTATTGATGTATTGATATTATTTTTGTTGCTTTTTTATTGATAGGTTCAATTATGCTGATAATTTTCTTGATATTGAGCCAGTCCCAAATTCATGGTATAAACCTGACTTGATCATAGTATATGATATAATCTCCATGCTAGTGTTTTATTTAAAATTTCACATCAATATTCATTTAGGAAATTGGCCTACATTTTTCTTCCTCTGTTTTTGCTCCCCCTAATTTAGGTATCAAAATCATATTTGGGTTATAAAAAGTATTTTGTAGAAATTTTTAAACCTATTTTTTTCAAATACTTTAAATAGATTTGGAATAATTGTTCCTTCATTTTTTTAGCTGAATTCATTTGTGACTCCATCTAGTCCTAGGAAATGTTTAATCAATTCTGTTTTTTAAGATGTTTCTTAAGTATTAGTTGCCTTTTTTAAACCAAATTATTGTCTTTTAATAATTGTCTTCCTTTAGTTTCATTTCTTTTTCTAATTTCTCCTTAACCACTTAATCATTTAATTTTGAAAGTACTTTTTTCCTAGTTATTCCTGGAATTCTTGTTTGGCATTTGCCCAATTAATGTTTTTCTTTCAAGCTGTGCTTATGGCTCTTTTGACTTCCTTGTTGTCTTCTCTGCCTGTGATCTATCCTAATACCATAATAACCTATTTTTGGTCAGATATTTTTGTTGTGATTAATGTTTGCTAATTTTTCCATTCTGTTTATTGATTTGGAACTTTTGATTTATATTGGGCTCTCTTCCTACATAGATGAGGGTAGACCTTCTTTCTCAAGATGCAGAACTTTTCAAATCCAGTCTTGGAGGTTTGGAAGTTTTCAGTACTTCTAAGCTAATGTAATTGTGGGAGAGACAGGGTCACTGCTCTCTTGGTTGCCATTCTGTTCTTACCCAGGAAGGAATCCTGATACCTTAGAACTTAATTTGTACTGCTATTCTGGGGCCCTCTTCCCTCCTGATGAGAAATTATACTCTTCTTCAAGACGCCTGATCTCTTGTGGCCAGAAGTGATATTCTCCCTTGAGACTTCCACTATTTCCCAAACAAAAGTACTCCTCTCTACCCTTGATCTAGAAACCAAAAGTAAGTATAGGCAATAACTTTGCTAAATGGTATCTCCTCTTATTTCCAGTGCTAGCATAGGAGTACCATGTTAGCTTTTTCTGACCAGGTGCCAAGTTTCCCAATTGTCTCTGCCTTTAGAGATCCCAAACCTTCTTCAGCTGCTGTGTCCACCAAATGATCCTAATACTAGTGTTTCATTCAAATGAACTCTGGGTCAGATTCCTTCCTCATATAACTGATCAATCATTCTGACTTCCTAAGTTGTTTTGGACTGAAAACGTGTTTTACTTTAATGTTTTGTTGTCTCTGCCACTCCAGAATTCAATTTGAAGGATTATTTTAAAGTTGTTTGGAATGGAATATTGGAAGAAGTCATTTGAATATTTTTTTCTACTCCATCGCATTGGCTGTGCCCTAGAAGTAAACTATTTACATTTTCAAAAAGATGTTAACTTAAAGAAAATTAAATAAATAATTCTTTGAGAAAAGCAGTGAGAAGCAAATAAGTTAAAATTTTTAAATGCCTATTATGTGCCTGTGCCAAGCTCTTTATGAATAACTCATTTGTTCCTCACAAAGAGGTAATATTATCATCCCCTTTTTTAGCATCAGTGTCAGAAAACTATTATTAAAATAATATTTACATGTAATTTGGAAAGAAATTTAAAAGAAAATCACTATAGTTAAAAACCTTCTCTATCCTGGGCCATCAGTTTTCTTTTTAAAATGGAGACTTGAGGGCAGCTGGGTAGTTCAGTGGATAGAGAGGCAGGCCTACAGATGGGAAGTCCTGGGTTCCAATCTGACCTCAGACTCTTCCTAGCTGTATGACCCTGAGCAAGTCACTTAACCCCCATTGCTTAGCCCTTCCCACTCTTCTGCCTTAGAACTAATATGCAGTATTGACTTCAAGATGGAAGGTGAGGCTTTTAAAAAAAATAAAATAGAGACTTCTGGGAGGGAAGTGCTTTAGAAGTAAGCTAGTACCCTAGACGTGGCTGTAGACTGGGAAGTCCACACCACCTTCCTTTGAGCTCTCCTCACGAATACCAACCTCTCTTCTTGGGACTTGGTGGGCAAAGGCTTATAGACTCCACATCGTCATAGATCTCATCTTGATTTCTGAGAGGAGAGTTGGGATTAGGGATTCCCTCAGTATTCCCCAAATGTCCCACCCTCCTCCCCAAGTCCCCGGACTTACTGTGTAATGGGAGGAACTGGGAGATCCAGGCAGGAATGACTGGAGAAGGATCCTGACTTGCAAAGTACTATCACTTGGGTCCTCCCATCCGAGATGGTTTTCTTGCCTAGATAGTTATTCCAGGATAATCGATGGCTTTCGGGAGGGTCTAACCCCATTTACCCACCCAGTGGAGCCCAAAGCATTTCATTATCCTACAAATTACATAATGTTTATTAGGAAGATTTGAAATTTCTCTTTTCCTCACAACTAGGAAGAGTTGTGAGCAAGCACCGAGCCACTCTGAACTTGTTGAGACTGGTACTTAGATGACGGTCATTTCATATTTTATTCAAAAGCTTTATAATTTGGTAGTATTATTATTGTTATTACTCTGGTGTAGATTTAAGAAAGTATGGCCATCTTCACAATGGAAAAATAATGAAATTAAAAGAGATGTATTTAAGTTGGTATTGGTTATGATGGTAATTACTAGAAGGTACAGTTTATGATTTTCTAAATGTAGTCTATCAAAGTCTTTTCTTTCTCAAAATCTGAGTCCAGATCATTGTGCCTCTAATAACTATCTAGGAAAGAGACATTAATGCACCACTTCTTTCATTCAATAAACCACCCTTTTGATTTAAGTGTCACTTTTTATATCTTCTGATTTCATATTTAGTGAGAATATCCATATTGATACAGTTTAGTACTTCACAGGATTTGTCATTTCTGAGACCTCTGGACAATGATCTCATACTTATATATCAACAGTTTAATAAATATAGGTAGCTTAAAAACTATTTCTTAGCATCCTTTGTCTCCTTTGCTTCTTATCTACTGCTATTGTGGAGTTTAAAAGGGGTAATATTGAAATAACAATATTAACATTGTATTATGTACTTGTATATAATAGCATGCTATTATTAGGATTTTTAATAGTGCTTTAAGCTTTGATAAGCAACCCTGAGACATAGTTGCTGCTGTTGTGGTTTAGTTATTTCAGTCATTCAACTTTTCATTACCCCGCTTGGGATATTCTTGGTGAAAATACTGGAGTGGTTTGCCTCCTTTTCCATCTCATTTTAGAGGTTAACAGAGGGTTAAATGACTTGCCCAGGGTCACACAGCTAGTAATATTTGATATAGGATGTGAATTCAAGTTTTACTCAGTATTGATGCACTATCTTATATACTGTACTATCTCATTTTATGGTTTTCTATGACTGGATTATTTATCACCTATAAACTAATTTATTTATAATGAATTTATACTTATCTAAGTTGGTTGTTGGTCAGGAATAGATACAGTTAATGAATCAATACTCAAAATTGTTTTAGCTTAGTAGAACATTACAATGTTTGAACATTTTTTATGTGAACTTTAACAACCTAATGTCAGAGTTATCTTTCTGTCACAGTGAAGCATTGGAACAGCACTTATGTGGAGAATTTCCACTGTTTGATAAAATTTGATTTTATATCATTTTGGGAATTTTTTCTTCTGTATTTTGTTGTTGTATATGTTCGTCTGTGAGTGAGTGTATGCATGTGTGTGCATGTGTGTGTGAGAGAGAGACAGGGAGAGAGAGACAAAGAGACAGACATATTACTGTTTTATATCTAAGAAGTGGTCATAGTCTTAACAATAGAGATTTTAATGTTTCTCTCCTATTTTAATACTTTGTTCAAACTTTTTTTATATTGTGTATAGGTTTTAAGGCAGAAGAGTGATAAGGGCTAGGCAATGGGGGTTAAGTAACTTGCCCAGGTCACACTGCTAGGATGTATCTGAGGCCAAATTTGAAGCCAGGACCTCCCATCTCTGAGCCAGGCTCTTAGTCCGCTGAGCCACACAGACCTCTGGATCAAACTTTTTGAAGATTATTTATCTTCAGTGGAAATTTCTGAAACATTTTTGGATTTGATGTTTCTATTGTTAAGACTATGATATTTAGTTAGATGAACAGCCCAGAGGGCTGATCATTGGTTCCAGTTGCAGGTGAAATATGAACTAGGACTAGAAATTTGTCAGAAGAGATCAGGCTACATTAGCTTTTGAGATATTGCCTAAGACTTTTGTCCCTAATTATATAGAGATATTTATTGATATAAGCTACAATTCTAATGAGATCAATGACAGGAGCTTGAAAATGAAATTAAGATGATAATTTTTAGAACATTCTATACCTCCTTTCTTTTCAGAATGAAATGAATACATCAAATTCTCATCAGGAATCTTTCCCATTTGTGTTGACATCTCTTAGAATTGAAGATAGTATAAAATAACAAAGATCTTACCTGAGTAGTCTGGCATAAATAACATATTACTTTTCTTATCTTCAGAGAAGTTATAGTTTGTATAAACTTATACCTATTGAGATTCTTAAAATATTATCAATAATATGGTTACCATAATTATATATATATATGTGTGTGTGTGTGTGAACATATATATATATATATTTATTACCATAATGAGATAATGCAGACTCAGCTATGAATTGTAATATTCAAAACCTTGTTGCAGCAGGATTTTACTCCTCAATATGTCTGTCATGCTCTTCAGCAACACCTTGAAACTCCTGCTGCAGGTTCTGTTATCATTTCCTTTTGATCTGTTTTAGTGGGTCAATTTGATATCCCATTTCTTCCTTTGCCTATAGATCTTAGGAATCTCCATGGGCTTCCTGGCTGCTGGAATAGCTCCTTTTGCTGCTTATTCAGCATCTCTAGATCAAGTTCTATCATTTCATTAGAGTTGGCCTCTCTTAACTTGTCATCCTCTCTTCCTCTTCTATTTGAAGTTCCTGCTTCTGAAGTTTACACTCTTGAAATTCTTGGTCTTTCCCTCCCTCTTCTTCTTAAGGAACATATCTTGGATATTCAAATATTACAGGAATCTCACCCTTAAGCATAGCTCTTTAATGCTAAACCACTCTAAAACTCATGCTAAGGGTTTTATTCAATACTGAGAAAAATTCCAATTGTTCCCACAAATAATCTCAATCTCCTGGTATATCTCCATGTAGCTAGCACCAGATTATTCTATGAGAAGGAGTAGGTTAGTCTCATTCTTGTAGGCTTCCAAACAGGACACAGAAAGTAGGGCTTGGTCTTCTGAGCATCCCTCTTGGTGCTCACACACTTATCCCTCTTGGCTCTGGAAATAGCAGTGCTTCCAGTGCTTGATGGTGTCAGCAAGTTTCCCCAGAATCACTGTATGTTGATTTTCTCTCAATTGGGAGACTTTGCTGAACTCAACAAGAGAAAGATTTTGAAGACTTCTTTCTACCTCCTAAGTCAATTATGTGTCCTAGAAAACCTGACAGCATACCAAAACTGTCCCTATGGAAATTAGACCAAAGGTCATTTTTTTCATATCTACTGTGATTGTTTAAAATACATGTTTGGAGTGAGGGAGAAGGTTTTGAAATTGACTTTGAAAGGCCATATACTGAAATAAAACAGCCTTCTGTCCATTAAAAATAAATTTTCAAGTGCATCATCCATGATTTCTTATATGAATCTTAGGTAGTGGTGTTTGAATGTGTTGTTAGTATTGATATGGTAGATTCATTTCAACACTTTTGCTTTAATTAAATCCTTCTTAAAGTTGGTGAAAATGAGGCTCTTATTCTTTGTGGATAGACTTATGAGTCAGTAATTTAATGTAGTAGAATGCCTTTGTTCCTGTAAAATGAATTACAATATTGGGACATATTTTCATCCCTTTAAAGTGACTTAACATCTGTGATAACTGCTTTTCTTGATCCAATGCATGACAATATCTTTGAAGTCACTTTGCAATTATAATGATTCATGACATTTCCTTTTACTTAGAAAGCAATGAGATAATTAAAAAGCAAATATTTTTCTTAAAAAGTATTTTTGTGGGGGATCAATTTTGAAAACTAATTTTAGTCTTCTGATTTGAAAAGCTAATTCTGTGAAAGGATTTCCATTGTTTTTTCTCTATTTTCAACGATTTATCAGAAAGGGATTGGCTTCTATCAGGAGAAAAAGTTAAGGTTAAGTAATTAAGAAGTATTTCATAAGAGAAAGGTATTAGTGGCACTACAATGTTTGGCTCTTTATGAAAATTGTGGCATCTTTAGTGAAAAATGGAGTAAAGATTCTTTTGGAGACTGATAGACAATGTGATGAAAGGAATGACCTTTGGTGTTATTTTTTGGAAGATACTTTATTTGAAAAAGAATAAAATGATAATGTAACTAAACTCTTTTTTCATTTCCAGCTAAAAAAATAAATAGGTGTTTAATTTCCTTTTCCAACAGTAAGAATGTGTGTGTTTTCTCCCTGAAAGATCCTTCCACTATCAGAACCTTACGTGTAGCAAATTTGCTATGGTTACATGTAGCAAATAAGAATATGTCAGGAATATCTGAGTTCAAATCCCTCCCATCTCAGACATTAGCTTTGCAATGATAGAGAAATCTCTTAAACTCTTTACCCCTATTTCTTCATATATAAAAGTCAGGTGTTATACTGAGTAGGACTTTAATATCCCTTCTAGCTACAAATCTATGTTCCTAAATTAGCATTCCTAATTTGCTCATTATAATTTTAAAAAATTCCTAAGGATTAATAATATAAATTAACTAACATTTCTTCAAAAAGGGGAGATATTCTAATAGCATAAAATTGTTTATTCCTCACTATTTTATCTATGACCATGTTGATAATAGTTCTCTTTATTTTGGTATATAATATACCCTAATGATTCCTTCTCATCTTATTCACTTCCTGTCTATGATTCCCCAAACTTGTGAATACAGGTATCCATCACAATAGTAGACTTCCTTAAGATCTTGGACCTCTCTGAGTACCAACTCATTTGGGCTGTCAATGTTATTCTGTACCATTTTTTGCAATCTTGCATTTCCTGGAACATATCTTTTTCTTCCATTTCTTGCACGTGGGTAATGACTGATAGTGTGTTGTTTTGTGTTTCTTCCCATTGTGCATGTTACTATTGGCCTTTAGAAGATTTAATTTTGATTCATTGTGCTAGTTTTTTATTCATAGCCTTTAGTATAATTCAAAAAATATTAGCATTATAAAGATGTTCTTTTATATTAATCCATGAAAATTTATGTTAATGATTTATTAAAACACGTTAATAATTTGCATATAATTTGACAATTTGTAGAGATCATGCTAAAGTAAAGCTACATGACATGCCTTATTTTAACACATATTCTTTAACAAAACAAGATTTCTGTTATCATTTGTTAAATTTTATAGAAGCTTTACGAATTGCTAAATGACAAATCCAACAGCAAATATTTATTATTGATGTATTATCATAAAAAAGAAAACAGAATGAATAATTTTGAGTTTTATTTTTAAAATACATGCAGTTTTTCCTATCTCCAATATAAAATTATTTTCTTTTTTCCTAAATTCTTAAATTAGTAAGAACAATTAGTATAAGTCTTACTTGGTCTCAGTAATTATTATCACATTCTATGCATTCACATGAAGGAGAAGAGATATTGTTAAATTTGAAAAGTTATGGAAAGGTCAGACTTTAAAGGTTTTTTTTTTACTACATTGAAAAGTTTTAGCATAAAAAAAGATTGTTCTTAACTATCTCTTGTTAATTTCAATTTCTCAATGTACAAGGATGGTATATAGGATCATAGAACATAGAACATAGACCTTAGAATAATCAAATTTAGTCTCCTCATTTTATAAATTTAAAAAGATTGAGATATAGTGAAATAAATCAATTGTCTAGCATTAGATCACTAGTAGAGATGGTACTGTCACCCAAGAAAACTGAAAGTATTCTCAACTCCTAGTTCAATAATCTTCTATAGAATTTTGATTATTAAAGTTATTTTCTGATTCATTAACAAATAATTCAATCATAGAACTAAAGTAGACTTTTAAACTCATCTTTCAATATGCATCATCTAATTAATGTTCATTATTCAATTCAACTGGTCCAGATACAAAGTTTACATGAGATATTATACTTGATTTGCTGGAACTTGATAACAATTTCTCAGTAAGTGTAGCAATGCTTTAGTAAAGCACTTTGGGATTACCCTCAGGTTTGTTATTTATTATCCATTTGATCCATTGTACAACAACCTTCTGAGGCTGATAGCACAAATGGTATTATCTTCATTTTACATAGCAAGAAATAAACTTATCAAGACCCAGCTCATACTCATAAAAAGCAGAATGTAACTAAGTTAGCCAACTATGGTTTCTTTTAAACACACATAACTCTGGGAATAAAATTTGAAACATAAATACCTGTTTTCAATATATTGCTTTATCAAGAACAGTAAAAATTCTTAGCATCCCTGATGAGAATATCATTCACTACATAAAATATTAGCATGAGAAGAGTTATATTGAAATAGGCATATTCTGTTTCTTCATACCTACCTAATTTGAAACATAGGAATAGCCAAAATGCTTGTAAAAAGGAAATTTATTCAGAAAAATATGGATATTTGATTAGAAATTTATGCTTTTATAGTTAGTAGTTGATTTATGTGCAAAAAAATTGATGGTGGGCTGTGAGATAGATGCAAATTTCTACTTCAGAAAAAGATGACATTTATGCTAAAGAAAAGCTACCTCCTTCATGAAGGCTACCATTTCAGTGCACAAATAAGATTTTTTTCCTATATCATTCCAAACTCTTAGTCAAAAGCTTGAGAAAATATTTGACTTGTGAATCAAAGTGGTTAATAATTTGAAAGTATTAGAAATATGGTAGGAATCTTCTCAACCAATAACCCGGGAAGAATGCCAGGTAATGCCCACTAGATAAAAGGAGTGATGTTAACCTGCTTTGTTTCTGCTTTACGTTTGATTACTGTCTTTGTCAGTGACATCTATAGAAGCTTATTTTTGTTGTTGTTGTTACATTCTTACCTCCACATCTGTCTTGCATTTCTAGAGAATGTAAGAAGAAAGCATCTTTCCTTCATGCTTTACAAACAAAAGTGAGAATCTAAGTAGGAAGTGTATTTGATGCTAGAACCTTTAGTTTTGAAAAAAAAAAAACAAACTAAGCACTATGCACTGGGCCAAGTTCTTATTTCCTGCAGCTCAGCTGGGGATTCATCTTACATTCTATTTCATAAGGTTATTATCCACCCCATGTTGATATAGTGGATGCTACCTTATTTCAGAAAACATTAATTTGCATGGTGGGATGCAGGTAGGATTTGAATAATTCAAAAAAAACCTCAATAATGAATTAATATAAAGTTGTGCTTATCTTTTAAAAATTTGACAGATAAAATGCATAGTTTATACAAAGTGCAAGTCATGCACCTTAAACCATGAAATATTTTAATATCTTAATGGAGTTATGATATCGACTATGAGTGCTTTTTTCCAGGCACATGGAAAACCTCTTCAGCCACACCTTTATGATTTTTTTCCATGCATCTTTCAAAATACCCTCCATATAGAATCTTCTCAGTGTGCTATGGACCATTCTTTAGTTATTAACATTTCATGGCTATCTCTTCATCATGTGGAACACTCACTTTTGCTATATAATTGGCACAGATACTTATTCAATAAGATACTTCCCAGTTGTATGAGTTTGACTTTAATTCCTGGAAAAAATTATAGGTTGTACTAATAAAGAGATGGGTAGACATCTAAAAAAGAAAGCAATAATCATAAAAAACAACGTATCTTCCTCAAAAATGACTTGTGACTGAGAAGCCTTACTTCCTAAACTGGTAAAAGAGGAGAATACTGTAAATGATATTTATCTAGATTTTCATCTAGTATTTCTAGAAACAGTCCATTTATTATTATGGGGAATGGTAGAATTATATCAATTATGTGCATTAAAAATTAGTTGAACCACTAAATTCAAAATAAGTTATGAATGAGTCCATAATAATTTGATATAGTAGAAAGAACTGGATCAGGACTCTGAAAACCTACATTCAAATCTTTTGGCTGACCCTGTTTGAGCTTAAGAAATTTATTTAACCTCTATGGGCATCAATTTCCTTTTCTGTAAAATAAGAAGATCATAGTAGTTGGTCTCTCATGTACTTTTCATTTCAAGGCCTTTGATGCTAAGAGAATGGAAGAAGTGAAAGCAAGCAGTTGGCCATTATTTTTTCTAATTGGTTGAAAATTTGTAAGAAAGTTCAGTAGTATTCTCATTAATCTGTGCTAATTAATGTTTTCATCAATGATGTGGATAAAAATATAGATGATATGCTCATCTGTTTTGCAGATGACACAAAATTGGTGGCAATATTGAAAAAAAAAACAATATTACATGACAGAATTAGAATCCCAAAAGGTCTCAACAGGATTAAAAAAAAAGAGTATTGAATCTTTAATTGAAATTTGATAGAGATAAACTTAAAGTCACTTCAGTTCAAGAAATTTGATTCAAAAATACAAGATGGAGGAGGCATAATTGGAAAGCAGATTTTAAAAATGTGGAAGGTTTAGGTTCCTATATATTCAACATGAGTCAACAGTGTGATTGATTAATGGTATCTAAGGCTGTTTATAGATAAGCATAACTTTCAGCTGGAATATGAAAGTAAGAGTCTCACTTTATTCTACTAGGGTCTGACCTCGTAAGCAGTATTACATTCAATTTTGAGCAATATATTTTATGAAGGATATTAATAAGCCAGAGAGAATTTAGAGGAGGGCAAGAACAATGGCCAAAATCTTTGAATTCCAGTTATATGAGGATCAATTGAAGAAAATGAGCACATTTAGCCTAGTGGAACAGAAGAATCAGAAAGACATGATAGTTGTCTTAAAATATTGAAAAATGATCATTGGAGACAATGATAAGACTTGCTTTTTTATGTCTCTAGAGTCAATCTAGGAACCAATGAGTGAAAATTGTAAAGAGAAAAATAATCCTTATGTTTTAGGGGGAAAATATGTCAAATTATTAAAGCTATCCAAAAATGGAATGGGCAACCAAAAGACCTAATGGGCTTTTATTCCTTTTTGGGGAGTTTTTAGGCACAGATTTTATTTCCATTTGTTTTCTTTTGTAAATGTGTTTTTTTTTTTGGGGGGGGACAAACAGATGCTGAGATTTCTTTCAATTGTGAAATTTTATGTCCTTTTCTGGCCTTTTCCATTTGTTAAGTACAAACTATCCTTGGTAATATGCTACAGTTCACTCAATTGCCTATTATTTTAATTCTCCAATAATTAACATTTCATGATTAATGATAATACAGGTAAATACTGGTGCTAAAAATATTATTTTTGTATGATAAATTTGCTTGGAGTCATTGAAAGTGTTTTGCACTTTTAGAAAAATAATCCAGTCTATTTTCTTTCTCCTCTTCAATTCTGGAAATTTACTGTTTATATCACTTATCTAAGGTATATGTTCTTGTACCCTTACTAAATAGACTCTCCATACATTTTCATGTGGTAAAGAAAGGGACTTTATAGGGAGTGGACTTGTGATTTCATTGGTATAAGGACTCCCAAATGAAGGAATTATCTCAACCAATGTAAATGGGCACTATGTCTCTGTTTTACAGTATTAAAATTTATTTAGAGCAATTGAGAGTTTAAGGGAATAATTCATATTTACATTATATACGTATATATTTTTCCAGTAGTGTAATGGCATAATGGGTATAGCACTGACTCCAAAACCAATAAGAAGTGGGCTCAAGTACAGTTTGGTAATGCATATCATAGTTGGAATAACAGGCTTTTAAAATAAATTTATTTTTTCTATCTGAATTTTAGACTCATTCCTTTTGCAAGGCTATAAATCTCATCAAAGGTCACTAGGTTACACATTTGATAGAATTCTGAATCTGTGATCAGGAAGACTTGTCTTCCTGAATTCAAATCTTGTCTTAAACACTTATGATCATGATGGCAAACCTATGAAATACATGGCAAAGATAGTACGCAGAGACGTCTCTGTGGGCAGGTACTGGAGCTGTTCTGTTCCCCCTCTCCACCTAGCTTCCCTACCTCACTGCCTAGCAGCCCAATGGAAGCACTTACTCCCTCCCCTGAGTGAAGCATCTGGACATCTAACCTCCCTTTCATCCTCCCCTGTCTGGGATAAGGTGGGGAGGTAAGGAGATTATGTTAGGGGCACAGGGCACAGCATGTAGGGAGGATGGGCACAGCATGCAGTCCAGGGGCAGGTCAGAGCATGCAGTGTCTAAAAGGTTCTAAAATTTTCACCATCACTGATATATGAGTTCTGTGACCTTGGGCAAGTCATTTAACCCTCTTTGCCTCAGTTCCTCATGGTTACAAAAGCTGGTGAAGGAAATGGCAAATCCTTCCTGTATCTTTCCCAAGAAAACACCTTATTGAATCAGAAAGAGTAACCAAGACTGAAACAGATGAACAAAAAATAGTATTGAAGTATGATGGAAATGCTTTCAGTTTGACCCTCAACAAGGACTTTGTCTTCTCTACTTGTCCTACCTTCATCAAGTTAAGAAAGTGTCATCTTCAATATGTTGTCCACTAGGAACTGAAAATTTTGACCATAACAACTTTTCTTATGAAATTAAGTGTTTTATATATTAATAAAATACTTAAATAATACTTTATTCTGGCCCCAATGAACACCAAGAATTATAATACATACTACTTCTTCCTTTAAATACTGTCAACATGAATGATTCAATTTTTATTCATTTGTGGTTTTTCTGTTTATTGGTAACATTTGAGGACTCAAATCTATAACAAAAATTATAAAAGAAAGCAAAAGAAGAGAAAATCATTAATATTAAAAGGGGGCCTGGACTCCTGATATCAATAGTATGGGAAACCTTGACTCTCTCAATACAGGTGAAACCCTTCTCTAAAAATTATGGCCTTAGGGAGTTGCCTTGAGCACTTTAGGGTTAAAGAATTTGACTAAGGTCACATAGCCAAATTGTGTCTGAAGAAAGATTTTTAATCCAAGCAAGTTAAGTCATGGAGTCAACAAGCATTTATTAAGTAACTATTATATTCTAGACACTCTCCTTGGACTGTGCTAAGCTTTGTGGACACAGAGAAAAGAAAAAAAACTCAAGAGAGACAGGACAAAACAAGGTAAAAATAGAACTCGGTTTCAAGGTCAGATCTATATTCATTAAATCATGCTGTCTTTCTTAATAATTCATAGGAAGTCCTAGAATGTCCTGAATGCCAGTCACTGATTTTGGATAGATACTTTCAAGCATCATCATCATTAGAATTATTATTTTATCTGGAACTGTAATGTCATTGCTTTAAGTAAATTCTAATGAGTAATTTTTGTTCACTAATTCACACTGGCAATTGCTTTGTAACTAGTTTTAGGGATTTTTTTCTGGGGACACTAAGAGATTAAGTACCTTCTTTAGAGTTATATAGCTAGCATGTGCCATATTTGGAACTTGATCTCAGGTCTCCCTACCTTATAGGCAAAAATTATCTGCCTTTCTAGGCTGCCTCTCTTCTTTAAATGATAAAGCAAAGGGCAACTATAATTCTAAATGTTGTCAGAGAAGAATGGGAAATGTAAAATATGTCTTATGTTACCATACTGTGTAATGTCTCCAGGTTTTGTGATGATCAAAATTTGGAGGCTAGGATAACCCAGCCTAATAAAAGACTACCAAAGAATGATAGGTTCTGACCAATTGCCAAATTAGAACCCTGGTGTCATTAAATAAATAGGTCTCTTTCCATTATCATCAATACCTCATTTTTTGGAACTACTTACTTTGAATTTACAGAGCTTATGCTTTTAGTCTGGTTATTGTCAGTGGGAAGTTCTTTCACTTTTATTCACACTTCTATCTGTCTCTGCCATGATCCTTGTCCAAATAAAATTATGTGTTATTCTTGTAAGTGGGCTAAAAGGTTAAGAAGCCTGCATAAATGATGGATTTAGGCCAGGCTGATTAGTATCTTTTCTCCCAGTTTCTATCTTTTCCAGACTATCTTCTCTACAGTTTGAACAATTCTTTTCCTAAACTCCATGTCTGACCATGTCACTCCTCTATTCAATGTCCAGTGACTGCCTAGGGCGTGTAAGAATAGATACAACTTTTATTTTACATTTAAAGGGTTTCATAACATGGTTTATCTTGTTTCAGAGACATCAGTCAGTTATTTGAGATTTATTGAGTGCCTAGTATTTGCCTGGTACTGTACTGTGCACTGGAATACAATAAAAGAGTCTCTTACCGAAAGATGCTTGCAATCTAATGGTTCATAAGACTTCTTATACATTACTTCTTTGCCTTAATTATATGGTCTTTTCAAACTGGTCTTCACGATGTTCCAATATTGAATGTGTCTTCCAGCTAATTATCTTCTGGCCTAGGGTACACTCCCTCTTCACCTTTGTCTTATAGAATCTTTTATGTCATTCTTCCAGGAATGCATCTTCCCCATTTCTCATGACTGGGACCAATTTGAAATGGGTTGTTGACTATTACTCTAATAGAATTAATAGCAAGAAACCTGAGGGATTAAATTTCTAGTATTGTCACTCACAAGCCCCTACTGGTGTGCTCCATACTACTATCAGTCAAACATACTTCAGTTAAGTTTTAGAGTATGTACTAAGATGGTTCATTAACATTTAGTACAAAACATACCACTACCACCTACCCCCCCCCCAAAAAAAAGGATCTTGAATCCATTCCTCTTTAAAAATATAGAGTCTAGGAGAAAAGTTGGCATAATAGTATATTATGACGGTGAGGCACATGCATAGAGAGCACATGTTCTATCTGTGTCCCTGTTTGTCTTTGATGTGTTCTTTTGATATATTGTCTGATATTGGGTTAGTCTCTCTAGTAGCATGGTTAGTCTCTTTAGTAGCATGGTCAATGGGAGCAAACTATATTCTCTTCTCATGACGTATAGTGGATATGAAATCATGTCCTGAGATAAGGACCTAGCTGGAAGCCTCAAAAAAGGAAGTTCTCTTTAGATGAACTGGCACACCTCTTGATTGAAAAATTTTGAAATTTATTTTTTTATTGAAAAACCCGAAATGTATTGTGAATTTGATTATCCTGTGATATCTTCCCTTCATGATTTAATATGAGACGTTCACAACCGACAAAAGTATAACAATATGTAGAAAATCTTATTTCCATATTCTTAAAAATCTAACTAGGGGGCAGCTGGATTGAAAACCAGGTCAAGAGACAGGAGGTCCTAGGTTCAAATCTGGCCTCAGATACTTCCTAGATGTGTGACCCTGGACAAGTCACTTAACCCCCATTGCCTAGCCCTTACCACTCTTCTGCCTTGTAGCCAATACACATTATTGACTCCAAGAGAGAAGGTAAGGGTTTTTAAATTAAATGAATAAATAAATGAATATATCAATATATCTAAGGATTAGCATCCTTTAACAATTTTTTTCTTCTGTCAAGACTCAGTTGAAACATCATCTTGTATGTGAAGTCTTCTCACATATTCCTAGCTTCTAGTGCCTTCTTTTCCCAAAACATCATGCATTCATTTGCCTACGTGTTTTCTTACAGGATGCAATATAGGCTTATAAGAAGCAATAATCAGTTTATTTTTTACCTTTGTATCCTAGCACTTAGCATAGCAATTGGCATATAGTGACCACTTAAATCTTATTAATTGGTTATTTCAAATTATTTCAATACATCTATCATATAAGCTTAACTATTATTCAAGGATATCTTTTTTCACTTTATGATTATAAAATCTCAGAGATTACTTTTGAACTCTTTTCCTGAACCTCCTAGTTGCTTCTTTGACTATTCTGAGGCAGGACAAAGAGTATAAATGATCTGCCCAACATTTTACATAAAGTAAGTTGCAGATCTGGAATTTGAACTCAGGTCCTAGAACCCTCAAACTCAATACATTTTTTCCAGTATTCCATACCTCTAGGCACTTATCAAGTTTAACAAAGGGCCATATTTATTCATAGTCTCAATATTTGGAGGGGGAGGATTTGCAATAATCACTGTTTTCCCTTCAGGCTTCTGCCACCACTACCCATGTTTAAAGAAACTAGGGTGTCACTGTAAGTAGCAACAACTCATATGTGGTAAGAAAATATATGGAGTAACTTCCCATTTAGGTAAACACTTAGAATATAAAGCTGTAGCAAATGGTTTTAAAGAAAACAAAACAAGAATATAATACTATAATATTCTTGAGAATGAAGAGAAATTCTGATTTCTCTTAATAATGAGTTTACCAGTTATAGCCTCCCACTGTTCTTTGTTTTAGAAAACCTTTCCCATTAATAGCAAATATCTAAAAAAACAGAAGACCTATTTTTATGACAGCTCTGCTACTAATGGTATTTCTGTTATTCTGTTTTTTGGTTATGTGCATGTTTGTGTGTGTGACTGTATTTATGTGTTTATTTTTCTTAACTCTTTTTAAATAGATTTCAAAGACATTCTTGGAAAAAGAAACAAAATGTATCCATTACTAAAATGCCTACATTAGTCTTTTAGCCTCTCTGCTTTCCTGTTTCTTTTTCAGCCCAGTTCTCCTTTTCTTTTGCTCCATAAAAGAGACAAATTTCAGATTGGAAAAAAGATTATTTGATAAAAATCACTTACCTTCCCGCATAATGGAATTCAGAATATTCTTTAACCCAAGAACAAAAACTCTTATTTCACTAATTTGTTTAAATAACAAACTTCAATAATTCATCTTAATAACTAACTGTAGAAAGAACCAAAAAATTGGGGAGAGCATCTGAGGAATTTTTTGCATGCATTCTATTAATGTATTTTAATGTAGAATACAAAATAGTTATATGGCTCAGGAAAACAACTAAAATAATTTGGTAAAACTTGAAACAATGACACTTAAAATATATTAGCATATATATAGGTATATTGTGGGATAATTCCACTACAGAGATAGAATATTAATTTCTGGTCCCCATATTGTTAGTGCATGTAAAAAATGAATGACTTATTCTAAATCATTAGGCCATTACTTCCAATTTAGGAAGTAGGTTCCATTCTTCATCACAAGTCATCTTGAATGATGGTTACATAATAACTTGAACACATTTCTTAAATCCTTTTAAATTGTTTTGTTGTTTTGTTTTTTTAAACCCTTACCTTCCATCTTGGAGTCAATATTGTGTTTTGGCTCCAAGGCAGAAGAGTGGTAAGGGTAGGCAATGGGGGTCAAGTGATTTGCCCAGGTCACACAATGGGAAGTGTCTGAGACCAGATTTGACCCTAGCACCTCCCATCTCTAGGCCTGGCTCTCAATCCACTGAGCTACCCAGCTGCCCCCTGATGTTTTTAACAATATTGTTATTATAGGATAAAATATTCTTCTGCTTCTGCTTACTTCTATATGTATCAGGTAACATTAGAATCTTGATTCTTTGTCTTTGTATTCTTGCTATATTTTAGATACTAGTATCAACATCATATGACAATTGACAAGCAAATAAATCCAAGGAGAGAAAACTTGCTGTCTATCATTTTAGCTACCATAATTTCTTTGAAAACTAAAAAGCCAGCTTTCTCCTTTTGGTTAAAGGTTTTGAGGTATCAATGTCCTTTATTATTTGTTCATTCTTTTAATCTGAGCTAGATTTTTGACTCAAATTTCATAGAATCTTTTATTAAAATGTAGAAAAAATAATGGACATGGCTAGATAAATATAGAAATGTGAAAATGGATCAGGCTGACTAAATTTTTATCATTGCTATTTGCAAGTAAAATTGTTAAGTTGAAATGTGTTTTAAATGGACAAATTTCATAGTGCTAGTCCATCGCATTATTGTTTAAATGAACTATTTGATTAACTATAATGCATGATTTTGACCCACTATTCCAGGGCTATGGCTTCTGTTTTCTTTGTCATTGGCTTCCTCCTTTTTTTTTTAGCTAATTAAGAACTAAACCAAAGATTATAATATCATTTTATGTGGATTTTTTAAAAGATAAAAATGTGGGATTAAATAAAATATAATTGATATCATTTAACACATTAGAGGGGAGAAAATATTATAAAAGCAACTTAGAGTGTGCAGGTAAAGTAAAAATGAAATTTCCATTCCAGATTCATTAATAGACTCCCAAAATAATTTCTCTGAGAAACACTCAAACAGGAATCTTTACATAGCCTCTTAATCACTTACATTTTTCTCAGAACTTATTTTCTCTGATTCCCAACAATAATCAATTCTTCCAGTTGTTCTTAGGAAATGTACTATCCTTCTATTTTTACTGTGTACTTATTTGCCCTTCCCTGCTTCTTTTGTTTCCTTGTAATCTAAAGTTCTCTATTCATCAACTTCTAACATGTCTTTCTTGGCATGATTTTTGATGCAAATGTTTTACAAATCTTTAAGTCATTTTTCCCAGGTGCCATTTTGTCATTTCTAATTGTTTATTGGACATTTTCACTTAGATTTCTTACTATAAGCTCGAGTTCAATAAGTCCAGAACCAGCCTTCTCCTTTCTTTGGTTTTTATCCAAACATGAAGCAGCCTTTCTGATTTGTTTATTTTAATTATACCAGACCCCAATTTCAAAATCTTCCTTGTCTTCTCTTTTTTTCCAAGTTGATAATTTAGGCAAAGATATTCTTAATTGATCTTCATTTGCATTGTTTCTTCTATGTGTCTATGTTTATTTCCCATCGGCAATACTCTAGCTCAGATTTTGAAAATTTCACATCTAGATTACTGTAAAAGACTGCTAGGCAACTTTCTTGCCTATGCTTTTCTTCTTCCTTCCTTCTGCATACTGTTTTTAGATTATTTTTTTCCATAACTGCCAATAAGAATAAAGCTTTTATAAATAACACTCCATAGCAGATCACACTGAAATGACAAATAATTTGAAACCTCACTATCTTGAATAATTGTTGAGTATTTAAAAAACAATTGATTCTTAGATTAAGAGGCTACATTAAAAACATGTAGTTTTATGAAGCATCTAGATGTGCAGTTAATAATTTTGATATGTAAATGCAAGCATATTATTCTTATTTCTATTTTCTTTATATTATAGAATCAACTTGGCTAAAGTGAACATGTACATTGCACTGTAGTGATTTAAGTAACTTGTACACTAGATTATAGTTTCTGAAGCATAATTATTAGAAGTATACAAGTATGTGGAATAAGTATGTATTATATTCTATGAGGGGAAAATTATATTTTAAAAAGGTATTTATAAAAGACTAACTCAGATTTCTACTTATTATCCTTTATTTGAAAGCATTTAAAATGATTAAATGTATTTCCCTAAATAAAGATTACTCAATCAACAATGATTATTAATCTTCAATATTTCGATGTTAAGAACATGAGTCAATTTGATCATTTTGCCATGGAACCCCACATTTAGTGTGTACTACATATGGAATAGTACTTTTTTAATATTCAAACTTTATTTTTTCTGAGTTATACATGAATTATCACACAAAACATTTGCATATTGTTCATTTTTATGTGAATAATCTAATAAAACAAAACCACAAAGCATATGCCCAAATAAACAAGTAAAACATCATGAGCTTTCTTCTGCATTCCTATTCTTAAAAGCTCTTTCTATGGAGGTAGATAGCATTCTTTGTCATAAGTCCTTCAGAATTATCATGGGATAATATTAATTCCATAGACATAAAATGACAATAAAACTTATAGGTTGTGTTTCTGCTTAAAGCATCCATGATAGTAAAATATAACTGAAAGGACTTTAAGAATAATCATAGGTAAAAGTATTAGAGAATTGAAATTTAACATATTATCAAGATTGTCAGAATATGTGGTTTCAATTCCTAGAGTTCAATTCAACTAAAATGTCAATATAACACAGAGAATAACCACAATGATAAAAACTAACATTTGCATAGTTCTTTCAAGGTGGTTTTCAAAGCACTACAAAATGAAAATAAAATAACTATAAGAGAATAATATTTTAAAGTGCCAAGGAAGAAATACACATAGTGTGTGTGTGTGTGTGTGTGTGTGTGTGTGTGTGTGTGTGTGTGTGCGCGCGTGTGTGTGTGTGTATCCAAAATGGGGAGATGAGTGGAGAGATCATATTCTCTTTAGGAATAATAGAGTCTAAATCACCTGGATGTATGTGAAATCAATGCATGAATATGTTGGAAGAAGGTGACCTAACTGCAAGGAAAAGCATAAGTAAGGGCCTAACTAAATGAAAGCATGAGCACAGCAGCAGCAAATATTGCATTTTGATTGGAAGAAAGGAATTAATGTGAAATTAGACTGGAAATTTATCTTGCAGACACAGTAAAAAAAGGATTACATTGTATTTTTATATGTACCTCCATATTCCATGATTTCTGTTGCTTAAACCTAGCAAGAATTCTCCATCTTGCATACGGATTTGTATACATCTACTATTTTTAGAGGTTCCTTCTGAGATCTAATGACCAAAATTATATTTCCTTATTGAATCATGTGCTGAAAGCTTCTTTACTCAGATGGCTATTTTATTTGTGAAATTATCTTTGATGTTAGCAAGATACTGGAGGATCCCTTAGGTATATTAATCAGTATAAGGCCAACCTAGGAATATTATATGTGTGAACAGTGCTATTAGATACCCAGCAAATGCTTGTTAGATATAATTGAAAAGTTGGTATATTGATATTATCAAGCGAATTTTTTAAATTTTCTGTTATTCAAAGGGAAAAATACATATTTGCTGGCTAAGATCTCCAAATTAAACAGTGTGCTTCATTGAATATTGTGAATTCAAGCACCATATTTTTTGCAATCAAGCGCATAATATCTGTAAAATGTATAGTGTAACAATAAATTATAAACATTTTTTTCTGTCGTTAAATGACTTTATGATGAATAACAGTCAGAGACATGAAAACTTTATTTTAAATGCATTTGGAGTAATAGATACCAAATATACTAGTCAATAGAAAGCTTACTTCAAGTTTAAGAATTCCTAGGTTCAATACTCATGTTTCAAGCAATTGACTATCCAGAAGAATTTTCATTATAGCCTAAATTCAATAAGAAACAACCAGAATTGTTCGAGGATAATCACATGGTATGAACTGTTGAAAGAAAATTAATTTGGTAGCAAAATATATTAGATAGTTGCAGAAGGGTTTGAGACAGGGAGAAAATTAGAAATATTTCAAAGTAAAGTTGAGTGCTTGAATAGATAGAGGGTACCCCCTCTTTAATGAACTTAAAGAGGAGGCTAGATGACCATTTATTAGGGATGTTATCAAGGGGGTTATTCATCAATTATAGATTTTATCAATAGTCTAATAGATCCCTTCAGGGACTCTTTGATTTGTGGAACTCTTGATAATTCTTCTTATGTGATGCTTACTTATATTATCTGGTTTAACAGTTGCCTGGATTAATAAACTAGACACATTTGTTTCAGTTAGGATTAAATGGAAACTCACCTCACAGTAAGTGTATAGACTAGAAATATAATTTGCAAACCTTGATCGTGTATCTAAGAAACAGAAAATCAAGTTTTCTTTGTTAAATGTTTTTTCTGTTTTTTTTAGATTAAATATGTACAATTTTTCAATAATCATTTTCTGATATTTTGTGATCCATGTTTTCTCTGTCCTTCCCTCCACTCCTTCCACAAGATAGTAAATAATATGATTAGTCATACATTTGTTATTATATAATATATATTTCCATGTTTATTATATTGTAAAAGAAAATACATATTACTTACATTAGAGAAAAATTTATGAAGGAAATAAGAGATGAAAGGCATGATTCAATCTGCATTCAGACTTCATCAATTCCTTCTTTAGTCATGGGTAGTCTTTTTTGTTATGAGTCCACTGGAGTTGTTTTGGATCTTTGCATTGCTGATAGTTGTTTTTCACACTTGATCATCATAATTTATTGCAGTTACTGTGTACAATGTTCTCCTGGTTCTGCTTGGTTCACTTGGCAAAGCTTCATATAAGTCTGTTCTGGTCTATTCTGTTTGTGAGTGTGATCATTTTTTGTTAAGAAAATCTAATTTTTAGGACTAGATTTTCATCCTACTCCTAGAAAGAAATATGAAATAAAATAGGCTTATATTTTGTACCTTTTGGTTACTCTTTTCTCTCCCTGTCATATCTCATTAACTTGTGTTAACTACTCCTTGTTAAGGTATTGACATTTCCTCTTCTGAAGGCCAGGGAAACTAAAAAGGATCCATGATGAAGCCCTACCTGCAGATTGTTTTGACAATATATACATTGTTTGATTCAGTAGGACTTCCCTGACATTCCTCAAACTACCTCATACAACTAGACATTTATTAATAAGACTCTCCCTGCTGGCACCATAAGGTATTCCTGGTTGTTTGCTCACTAAGGTTAGTTCAAATTTTTTTCTTCTAAGTTAAAATTCTAAGCAAATTGGTTATTTAAGATAATGGATAGAAGTTCTTGAATAATGGTCTTAGCAGTTTGTTTTGGTCTTTTCCATTCCAACTGAAGTCATTTTAGCGTCATTAAGTACTCTAAATCTTTTTGATGTCTTTGGCCTGCTATGCCAAGTGCCAGACACAGGTTAAAGTGGCAAATTAAATTTAAAAAAGTAGGTGACTGTATTGAAGCGCATGGCAATACAAAAGAATATATAGTGAATGCAAAACCCCCCATAACCCTGAGGTTATTTGAACACAATTTTTTCACTTAAGCTCTGGCTTTATTTATTAAAAGAAAACAAAATCAATTGAACTTTTCACAAAAGCAGTTGCAAATGAACAAAGGCATTTCAGCAAAAATAAAATAAAGGTAAGAATCACTATAGATTCTATCACAAATGTATTTAGCAAAAATGAATATAAATCTGTCACTGATTGAAGGTTTTTAGTTACAGTAATCACTTCAGTCTTTACATGTGAAATTACATATTCTTGTTCAAGTGATTTTAAAAATTATGCCTTTTTTCTCTCTCAGTGATTATAGATGAGACAAAATACTTGTGAAAATATTCTGTTTTTGTCTAGAAAGAATGTGGTTCTATTTACCATAAGTAACACTTATTTTTGTCTCTCTTTTGATTTAGTTTTATATGAATAACAGTGAACATTAATATTCAGTGAGCAAGTTATTTCCTAGTTTTCAAATATGAGTTAGGATTAGAAGCTGGTGAGAATTTTAAATGCTAAAATGAAAAAAAACTATATCTTATGGTAGAGAGAATCATGCTCTGAATACCATTTTAAAATCTTGTTTTTTAAAAGAAGGAGGAAAATCTGTTATAAATAGCCATGATACCCAAGCATTTTCCATAGCAATTTCAGAAATTAATGCTTTGATTTATCCATGCTCTGAACAAGTCTTTCGTTAGGAAATATGATGGACATCAACTCCTGAATATCCCAGAGCCATAAAAATGGTAAATGCCATTTCATTTCTATTTCTTTGTTATAGTTTCTGCACAGTGTTCTGAATCCCTTGACTCCAATTAATGATTCATATTGTTTCTAAAGAGTTCATTTTGAAAAACTTCGCTAATTAGTGCCATAACTGTTAACTTTAATTATAGGTCTTTCTATCCACATAGATTGGATGAAGAGCTTCAAGCTGCAGAAATTCTCAATTCTCACAAATTCAGATTTAAAGAAATTTCTGGGGAGACACTAGTTCTATATTACTTTAGAAAGAATAGTAAAAGCACAAAAACTTGAAGTTGATGAGATAAGTAGATGAGGGAAAAGGGAGGTTACTAAGATGTAAGCAAAGATAGGACGAAAAGAGAGTTATGTGTCTTGCCCTTAGAGAAAGTGAATCATCTATCACTTGCATTCTATATTTCCTACTTTCCCTCCTAGATCAGCAAAGAAGAAACTTTAAGATGAAGCTGACTGTTTAGTGCCTCTGCCCTCATAATGTAATGCATCTCCAAGCCCTTTTGTAATCAGTCATCTAATGCTATAGTCAGGATGGCATTGAATAGAATGTGAGAGGTCTGCTGGATACACTGAAACAATGGGAAGGAGTCACTAGAGGACTCTGTCAAAATAGGGAACACTAGGATATAAAAGAGACATGTTTAATTCAAGTGGTATGGCAGTGAAGGGGACATGATGCTCTCTTAGATGAGAATCAGTACCCACCCCCTTTCTCCTCATTCTTTTTTCTCTATTCATTTTCTTTATTACCTACTTTTTAAATTTCTGACTTTATAGAAAATAAACTGATTTGCAGAGTAAGAATATATCAATAATGGTTTGATCAACTAATCTCTTAGTTGAAAGGCTTCTTGTATATTCAAAGGACATTTTGAAAGTCTCCTTAGAGCTTTCTTACCCCACAAATGTGGGGTTTATTCTTTTCACTTATAGTTTAATGCACTAATATTTCTCTATTCCTCCTCTCTGGCTATATTTGTTATCCTCTCAGACTGGATCTCATGGGGCATAACTATTTTTTCACGTAAATTCTCAATATAACCCTTATATCTTAAAATTCTTGATCTTGTAACTGAAGGACCACAGTAATGCTCAACTCAGTATTATGTCTACTTTCCATTATCTTTGTTTCCACTCAAGCTCTAAACCATTTTAGAGAAAGTAATGGAACACTTGAATGTTCCTGCATCACTCTTTCTTACCTTAGTTACACTCCCAATAATGCTTAGAAAACCTTTTGTTCATCTCTTATTAACTCTTTTTTATAGTCCTCATAGAAATAATTTCAAATGTTCTCCTATTCTTGCTCCTCCCTTCATCTCACTCCTCTCCCCCTCCTGTGGTCAGAGGAGCTCAGTTCAAATCTTACTTTGCATACTTGCTACTAGTTGGGGAAGTAACTTCATTTTCCGTGTCCTCAGTTTTCTTGTCTGTAAAATGAGAGGGTAGGATTAAAAACCCTCTAAATCCATTTAAGCTATCCATAATCTTAAACCAGATGTACAGATATGAGATCATTTTCATCAACCTTGACTTTTCTGTATCATTTGACACTTGATTAGCCTAATTTTCAGAAATCTCTCTTCCATTTGTTTTGGTCATACTTGCTCTTTGACCTTTGAACATTTCTTCTGAATGTGTTTCTGACTCAAATATGATGTTCTACCTTCTAAATTTCAGATATTCCTTAAGATATTACACCTAATTCCTTTCTTTCTTGATCCTGTCTCCATTGATCTCATCTACTCTCTTGACTTCTATTAAAAATTTTTCCAATTTTGAGTCTCTACTTTAAAACCTGGAACCAAGTTTCACCCCTACTTTTTTACTATTTACTAGATATTTCAATCTGGATGTTCCATCTAACAAATCAATTTAAATATGTTCTCAAACCACACTCATCATTCCTTAATGTCTATACTACCTGCCCAATATAAAAGGAACTCTTTCTTTTCTTCCTGGCTTCTTTATATTTATTAGTAATAATATCATTTTGTTGTGACCCAGGTTCAAAATCTGAGTCATATCTCACTTCATCTTTCTCTCTCCCTACCCACTACCATACAATCTAATCAATTGACATATTTTCTCGGTAATTTACAGGCAATGTATTTTGAGTCATTTTTCCTTCTTTTCTTTCTTTCTTTCTTTTTTCTTTGTTTTCTTCCTTCCTT